>NC_136484.1:4707213-5087213 GCF_053919585.1 Euprymna scolopes | reverse complement strand
AAAATATTCTATCCGATTTAAGTTCTACATAAAATGTAAATTCTAAAGAAGATGTGATGAAACAGAATCCTGAGATTCATTCTCCTCAAAAATCTGAAATTTCTTCTAGCACTTCTAGTGATGAGCTACTTTCCTGCTGGTCTACCAGAATTCGCAAACCGGTCCAGCGACTGGATTTATGAAAGTGATGGAGAGTGTTTAAGTTTCATTAAAAAGAACAAAGCCGATAGCCATTAGTCGCGTACTCTTGTGTAATTTATGAATGCGTAATATAGGATTGACATGAAATTCTTAAAGATAAACTAAAATGACCGAAAAATGGGCTGAAATGACTTAAATAAATAAAAACTCAATTACTTAGAATGACTTTAATGAACTTAAGGATGAATTGAATGACCTTAAGAATGACTTGAATGCTTAAAAAATAACTGCAATCCTTCAAAAACAACTTGAATGGTCTGGAGAATAACTTGAATGGTTTGAGACTGACTGGTTGTAAAGTGGGTGATCATTTTCCATTAAATTAATACAGAAAAGTGATCCCCCACTTTATATCACAATAAGTACAGCATGTATTAAGAGCAGATACTACACTTTGATCCTGACCAAAAGGCCAAGAAAAGGGTATTTATTTGCTCCCCCACCTAGCAAATTAGGCACAAGACCGATTTTTAATGTGAGGAGTGAAGGGAAAATGGGGACCAACTCCCCGGGAAGTAGGGGAGCTGGATAGTGACAATTGGTATGAAGGGTTGCCCCTACATTGACCAAGGTCATATGTGGGGTTTCCCCCACATATGGTCTTTGCTTGCAGTATCTGCCGGACAGATACTACACTTTGATCTTGACCAAAAGGCCAAGAAAAGGGTATTTATTTGCTCCCCCACCGAGCAAATTAGGCACAAGACCGATTTTTAATGTGAGGAGTGAAGGGAAAATGGGGACCAACTCCCCGGGAAGTAGGGGAGCTGGATAGTGACAATTGGTATGAAGGGTTGCCCCTACATTGACCAACGTCTTATATGTGGGCCTGCCCCCACATATGGTCTTTGCTTGCAGTATCTGCCGGAACAGATACTACATTTTGATCTTGGCCAAAATTCCAAGAAAAGCTTTAAAAGCTAAGAACAGCATCTATTAACAACAGACCTTTGATCTTAACCAAAAAGGCCAAGCACAAAAGTGTTACAGATACACCGACCGACAGATGAACGACCGACCGACGGACCAACAGAGTGACTTATAGAGTCACTTTCACGCGAATAAAAACTTTGTTATAATTTTTGCTCACGTGATTTTCCTGTTTAAATACATCCTTTTTATTCTTATTTACATGCGTTTGGCCTCTTCCTTTGATCAATTATTACTGTAGAATTCAATTCAATAACACTTTGATAAGGTCTTTCTTTTTTGTCTTCGTTATACTATTATTATTATTATTATTATTATTATTATTATTATTATTATTATTATTATTAATATTATTATTATTATTATTATTATTATTATTATTATTATTATTATTATTATTATTCCAGGATATAGCAGAAGTAGCTGATGAAAGATCATGGCAATGGATTAGAGTTGGGTATCTGGCTAAGAGTACTGAAGCTTTTGTTTGTGCAGCACAAGAGCAGGCATTAGGAACACGATTGTTCAAGAAAGTGGTTCTAGGAGAGGAAGTTGCTGCAGAATGCCGGATTTGTTGTAAGACCTCAGAGTCAATTGAGCACCTTGAAGCAGGGTGTAGTAGATTGGCCCCGAGAGAGTACCGCAAAATATACGATCGCATGGGACTTCGGATATATTGGGAGGTGTGTAAGAAGGTTGGGGTGAAGTGTGCTGGAAAATAGTTTGAGGAGGTGCCTGATGAGGTGAGAACAAGTGAGGATGCCAAGGTAGAGGTATGGTGGGACAAAAGTGTCATAACGACCAAGCAATTGGAACATAATCGTCCGGATTTGATTGTCATTGATAAGATCTCAAAATCTGGCAGATTGTAGACTTTTCAGTACCCTGAGACATGAATATGAGAGAGAAGAATAATGAGAAGTGGGGCAATTATGCTCCATTGGCCTTGGAGATAAGGCGTATACACGGGGTTAAAACACAAATAATCCCGATCGTAGTAGATATGCTATGAGTAGTATCAAGTCGTCTAGAATCACAATTGAAATAACTACGAATCCCCGATGTTTTAGGCGGCCTTCAGACTTCTGCTATTGTAGGTACCATATCAACATCCTTAGGAAAATCCTTGATCTTTGAAGCTCCTGGTTTGGGGCCGGGATTGAGGGAAATCCTCTGGAAATGAATCCCATCCCTTTCCAGGGAGACGTTGATAAACGAAATCAGAATTATTATTATTATTATTATTATTATTATTATTATTATTATTATTATTATTATTATTATTATTATTATTATTATTTACTCACGAGAAGTCACACAGGCCATCATCAAAAATTTCTCTTTAAGAACAACTTGTGGCGTTTTCTGGAGTCTGAGTAACAACAAGTCTCACCAGGTTTCTAGTGCTTTCGATAACCATTGCAGTGTAATTTTCGTTATCGCAACAGCCGCTTACCATTGATTTCTCGCTGGCCGCAACCATTGGTTTTTGCTGGAATAAGCCTCCCCTAGATGCCAGTCCTCTATAAACTCAGCGGAGGTCGGGCTAGAGCTTTCACTCCTCAGTCATTCCATCCTCCTTGATCTTCCTTCTTTAATGGTGTAGCGTCAGTTTATGGTAACACAAAACAAACAGAGGCACAGTAAGCAAGAGCACAATAATGATAATAATAACAATAATAATAATAATAATAATAACAATAATAATAATAATAATAAATAAAAATGATAGTATTAATAATGATAATAATAACAATAATAATAATAATAATAATAACAATAATAATAATAATAATAATAATAATAATAATAATAAATAAAAATGATAGTATTAATAATAATAATAATAATTATAATAATATAATAATGCTAATAATAATAATAATAATAATAATAATAGTAATAATAATAATAATAATAAATAAAAATAATAGTATTAATAATGATAATAATAATGATAATAATATAATAATGCTAATAATAATAATAACAATAATAATAATAACAATAATAATAATAGTAATAATAATAATAATGCTAATAATAATAATAACAATAATAATAATAATAACAATAATAATAATAGTAATAATAATAATAATAATAATAATAATAATAATAATAATAATAATAATAATAATAATAATAATAATAATAATAATAATAATAATAATAATGCAATTCTGAATTTTTTACATGAGATGTTTGTATTATTTTGATTAATCGGACAATTATTCTCATTTTGGGTGCTATTTGCACAATGTTTCGGCCGCTGCACCCCGCGACCTTCTTCTGGTGTTGAATACATGTTTTCTTTTCTAAGGAAAAGAGGGGTTAGCTCTCCATTGCAAGAATTCGTACCGTGGTTTTGAGAGTGGGTCCGTAGATTATAAAGAAAATTCAATCTTCAGAATTTTTTAAGGCTTTTTTCCTATGATATATTTATGCTAATCCTTTATATAATATACTGATTGAAGAAATTCCCTTCTGGACCAAAATAACCGTAGGTTTGCAATGACAAATTCCATATGCAAATGTATTATATCTAAACTATCACCCACAATATTATGTAACTTTTGAAAGCCGTTACATACACATTCAGTCGTGACATTAAAATACTAGATTCCATCCGTGGAGAACCACCATCACGATTGCAATATTAAAAGAGGAAGAAATCCCTACTTTTCTCTCTATATATTTAGTCCTGCCACTGCTATTAATTATCACCGGGCACGATTCTGCGTTTTTCTACTACAGTGCGGTTGCACCCTTTGTAACTGCAAGATTACATACATATACAAAACATATTCCTTCTGATTTCTAAGTTAAAATTATTAACTTCTCTCCGACAATGTTCCAGCTTTTACGATTGGCTAAATCCGGGCATTTTCATATTCCAGAATGACACGAAATCCTACATTAACGAACAATTCTAAAAGTTGATAAACATGGCGTCCCCCTCCACAGGAGAAACTAACGTGAAAACGACTAACATTTACCGATAATTAATCATTTAGAAATATACATTTACATATTGCTAACCTCATATAACGCGACAGACATTCACGGTCCGATTTTCCTACATCGATTATCTACATTTGTGTCGTTATCTGCAGGACACACTAGAGAGCGCTAAAAAAATAAAATCAAAACTCTTAACCGTTCATAAACAGACAGTTAACTACTGATAGCCTTATTTCATGGAACTAACTTGCGCAAGTAAAATAATTCATATACACGCACAGTCTTCTCCGTATATGTTTGCAAACATTTACAATTGCTTTGTTTACACAAAAGAAACGAAATAGGTAAAGCCTTTAAATTGTCGAACAAAAATTCACGGCTTTAATATTCTTAGCTAATTCTCATTTATTATTGGATTACCATAGCCAAATCACCGCTAAATACAATCGTCCGCGGTCATAGCTCTTAAATATCGAATCTGAAATTCGAAAATAAAATGAAACGAACTTTATTTTTATCATGACAATTTGCTAAGAATTTTACAGCCAAGACTTTCTATTCGACAGTTTAAAGGCTTCTGAGGAGTCACGAAGTAACTATTAACAAACGATTAAAATTACTTTGTTTACAAAAAATAAATGAAATAGGTAAACTCTTTAAACTGTCGAACAACAATTCACAGCTTTAAAATTTTTAGCAAATTCTCAGTTAATTTAAAACATTGAAAGTTTTGGGGAGCTTTTCATCTCTTGACCTTTGAGCCAAGATCACATAATTCTTGTTTATCACTTGTTTGTTATTTTACAAATACCGTCGTGTCATTAATTCTTATATTTTCAGTGAATTTTATTCAAGTACGCATGGAAAAGGAATTATTTTATTTCATTTTAGTAAGAAAGATAACGAATTAATTCATCGGTAATTCGTTCTTCGGCCTCGTGCTAAAATGATAACGTTATTATTTTGAAAGCCATTCTTAACATGGGGAGGGCAGGGTGTTTGGTAATTATGTGCTTCCACCTAACAATTTAATAATAAAAAAAGATATCGTGAAGTTTGAATTTAATCTGAATAAACTATTTAAAAACAACGAGGTATCAAAGTTGCAAACTAAAACATGTTCACCTTTGCTTAGTTTAGTGTTTTGCTTTTGACGTTAAATAGGTTGACGGTTACATTCCTTTACATGCGCCACTTTATGGAAAGGGGGTAATTAACGTATTACGTCCACCTACACATTTACAAGATACAATTTAGACCTTGCCTTTTGCCATTTACTAGTATGGTAGACGGTTAGATTTCTTTAACACGCGCACACGTTAAAATTTGGGGGGGGGTAAACTTTTACATTATGTCCACCTCTACATTTTTCGTTACAATGACCACTTATAGGTTTTCGTCTATACTGATTACAAAAATCTCATTCAAATTTTTTGCAGACAAGTGTTTCTAGAGATATAAACACATGTATTCTGCACTATAATTCAATGCCTTCCAGATTTGTACTCGCATGCGCGATACAAAAATTCACTTATCGATTGCGGGTGGGTATGATGCCTACGATTTTCGCGATTAAATTTGGGGAATTTATTTCTCCACCACCCCCAACTAATAAGGGTGTGCTCTGTTTCGATATACGTCTTCTACATGAGGATTTTGAGGGTATCTATTCCAAGGGGAGGTTTGTGGTGTTTATTCCAAACGCCGTTCCTAACATGGGGAGTTTCCATCAATCTAAACATTTCAATGAGAATCCCTAAACTTTAAAAAAATCTGTTTATACTTTATATTCTTATTCTAATGGACAATTTTTCCTAATTTTATTATTGCATACAGATTTACGCATTTCCTTTTTAGCTTTTTTTCAGATTGAAACAGTACCTGCAGGTTATTAACAATCGTAGTTCACTTTTTGTGAGAGAGGGAGAGACTTCCACCGGGCAACGCCGGTTAACGGGTCCTGCTAGTTAATATTAGTGGGTGGGGGGAAACGAAACAGAGGATCGATACTCACGCGTATTTTCGTTTTTTTTTTTTTTAACACAATGCAAGGGAGACAACTCCAAGGAAAAAAGGGTTTTTCATGAAGTTACCTCCCTTGGGCTGGGCATATGTTTTGTTATTTCTTCTTTTTCTCCTCTGAATTTGTAATTAGACGGATCCAAATGCGATTAAGTTCAATACTAGGACGGCTAATGATATTGTTATTTTCTATCATATGTGCAGCCTCTTTAAATTTTCTGATCCGCCATCTTTCTTCTGTATCCAATATTTTGACATCATCCCACATTGGGGAATGGTTACTCCCCTCGCTCCACACATGTTCGGCTAGGATTGATTTTTCGATTTCTCCGCGTATGACAGCTTTTCGGTGTTTTTCTTACTCTGAAGGACAGCATGTTTCACCTTTTTAAAGTTTCCCACATTTATACAAAATCTCATAAACGCAGTTTTTTGTTATGAGTTTTTCAGTCGAGGGTTTTACATGCATCGGGTATTTTCGGAGTGTTGAGTTGCTCTAAAACACTGTCCTAATATCGTATTGACTGCATGTTTTTTAAATTTTTTCGGATAGGCCTTTAGAGTATGGTGTGCAGATCGTGATGAGTTTTGGGGCGTTGTCTCTTGGTGTTTGATCTGAATTTTCTGGAGTTGATGTCATGCTCTCTGGGTAGTTGTTTCGGTGAAGGGTTGTTCTTAGACTAGCTATCTCTTCCTGACATGTAGTGTTGTTATTACATATTGTCCTTGCCTGATGTTGTAAGGAATTGGACTATACCTTCCTTCACAACCCGCGGGTGGTGTGAGTTAAAGTTAAGGTATTGTTCTGTAAAGCTTGGCTTTTGGTATACGGATGTCATGAAGCTCTGATCAGTGCGGGTTATCAATGCATCCAGGATAGTTTGTTATCACGTTCCTTTTCCATGTTGTACTGAAGTCAGTCTTCCCGTATGGGACGGCATAGTCAAGTGTTTATAGGCACATCATCTGGTAAGTCAATTCACCAATGAACATTCACTATACCACAGTATCTGAAGACGACCCATGTGGGTTAAAAACCTTAGTAAGTTTGGCGAATTTGTCTGTTCTCTAGCGGAAAAAGTGAGAAAGTTAAACCGTCATATAGAGAAAAATGAACGGCAAATAATATGCAGAGCTTAGCGCTAATATTCAATTACACACACGCATGCACGCGCACACACGCACATACACACACACACACACATATATATATATATATATATATATATATATATATATATATATATATATATATATATATACAGGGTCTCCACAAAGTCTGGCTACATTATGTAGCCAGAATTTGTGGAAGCATCCTGTAGATTACGTAGCCAGACTTTGTGGGCACCCTGTACACACACACACACACACACACACACACATATATATATATATATATATATATATATATATATATGTATATATATATATATATATATATATATATATATATATATATTATTTTAACCTCGAGGATTTTGTTTAAATCATTAAAAATTGTTTCAATCAACAGGACAATAAATTATCCTGCCGATCTCGTCAGACAACGAGATCGGCAGGATAATTTTAGTGTCCTGTCGATTGAAACAACTTGTAATGATTTAAGCAAAACCTCTGAGGTTGAAATAATAAAAACATATTTAGTTCTACTAACGTGTTGAGCACTTTTTCCCTGTTTTTTTTTTGGAGGGGTGGAGGTTTGTTTTGTTTTGTTTTGTTTTTTTGATTGTTTTTTTTTTACATGATTACCAATGAATTTTAACCAAATAAAGATTATGGTTAAATGCATAAAAATACAAAGTTACAAAATTTTGAAAAATAGTTTTCTCAAAAACAAAGATTAAACATTGCAAAGTAAATAAATAGGCAAAAGTTAAATAACGATATGTGTGTGTGTGTGTGTGTGTGTGTGTGTGTGTGTGTGTGTGTGTGTGTGTGTGTGTGTGTGTGTGTGTGTGTGTGTGTGTGTGTGTGTGTGTGTGTGTGTGCGTGTGTGTGTGTGTGTGCGCGTGTGTGTGTGTGTGTGTGTGTGTGTGTGTGTGTGTGTGTGTGTGTGTGTGTGTGTGTGTGTGTGTGTGCGTGCGTGTTTATGGGAAATTTGCTGTTTCAAATATATTTCACCTTTTATTTATAGCAATCCTTTTATTCCTGAAACTAGATGTACGTAGCAGACGAAATTGCAACGAATTCTCGCGGCTGGAGATTTGGAATAGACTTCCTTCCTGACTTGTCGAATCATGTCTATCTTCACACACGGACTTCAACGCGGTGCACACATTGAACACCTTTCTCTTTCAACAAACCTGTCTAATCTTTAATCTTCGTCTCCACACAAGAACACTTTCCACGATGAACTCTTTCACTATATAACCTGGAGACACTTAAAGGTTTTGCCTTCCGACACGAGAACATCCGAGAACTTTCTATTCCTTTTCTTTCTTTCAACTCGGACATAGTCCCTCTTCTTTCGAAATAAGCACGTTTCCTTCTTCTTTCTAACGAGGATAATCAATAATGTTGTTTTTGAATATTAGAATTTAGAATTAGATTTCTCGTCTTCTTATTCTACATTTTGGCAAAAATGCAACGTTCGTCGACACTTTATTTATTCTTTGGTTAGTTTGTTTGGTTATCTTCGTTTTTCTTAGTCTCTTTAAAAAAACACGAACGTTGAGTTAATATTTTTGCCTTATGCCGTAATATTCTTTCGGCTTTTACTTTTATCAAAAAAGTACAAAAAAAATCGGTTTAAACGTATGCTCGTCACAAAAGGGGGACGTTCTGGCAAGCAAGCACTCTTTTCACAGAAAACAAAACATTTTCAATGAGTACTTTTATCTTGACAAGCTGACACATTTTCAGGCCTTTGTCATATACACGAAAAAAAGCTAAAAACATTTTAGCTGAAACACATTTTACGAGAAATGATGAAAAACGTTTCAACCAAATACATTTTGCTGAAACGAACAAAACAAAGAAAAAACATCTTTTCTTTCATCTGACGTTTTTTTTTTTTTATTAAAATATATAAAACAAAAAAAAAATTTTAACACCAGACCGAAAAGGTGAACGCTTTCTTCGTGTATGCTCTAATACTGGGCTTTCATTTGTCTCCAAGCTACCTTTTTTTTTCTATTACAATATCCCTGCATAAAAGCTCACCTCATATATTTTAACAAACAAAAAAAAACGGATCGATTCGACACCACTAAACGCACGTGCTGTAAATACCCGTGACAATAAAGCAATCTTCCCGCATAAACTTAACTCCAGAGAATATTTAAAAGTACAATAGATCAACTTGACAACATTGCACGCGCATGATGTAAATATTCTCTGTGACAAAAAAACATTCCCTCGCAAATTTATCTGACAAAAAAGTGTTCAATGAAAAGCAACAATTCTTTTTTTGCACAGAAAAAATAAATAACTATTCACCGAACATTCGAGTCAAAACACAAATTATTATTAGCGACTAGCCATACAAAATAACCGTCACTGAAGAATAACTCGAAATATTTATTTAAAAATTTATGTAAAAATGTCAACAAAACAATTCGTCGCCGACGTTTAACAACGAGCAACAGCAATTTAACGACGTCAAATTCCACTAAAATATTTCAAATGTAAATAAAGTGTATCCGATTCTTAGAGAAAATTTGAACACGGTCATATCAACAAGCCTTATGTTGGCAAAAGCGGATTTTACAAGCAACTGTCACAGTCGGACATATTCAACATCCTCACTACTTCGCATTTTCTAATGCATAACTTACCGTCACAGACGGACACACATGAAAGAACCTTTCTTTTATTTTGATAAACTTTTTTTATTTGATAAACAAGGGAGTATCTGCAACAGACGAAATTGTAACGAATATAAAGCAGCTCTCGTTAGTCACGTGGCCGAGTTTATAAAAGATTAAACCGCTAACACACACTCTCTCTCTCTCTCTCTCTCTCTCTCTCTCTCTCTCTCTCTCTCTCTCTCTCTCTCTCTCTCTCTTGATTTTGGACTGACAACAATTTCATGTGTAACGGACCTATCCCCCCACACACACACAACTTCTTCTCTTGGGACTCAACAGAACTCACCTGGCCTTCGTGCTCGCGGTTCGACTAAAACGTGAAAACAAACAAGCCAACCTGGCTATCTCCACACACGGACTTCAACGCACACAAACTCTCTCTCTTCTAACAGGCCTAGAGCAATGCCCCCTCCCACCGTTGCGGAGGATCCGAAGCGCCTGGTCGCGACGTCAATTTGACCATACTTTTAAACTCGTAACTATCTTCCACCGTTGCGAGAACATGGGCGAAGAAACTCGTGCGTGCGTTGAACAGTAAGGAAAATATTCCGACATTTGGTTTGAGATAATTCGAATTTAACAGAATCTTAGTTCACACCGACTCCCTTTCTAGTGAATTGTCTTTTCTAAGCACAGAAAAGATAAACTTTTCACAACGGCTATCCACTGACTAAACCAGTCGTATAGTCGAAGTTGGAATCCGAAGCTCTATGCAGAACTAGGTGCAATTAATCACGAAATATTTTAGTGTCTATCATGGAAGTTTCAAGGAAATAAATACATATGTTCTTATATTAATCTTCAATTAAGAATTTTGTGTTATTGTGATTCCCGAAAATAAATAAGGAAGATACATGAAAAACTGTTGACGTGCATATACCCACCTTGCTGAAGATAAAAGCTCAAAAAACTTTAATTGAAAGAAAAAAGACAATAATTTGTTTTCATTTTTGTTAAATCAGAGATTCGAATAAATAAATAAAAGAAGAATCCAGGTTATCCTCGATGGTCATGCGTCTAAACAATATGATATAAATGCAGATGTATCTCAGGGGTCGATCCTTGAACCTTTATTAATCCTGATATTCATAAACGACTTCCCTGATAAAATTGTCTCTGAGATGGGTATATTTGCTGAAGATACCACGCTCTATAACAGACATGAGGTGAAAACGAATGGACATGTATTCAAGGCAATGGCGGATCAACTAGAAGAACACCTCCTGTCTGTAGTGGAATGAGGACAAAAATGGATGGTCACATTCAATGCTGTCAAGACTCAGTTCCTTTTCTTTAATAATTAAAAGAAACCTTCTCAACCATTAATAGCCATGGCTAATGACAGATTTACATTACCTGAAAGTACTTCGTTCCAACTCCTCGGCGTAACGTTCACAGGGAACATGAGTTTGTAGGGGACTAAAAATTAGAGGACACCGGGGAGGAGTAATCTGCCCCTGCTCTAAGGCTGGTTGGTTTTTCCCTTTGGTCACGGGCAGACGCGTTGCCTTTCCCTCTCAAGAAGAGGAGAACCTTCGTTCCACCACGAGGTGAGCTCTGAGAACTTTTTCCACCAGTCGGTGAGTCTTATCGAACTGTCGCTATTGTATTGTGTTTTATTGTTGTTTAAATGTTTGTCAGTGTATAATAAATGTGTAAACGTAATTGGGCAATTGTGTTTATTCATATATTTTTTTTTGTTAAAACTAACAAATTGGTGACTCCGAGAAAATATATATGTACACGCACATACATAATAATAAGTTCTGTTAAAAAAAAAAGTAAAATAATATTTTTATGAACAATAAGAAAAAGTTAGGATGTAAATTTTATTTCTAGAATTCTAATTATTATTCCCTAAATAAAAATTCGTAGGGTAGCGTAATTAAGTTAGCAACACGATTTTTCTTCTATTCTTTACATATTTTTGTCGATAGAATAAGGATAGAACTAGGGTTTCGTTTTAATCGTGCACAACAAATGCAACAAGTTTTTTTTTTTTCGAAACTAAATTATCCCTTATAGGAAAATTTCGTTCCTGAAACGGCTGTCGGTATTCCTGTCAAATACGGCGCCTGATACAGGATTGGCTGATATGGGCGAGTACATTGCGTTCTGTCTCTGTGCCCCCTTACCCTCCATGTTGTATTATTACTATTCCTTTCTTTCCATGCCCCGTTGCTAGACTGTTGTAGTTTCCAGTGCGGTAAAATAAATAAATAAATAATTTTTTTTTTTTAAATGGCGACAACTTGTAACGTTAATGCCTCGTTAGTTCGCGACGACCCTGCTTTGTTTTTTGCTCAACTCGATTTATTTTTCAAACAAAAATCGATTGACAACCAGGCAGAGAAATTCTGTTACGTCGCATCCATTTTACCTCAGGATACAATTACTGAGGTAAGAGAGTTAATAATCTCTCCACCTACAGAAAAGCCATACGATGTACTTAAGGAGAGAGTCACGACTGCTGTGACTGTCTCCACACATAAGCGTATTTCGCAGTTGTTGGAACAAGAGACCCTGGAAGATAGCAAGCCGTCCCAATTTCTAAAACGGTTACAAAAATTAGCTGAAGGTGCGATGGATAAAAGCATCGTTAAGCATATTTCCCTCCAACGGATCCCGACAGAGTATAAGGTGGCTATCGCTGCTCAGGACGAGTCCACGCCGGTGGAACAACTCGCCGTCATAGCAGATAACATTGCAGACATATTATCCACACAATCGTCTGCAATATCCAGCGTGAAGACCTCTGGAAGAGACGAGCTTCTGGAAAAATTAATGGAGGGCCAAAAACGGTTGGAAGCCCGTATGGACAGAACGGCGGAAGACATCGCCAGACTATCATTAAAACAGAAGCAGGGACATGGCAGCAGATGAGGTCGCAGCCAGTCCCGGGAACGCAAGCAAGAAGCTATTTGTTGGAAGCACAAGAGATTTGGCGAAAATGCCAACTCTTGTATTCCCCCTTGCAACTATAAGGGGCAGGGAAAAGCCTAAACCGACAGACGAGAGCGGCATCAATTGTCGGTACATCCTTCTCTGGCCGCCTACTTTATGTTGTAGATAAAAATACAGGCATCTCGTTTTTGGTGGACAGTGGGCACAAGTTTCCCTTATCCCGGCAACATCAGTGGACAAAAGGTCTCCTCCCTGTAAATTTACACTGCGAGCTGTAAACGGTTCGATAATACGGAGATATAGGGAGAGGTGCATGGACCTTAACTTGGGTTTACGCAGATCGTTTATCCACGTTTTCATAGTGGCTGACGTTAGCAGTGCTATACTGAGTACTGACTTTCTGCAAGCATTTGGCCTGGTAGTAGATATGTCAGGCCAGTGTCTCCGAGATCCAAGCACACAACTTGCAGCATGTGGGGTGGTGGGGACTGGCACACCATTAGGTCCACAGGTAGCACATGCAGACCAGGACGAAGCCTTCCTGAGTCTGTTGAAGGAATATCCTTCAATATCGGCCCCCTCCTTTCACAATGAAGTGTTACCACACACTGTAACTCATTACATTGAGACAAAAGGCCCACCCGTCCATTGTAAAGCCAGACGTTTAACACCTGAAAAATAAAGGCTGCGAAAGCAGAATTTCAGCAGATGATGCAGCTTGGCATAGTTCGTCCTTCAAATAGCGAATGGGCCTCGCCTCTTCATCTTGTTAGTAAGAGTCCAAATGCATGGCGGGCATGTGGGGACTACCAAGCTTTAAATGCCGCTACGAAACCGGATAGGTACCCAGTACCACATATCCAAGATATAACAGCAGTGGCCCAGAATAATAGGGTCTTTACTAAATTAGACCTTATTCGAGCATACCACCAGATCCCTGTGGAGCCCGAACATATTCCCAAAACGGCAATTACCACACCGTTTGAAATGTTTGAATTTTTGCGTGTTCCATTTGGTTTACGCAACGCAGCTCAAACGTTCCAACGTTTTATAGACCAGGTTCTACGAGACTTGCCATTTGTGTGTGCATACATAGATGACGTCCTCATTGCTAGCAGGAATAGGCAGGACCACATAGATCATGTGCACCAAGTATTCGATCGCCTGAACCAATATGGTGTTGTTTTAAATCCATCGAAATGTACTTTTGGTCAATCCGAGGTTATATTTTTGGGGCACCATATTTCAGAGAAGGGAATTTCCCCATCCCACGAGACAGTCAAGTCCATCCGAGATTTCCCTATCCCTGCTACAATGAGACAGTTGCGGCAATTTTTAGGATTAGTTAACTTTTATCGTAAGTTTCTCCCTCATGTTGCCCAAGTACTTTTGCCATTGACAGGTATGCTGACAAATGTGAAGAATTGCAACATTACACTATCAGAGGAAGCAATAGCAGCATTCAACAAAGTAAAGGCCATGTTAGAAGACACCGCAAAGTTGTCCCACATTCAACCTGATAGTGAACTTTACCTGTCAGTAGATGCATCTGCAACTGGAATTGGAGCGGTCCTGCAGCAAAAATGTAATGGGAACTGGCGACCTATTTCTTTCTTCTTCAGGAAATTGACTGACGCAGAAACACGCTATAGCACATTTTCCAGAGAGTTGTTGGCCTCGTTTTCCGCAATAAGACATTATCGGCAGCTCCTAGAGGGACAGCCATTCTACTTGGTGACTGACCACAAGCCTCTATTAGGCACGCTGCAGTCCTCCTCAGACAAATACTCTCCCCGAGAGGTTCGTCAGTTGGACTATATCCTACAGTTTACGTCGGATGTCAGACACGTGAAGGGAGCTTACAATATATCAGCAGATACACTGTCACGAGGAATAAACTCCTTCACATTGGGACCTTCCGTCGAAGCCAACACCTTAGCTATGGAGCAAGAAAAAGACGAGCACCTGCAGAAGCTTCTGCAGAATAATGGAACATCACTGCAGCTGGTGAAAATGGCACACCCCAACAGTCCTAGAAAAATAGTGTGTGATATCAGCACTAACAAACTGTGCCCATATGTTCCAGCATCCTTAAGGAAAGACATATTCAACGCGGTACATGGGTTATCACACCCAGGGGCCAATGCGTCGATACGTTTGATGACAGACAGGTATGTTTGTTTGGCCAAGAATGAAAGTAGACGTGCGAGAATGGACAAAGAAGTGCGTGCAGTGTCAAAAGGCCAAGGTCGGTCGACATACACATGCGCCACTAGGCACATTTCCAGTACCTGATGAGAGGTTCAAGCACATACACCTCGACATCACCAGTCCATTTCCGACATGTGAAGGCCAATGCTATCTTTTGACATGTGTCGACAGATTTTCAAGGTGGTTTGAAGCCTTACCAATGCCGGATATGACAGCATACACAACAGCCAGAACTTTCTTTGCTGGATGGGTAGAAAGATTCGGTGTCCCGGAAAACGTGACAACTGACAGAGGTCGACAGTTCGAGTCCGAACTGTTTCATAAACTCTCAGGACTTTTGGGCACCAGAAGTATACACACGACAGCATACCATCCACAAGCAAACAGAGCAGTCGAATGTCTACATCGCAGCCTAAAGGCCTCTTTACACGCAGTGCTTACCAGCAATACAAAGTGGTTAGAACACCTTCCTCTAATTTTGCTGGGTTTGCGCACAGCAGTGAAGAAGGATATGAATTGCTCAGCAGCAGAAGCGTTGTATGGTACCACACTACGCCTGCCAGCACAATACTTTTGTGATACACCAAATAAAGTTTGGGACCCTACATCATTTGTTGATAGACTGACAAGAACCATGGCCAAAATGGCATATTCTCCATCAGGAATAAACAAGTGCGCTAACACATATGTACCAAAGGCACTAGAGACATGCACACATGTGTTTGTTCGTGATACAGATAGGTCGCATACCCTGCAACCACCGTACCGCGGACCTTTTAAAGTCAACAAGAAAAACAAGAAGTATTTCAGCGTCCTCATTAAAGACGAAGAACAAAATATCTCAATTGAGAGGTTGAAACCCGCAACACTCGAGGATGCATATTTAGAAGTAGATCCCTCACAAAGGATGCCAGTTGAAGTGACATTGGAAAAACGCCCTTATAAAAAAACACGTTCGGGCAGACAGGTAAAATGGTCTGCCCATTTAAGAGACTTTGTCTCTACTTAAAAGAAAAAAAACAAAACAATCCTCTCACAACATTCAATTAAAAGTACTCCGTATTTGGGGGGGGGGGGAGTGTTGTAGGGGACTAAAAATTAGAGGACACCGGGGACGAGTAATCTGCCCCTGCTCTAAGGCTGGTTGGTTTTTCCCTTTGGTCACGGGCAGACGCGTTGCCTTTCCCTCTCAAGAAGAGGAGAACCTTCGTTCCACCACGAGGTGAGCTCTGAGAACTTTTTCCACCAGTCGGTGAGTCTTATCGAACTGTCGCTATTGTATTGTGTTTTATTGTTGTTTAAATGTTTGTCAGTGTATAATAAATGTGTAAACGTAATTGGGCAATTGTGTTTATTCATATATTTTTTGTTTAGTTAAAACTAACAAGTTGAAACAGATACATTGAGAGCATTGCCAAGGCTGCTGCAATGGAGTATTGCTGCCACATCTGGGCTGGTGCATCTGCTACTAGTCTCTCGCTCCTTGACAAGGTTCAAAAGAGAGTCGCAAATCTGATAGGCCCTGAACTGGCATCTAAGCTTCAGCCTCTGTCCCATCGACGAAATGTTGCATCCCTCTGCCTGTTCTACAAGTATTTTAGTGGTGAATGCTCTGATGAACTGCAATCACTTGTGCCCCCACGACGCGAGCACCCTCGACAAACCCGACAGGCTACTAGATCCCACCCCCACACTGTAGAGGTCCCTAGATGTAAAAGATCTTTTTACTCCAATAGTTTCTTCCCCAGAACCGCAAGACTCTGGAATTCCATTCCAGGTCCCTGCTTCCCCAACAGTACTGACGTGCAGAAGTTCAAGTGTAACGTGAACCGACACCTTGCTGCCCAAATCCCTACATAGTACCCCAGTAGTTGTTGCCCCTGATAGTAGCCCCCTACACCAAAGTGGCAATTTGCCTTGTTTGGGGTGAAAATGTAATAAAAAAAAAAAAAAAAAAAAAAAAAAAAAAAAGATGGTGGGCTTTCTCTACTGTGCTAGAAAGTTACTTACGCCTGAAAGTATCCTGTACCTCTACAAGGCCAATATTCGCCCATGTATAGAGTATTATTGCCATATTTGGGATGGTGCATCTGACATTTGCCTCCCTTAGACAGGGTTCAAAAGAGAGTTGTCAACCTGATAGCTCCTGCATTATCAGCTAAGCTTCAACCGCTGTCCCACCGACGAAATGTGGCATCCCTCTGCCTATTTTACAAGTATTTTAATGATAGGTGCTCCAACGAACTAAAAGCCCTTGTACCTCCTCAACATAAATGCACCCAACAAACCCAACAAACCCGACAAGAAGCAAAATCCCACCCTTACACAGAAGAAATTCTTAGATGTAAGAAAGCCATTTACTCTAATTTTTTTTCCCCCTAGGATTGCTAGATTTTGGAATTCCCTTCCTGCTCCCCTGACTGTACTGACATACAGAAGTTTATTTATTTAGAGGGCAAAGCTGTGGCTGAGGTGATTAGTTTGGGCATGAGGATTGGTGGTACGGAGTAATAGGGAATAGACGACTCGAAATTGAATCCTAAATATAACTCGTAGCCATAAAATAATGGTCTCAGAAACCGGTTAAGGGTCCTTTAATGGAAAGTGGTCCCACTGAAAACTAGATGCATGCTAAATGCGTGGACAGAAAGTTCATTTTCCATGAACTGTGGTTCACATAGGTTGTGTTGTTGAAGGATAGCATGCAATGTAAGAGGAGCAAAGCTGTTTCAAGGATTTGAGATCTTCACGACAGACAAAGTTCCACGCCCTATAGAGAAGAACAACTAAAAGAGGTCGAAATAGGGAAAGATCACATGATTGGTTTCAGCGAAGACTCTTGCTCCCAGTGCCCATATAGCAAGCAATGGGTAAAGCACGTCGGCAATAACGGAACAGTTAGGAAAATAACACAGGTGTTCTCCTTATTGATAGAGAATAATGATCTTACTAGTTAAGTGTTGAAAGAAAACACCCATGTAAGGGCCTTGATTGATACCAAAGTGAAAGCGTCCCTAATATGGCTCGTGATATACTGATAATTGTTCACTGAGCAGAGGTTGCATTTGGTGGTCCTTCAAGCTGACGGTAGTGTAATGAAATTTGAAGAAATCATCTGGTTGACGATGCGGGTCTGACTAACCAATTTTCATTTGTTATTGTTGTAGTCTGTTCTTAGCAATATAATAACATACTAAGCAACAATTTATTAACAAATTCACTTTTAAATAATGTGAAACATTTTTTTTTAATGAGGAGGATAACTAATTTAAAATTGAAAAATATATTAGTTGTTTACCTTAAGTTTTAAAATATGATGCTTCAAAGAATTTCTTTTATTTAACTTATATCACTGGATCCCGGGCACCGCAGGGTATTACAGTTAGTGAAAAATAATAGAATTTTTTACTGAATAGTGGGATAAGTCTTGCAAGATTCAGCAGCTATGGGTGATTTTGTTGAGGTCATGAAAGTGGTGAACAATGAATGGTTAAATGTCATGCGCTCTAATTTGCATTTTTTTTTTTTTACAAGAGTCTCAACGAAGTCCAGGCTTAAAACATCCTAATTTATTTAGTTGTCGTTAAAAATTATTGATTTGCAAATGTTTTCTAATATTTGTTAATTATATATTCAATTTTAGTTTTTTTAACTCAGTTCCAATTTACTTGCCTCCTCACGGGGGCAGAATTAGACACAAGGTCGCTTTTTAATGTGGGGAAATTCCAGCTCACCAAAAAAGGGGCGCTCTAGATAGGAACAAAATTAAAATTATCTCAGTCTAGAAGGATTTCTCCCTTACTGACCGAGGACAGAAAAGATGAAGCATAGTATAAGAACACATATTACATTTTGAGCCTAGTTGAAAAGCCAAGTTTAACAAAAATACAAAAACACGTGTTTACTCAGCCTTTAAAAGGATTGGTATGAATGAAGGGTGAAATATATTTGAAACAACATCTGAGTTACTTTTAAATTATTTTATAACATAAAATGTGTTTTTGAAATCAAAAGTAATCTAGAAATATAGACGAGTTATAATATTACATGGGATAAAGTAATCATTAAGGTAATTGTCTGTATTTTTGAGATGAGGTGTTTTCATTGATTGAGATTGTCGGACTAACTTCCTCATCTTGGTTGTTATCGTCACAACGTTTCGGTCGTTTTGCCCTCATCCGGTGTTTTGTATCGAACTGGCGAACCGTTTGTTAGGAGTCTCGAACCCAACCCTTTATTATTATTACAGGGGTACCATGTTCGGACTCCAGCTAGGCTCTGCGACATAGTTGCTGTTTCTCTGTTTTGAATGTTACTTTTTACTGCCTTCGTTCAGGGTTGAACTCAGCACCTTTTGGTAACTGTAAACTTTGATACAACGTCTAGGACCACTCGGCCATTTGTCACTAGGTTTAGTGGTCTTAGTTGGTTTTTGTTAATGTTAAACCTATGTTGTTATTCAAGGTTTTCTCTCTCTATCAGAGGTGTCCAAATTGCATTCAGCTCTATGCTTGGTTTGCTCAGTAGGTTGTTATGTCCGAGCATGTGAGCTGTTTCTTTAAGTTTTCTCACTTTCCAGTGGGTCTCTCTGTTTATTATTTTTACTTCATCCCATAGGGGGCGATGGTCCCCCCTCTCCATCCAGACATGGTTGGCTATACCCGATTTTTCCGTCTCCCCTTTAGTTACCGCTTTTCCATGTTCTTCCACCCTTACTTTAAGGGGGCGGCATGTTTCACCCTTGTAAACCTTTCTGCAACTGCATGGGATGGAGTATATGCAGTTTTTGGTCATGTTCTCCTCCATGCGGGGCTTCACTCGTACCAGGTGTCGTCTGAGTGTTGACTCGCTCTTGAATACCGTCCTGATGTTGTAGGGGGCACATATTCTCTGAATAGGCAGACCGTTGGAGGTTTTGGGGTTTCATTCTCCTCTCTTATACTATTAACGTCTGGTTGAGGGTATTCTTCAACCTGACCATTTCTTGGTGGTATGTAATGGTGTCGCTACTTATTGTCTCTGCTCGATGTTGTAAGCAGTGTGGGATTCCATGTTTGATACTGTATGGGTGATGGGAGTTGAAGTTAAGGTATTGTCCAGTGAAGGTAGGCTTGCGATATACGGATGTCTTAAACCCATGCTCTGTGCATGATATGAGTGTATCAAGGAAGACCAGTTGGTTATCTTTTTCTTTCTCCATTGTGAACTGTATTGATGATCTAATTGAGTTCACATGGTCTAGGAGAGCCTGGATGTCTTCCTGATGGGGCCAGAGTATGAAGGTGTCATCAACGTATCTTAGCCACATGGTGAGCTTTAAAGGAGCTGAACCTAAGGACATGTCTTTGAAGTATTCTATGTCCCAGAGCCTAGCTGGAGTCCGAACACGGTATCCCCGTAATAATAATAAAGGGTTGGGTTCGAGACTCCTAACAAACGGTTCACCAGTTCGATACAAAACACCTGATGAAGGCCGGAGGGCAAAACGGCCGAAACGTTGTGACGATAACAACCAAGATGAGGAAGTCAGTCCGACAATCTCAATCAATAATCATTAAGGCTCAACGATTTGTCTCCCTTGGAATATTTCTAAAGGGGAATAACTTTACTAAAGATCTAAGGGAGATAATTAAATTTCTTTTTTTTTTTTCTCTCGTAAAATACTCCTACAGTTCGTGGTTGAAATATTAACCTCGGATTAGATTGTTTGAATAAAAAAATGTAACTTTGTAAAACCATGAAACAAATTAAATATAAAAAGAAAAAGGAAAAATCCAAACTTAGTTATTTTCTTTTCGTTTTCTCTCTCTGCAACTTCAATTTAAATAGTGCCTATTTCCCGTGCTGATATTCTATTTTTGAATTAAAAATGAAAAACTATGCATAACTTAATCTCAAAACTAAAAAATATTTGAGAATGTACAGTATTACCCCGGGATACGACATTAATTCGTTCCGTGAGTGAAATCGTAAACCGAAATCGCCGTATGTCGGGGTCTAAGCAAAGTTTTATAAAGTACATATTAAAAATTAGAAACAAAATACAGTATATTATATACTATGTACGGGCAAAATGAATGCCGATGATGCTCAAAATATATAAGCATTTTGACACCTACCTTTACTTAAAAAATCACCAATAATCAGGAAATTAACCAATTTTAATGAAATTTTCAGTATTCATCAAATAATGATCGCGGAATATAATGAACTGATTATTTTTATTTAAATCTTAGTGGAAATGTATTGTTTTGTTTAAACAAAAAATACTTTTACTAAAGTTATCATTTTCAGTAGTAAATAAAATACACAAGAATTTATTTTTGCTTTTTTTAAATAAATAAAGCATCGTAATTTGTAACAATAAAAATTTTAAAAAAATAATTTTTACAGGAACCTTACGAAAAAAGCCCCTGAAGTTCATATTAATCAATTCGATATAACTCGAAGAAAAATGAATTTCTCGAACTACCGATATTACCATTGAATTAAGAATTGTTTATTTAATATTTTCACACAAAAAAATTATAATTGCAAAAAATATTTCTACTTTTTTTTTAAATTACAGGTTTCGCATAATTTTTATATGCAAGATTTTAATAATTTCCTGGCTCGCAAGAATGTGAAACTTTCAGCATAACATATTTGTTATATAATATTGAACAATAATTTAAAAAAAAAAATAATTAAAAAAACAAGAACATAGAAAAATAATTAAATTTAAAAATGGAAAAAATTATACAAACGTTCAGAATAGGAATGTACGGATGCACGTCTGGGGAAAAAAAATTATCACACCCCTTCCTCCCTTTTAATTACATGACGTCATTTTCACAGTCTTTCGACTGGCTGAAATTTTGGGCCTCCGTATATTCCGTGTTTAGAAACATTTTAGTTTGTTGCATTTTACAAACGGCAGAATCACTCGGTTTTGGGCTAATTAATTTATGTTTTGTACAAACAAGGTGTTTTTTTTTTTATTTAATTCAATATCTTAGGACTTTACTAATTATCTTTGAAATAGACTTACATAAGTCCAGTTCAAACAGACAGAATTATATAGAAGCCAGAAGTAACTGTAAGAAAGAAATAGCGACAGCTAAGAGAGAATTTACTGAAACCACCAAAAAATGCATCAAAGCACAGAAATGAGGAACTCGCGACTTCTGGAAAATCTACAACAGTGTAGTAAATAATGGGCAATTAACAATCCCCCCCCCCCACTATCCAACAATCATGAGGTTGTTTGCTCAGCAACCAAGAAGGCTAACATGCTTACCAATCGGTTTGCCTCCAACTCCAAACTGGACCCTGCTAACCACCCCCTCCTTGATGTTCCTTTGCGGACAGACGCCACACTAGACGATCTGAAAATCACCCCTTCTCAGGTGCATGCTATCATAAAAAATCTTGATACTGCAAAAGCATGTGGACTTGATCTCATCCCGGCTGTGCTATTAAAAAAGTGTTCCGCCAAAGTAGCTCCAGTTCTCTCCAAACTTTACAACAAATGCCTTAATGAATCTTGCTTTCCTGCCTGCTGGAAAACTGCTTCTGTAGTACCAGTTTTCAAGAATTCTGACGAAAGAACTGATCCAGTAAATTACCACCCCATTAGCCTCCTCCCACTTTTCATCAAAATATTTGAGTCCATAATTAACCAAGTTCTAGTTCATCACTTTACAGATGTTAAACTTCTGACGACCAACAATATGGATTTAGGCAAGCCCGTTCCACAGCAGACATCCTAACTGTAATCTCTGAGCGTATATACCATTCACTTGACAAAGCAGGGGAGGGTAGAGCGGTAGCTCTAGATATATCTAAGGCTTTTGACAGGGTATGGCATGAAGGCCTTCTTGGGAAAATCAGATCATACGGTATCACTGGAAGAATACTTAACATAATTAAATCCTTCTTAGATAAGAGAAAAATCCAGGTCGTTCTCGACGGTCGTACATCTAAACAATATGATATAAATGCAGGAGTACCTCAAGAGTCTATCCTTGGACTTCTATTATTCCTAATATTCATAAATGACCTCCCTGATAAAATTATCTCTGAGATGGGTATATATTCTGATGACACCATGCTCTAGAACAGATACGACAGGAAAACAAATGAACACATATCTAAAGAAATGGCAGAAACACTAGAAGACGACCTCCAATCTGTAGTGAAATGGGGACATAAATGGATGGTCACATTCAATGCTGTCAAGACTAAACTTGTTTCTTTCAATAATTACAAGAAACGTTCTCTACCACCAATAGCAATGGCCAAAGACTCTTTATCTGAAAGCACATCTTTTAAACTCCTCGGCCTAATGTTCACAGGAAACATGAGTTGGAAAACATACATTGAGCATATTGCTAGGACCGCTGCGAAGAAGGTAGGTTCTCTCTACCATGCCAGAAAGCTACTAACGCCCGAAAGTATGCTATACCTCTATAAGGCCAGCATTCGCCCATGTATGGAGTATTGTTGTCATATTTGGGCTGGTGCATCTGCTACTAGTCTCTCACTCCTAGGCAAGGTTCCAAAGACAGTCGCCAACCTGATAGGTCCTGAACTGTCATCTAAGCTTCAGCCTCTGTCCCATTGACGAAGTGTAGCATCCCTCTGCCTGTTCTACAAGTACTTTAACTGTGAATGCTCTGACGAACTGCAAGCACTTGTATCCCCTCGACGTAAATACCCCCGACAAACCCAACAAGCAGCAAAATCCCACCCCTTCACAGTAGATATTCCTAGATGTAAGAAAGCCTTCTACTCCAGTAGTTTCTTCCTCAGAACCGCTAGACTTTGGAACTTCCTTCCAGGTTCCTGCTTCCCCAACTGCACTGACATGCAGAAGTTCAAGTGTAACGTGAACCGACATCTTGCTGCCCAACTCCCCACATAGTACCCCTGTAGCTAATGTCCCTGATAGTAGCCCCCTACATCAAAGTGGCAATGTGCCTTGTTTGGGGTGAAATTGTAATTAAAAAAAATTTTTTAAAGACCCAGAAAACTAATATTTATCTTTTAAAGGATTTTTACAATGAATTTATTTAACTTCAAAATTTAGCTGAATTGAGTGGCTTGCCGTGAAAACATTTTTCATAACTTTTTTTTCACATGTACAAATATATTTTCCTTTTGTAAATTAAGTTTAGTCCTTAATCTTTCAAATACAATCAAAAAGTAGTCAGAAACCTACAAAAAGATTATGATAAATCGGCTTTCAAAACTACGTCCCCCCCCCTATCGTTGTCCGCCCATTTTTGCCCGTACCTAGTATATACGCACGTATATAATCAAATGACATTATAAATAACACCGTAAGCAGGGCAAATACTGATACCAGGGACCGGAAAAACATCGTATTCTACAATTGTAACCTGAAAAAAACGTATCCTCGAGCCGCCGTATCCCGGGGTTCTATTGCATTTTGTTTATTAATTTATTTTTATTTCGGACTATTATTCTCATCTTTATTAGTTGTTGTTTTTTATCTTTTATTGGTTTTGTTTATTCACAACATTTCGGCCAACTATTCCTCTGGCCTTCGTCAGGTGGTAACCGCGACGGATAGGAACTTCGAATCTCCTAACTGCATTCTCAGCCATCACAGCCATCCGTAGTTGTTGTCGTCTCACCACATTTTGGCCGATTAACCTCTGGCACGCTTTGGGTGGGATTGAAACCGCTATCTTCAGACAATGTTCATCTGGAACTGTAGAGATTCAACGTCTCTATCAACTGTGCCACAGGCCCCGAAGAAAGATAAAAAATAACAACTAATAAAGATGAGAATAATAGTCCTAAATAAAAATAAATTAATATATAATGCTCATCTCAAAAATGAATTCCAATTAAAGAATGATATATATATGCATTTTGTTTGTTTAACTTTATTTTATCCCAAACAAAACATATTGCCACTGAGACGTAAGGGGTTACCATGATTAAGGGCTGGATTTGTAGGGGTATAAGTGGGGAGTTGTGCAGCAAAACGTTTTTTCACATTACATTTAAATTTAAAGCTATTTAAGTGAAAAGTTTTCAGTATTTTAGGGTTTCTACAGTGAAGGGGTGGGATTTTGCTGCTAGTAAGGTTGGTCAGTGGTATTTGCGTTGGAACACATTCTGTAGTAGTACTTGTAAAACAAGCACAGGGATGCAACATTGCATCTATGGGACAGGGGTTGGAGCTTGGTAGACAGTGTAGAACTTAGATTAGAGATTATCTTTTCCACATTAGCCAAGGCTAGTGGTTGATGCACTAGCTCAAATTTAAAAACAATACTTCAGACATCAGCAAATGGTAGATTTATAGAGATATACCATACTGGCAGATGTAAAAAATTTTCTAGTCCGGTAGAGGGAGTTTACATTCTTTGCAGCAAATTTAGCAGTGTCTTCTACATAGTTTGACATTCTTCTCCCAGGCGACACTAAATGACCCTGCAATCAGGTGGTGATCCCCATATCTAGACATGCAGCATTCAAGGTGAGACATTTTTTAGAATTTCGGCATGATAACAGAACATTGTTCAATTAAATTAACCCTTTCATATTAAATGCATAGACGTCATGCATGGGCGACGTGCGGAAAATTGAAGGAATTAAACATTGAAGATGCGAACTTTGCGCCGAGCTAACGACTCATAAAATAAATGCGCTAAGTGAACAAAGATTTTGCTTCATATAAAAATAAGTTTGCAAACCTGTGAAAAACAACGCAAAGTGATGAGAACAATTCGCTTTGTACGAAGCAAAATGAAGATGAACTTTTGTTTAAATGTTGAAACCTCATGTCTCTGAAAGATATGAACGGAAAATGTGTGCACAGTTTTCGCAGTGTACATGTCTTCCCACGAGGGCAGAATGCAGCATCAGATTATCAGTTGAGGACAATGGATTCAACAAGCTTTGTGAATTTTATTTATTCAAGGAAGGCACAAGGCTATATAATTTGAGCATCACGAACTTGATTCATGCAAGATAGGCGCAAGGCCATATTATTCGAGCACTGTGAATCCAACATATTCAAAAAAGGCATTATGCCATTATATACTTATATAATCGATCATCCAAGGACTTTATCTGAATCAGTGAAAACGTTGTTGAAGAAATTGTTTTTCTTCTTTGTTTATTCTTAGTACTTTTCATCTTTTAATCAGAAAACATGTTGAACTGTGATTTCCTTCTAAAACTATAACTTAAACTTTTTAATGACTTTAAAATTGATGTGTCGCAGTACATGTGGTGACTTGCCCTTCAACAGCCATTAGGATTATTTTTCTTTTGTTTTCTTCCTCGAAGATGTAATATAAAATTGCAATCAAGACTTTGATTGGTCATTCTTGGGACTTTATTATTTCTCTTCTCTTTTCCTTCTTTTTCGTTATTTGATTTATTTTACAAAAACATAAGAAAAACAGCAAAAAATTATAAAATGCATATTTGTCTGCATATTTGTGTTCGTATTCTACTTGCCTCCGCCTTATATTTGTGCATGTACCTATTAACCTGCCATTAACACTTTCAGTCAAGACTCAGGGAATATAGTTTGATTAGCCTATACACTGTTTGGTATCATTTGAAGATTCCCCCCTCCCCATAGGTTTTCAGATGATAAGGAGAGAGCCGGGTGGCACATTTACATTAGTAGACTCCCATACTAACCTTTGTGCAGGTCACTGAGCAAGGATGCAATAATAGTTAGACCAATTCGTGTTGCTTGTTTGAATGTTGGGCTTTCTAAAAGACTTCTTTTAGTCATGATAATCGGTGGTTGGAAATATTTCATATAATCGTTTGTCGGGTTAGTATTAAATGCAACCATCCATTTTTGACATGTTCCAAGGATTTAGCGATTGCCTTTAATATGTATATGTTCATTTTCGCTGACTGTCAAGAATAAAGCGTGACGTCATCAACAAATATATTATCTTGCATCGGTCATTTAAGAAGATCAAGAATAACAAAGATCTAAATATTAACACCCGCATGTGATGTTGTTGGGATAAATGACTTGAGAATAACATGTTTTTTTTTTCTTTTAACCAAGAAGGATATAAACATATTAAATGTCAAGTAATACCATACGAGCTAATTCTCCTATGACGACCTTCATGCCAAACCGTGTCAAGGCTTCGAATATATCAAGCACTACCACTCTAGTTTCCCCTTCCTTATTGTAGAGAAAATCGCAACTTAGCTGACTAGCGTGTGTATGTGCTTGTAGGATTTATTCGTTTGACAAGAAAGAAAAAATATAGCAACTTACAGTTGCCTTTGTGCTTGACAATCACACGTGAGTAACACAGACTTTCTCCGTTTCTATGCGAATGAGACTATACCAGGTGCATAAAAGGAACCGTGAAGGGAATGAAAGGTTGAGGTGGAAGAAGGCGTCATTCAAAGATGAACATGTGCAACAGATTGAGTCAATTAGAAAAACCGGAAGTGGAAAAGATCACACAATCTTATTAAAACTAACTTTCAAACTAGACTTATCTAATGTATGTATTCAGTAGAACGGGATTGCCTAAATGCATACTCTTGGTCAGAAAGAAGTTTAGCATTTTTGAGGTGGTGGACTACCATTAGATCGATTAATTATTCAAAGATTTTAGTGAAGTGCAGGAGAAAACATATTGGGTGATCATTTTGTGAGTCAGAGTTTTTGAAGATTGCTATCACAAAGGCAATTTTCCATATATCACAAAAGCAAGTTTTGGCAAGGCATTTTTTGTAGTTTTGAAAAAACAGGGGCTAGCTCAGCAGAGCATTTGTTCATTACTATAATATGAATAAGATCTGTTCCACATGTTTTGGAAGTGTTGAGTTTTAAGGGACGATGATCAGATCATCTGATATGATTATCGTCTGTATTAGGATGTTATGGAGGGGGTGGTTTATGACTATGCAAGGTAGAATTTAAGTTTAACCGCCAGACATGCAGTTTAGCTTTATCCATTGCCATACAAACTGTATCCTGGTGGTTGATAGTCAAGGAATTGTTGATAACCCATTGTTTACCATGTTATTAATTCCTAATTAATGCTATTATATATTTTCCAGAAATTGCAAATTTTAATTAATGTGAATCGATGCGTTTTTTTTTTTTTTTTTTTTTTGTCACCTCAATCTACATACTCTTAGCTGTTATACTCTTACATTGGTTTATTAGTGCTATAAAGTTTTGTGGTGGTTGAATCAGCGTAAATATAAGAAAAATCTATAAAAAAAACATTGATTAAATCAGGTTTAGTAGATTAATAGATAGATAGATAGAGAGATAGATAGATAGAGAGAGAGAGGAAGAGGAAGAGAGAGAGAACCAGACAGACAGATAGAAAGACAGACAGAGAGAAACACACACACAGATAGATAGATAGATAGATAGATAGATAGATAGATAAGGAAACACATATACACAGATAAATAGATAGAGAGATAGAGGAAGGGAGAGAGAGAGAGGGGGAGAAAAGGAGAGAAAGAACAGGGTGAAAACCAAAAAGCAAACGATTTAAAGAAAATGCATAAGGTTCTACATAAATTTAGTAAGGGACACAATCACGGTAGAAAAGTTGCAAAATCTGGGGAATTCCTCTGTTTCCAAATGAGGCTATATACAATCAAGATGCCAAGAAGATTTTAGATATTTTAGCTGAAAACAATGAAAACGAGCCAGAAATGCCCGAGCCAGAGATAACAGCTAGAAGTATAAAACAAAACCAGGATTACAAAATTTCAATTTCCAGAATTACAAAATTACAATTTCTGGTTTAAGCAACTGACAGCGCTTTATAGTCATTATAGTGGCTGTTTCACCAAGCTATTGAAGGCACACCAGCATTAAAAGGAAATACAATCCTCAAACCCAAAACGAGTGAGACATGACAACCTAATAAATACAGACCAATCGGATTCATGACAAAGAATTTTAAAAAATACCTTACAAATATACCCGGTGAACAATTTACAAGAGAAGTACAAACAATTGCACTTAAAAGAGATGGTTAGAATCTTAAAATTATTTTTCCATTGAAATGTATGAGATAAAAGGTGAAAGTTTTTCCCAGCTAAAATAAAAGAAGAAATTATTTTTTTTTTAGTCCAATCAAATACCACCCACACACCAACAACATCTTACTGAATATTTGACTCATTAAGAGTGGCAGTACTACTGCGGCCTCTACTGATGATGATGAGCACAACCAACATGATCATCACCAAAAGTAGCATCGGCATCGGCAAGATTTGCTTCACAAAGTTCTCTTAGCAAGGAACACAGCAGCAGTACTTAAACCCAATCCTTCCATGCTGCGATAAGCATAGTGACAACGTGATAGTTTCAGAGCTATGATGTCTAGAACTCTGGTTTTTGGCAAGAGCATCTATGACTGGCATGTCTGGTACCTAGCAGTTTTAGGGTTGCAACTCAATTAACAAGACACTGTTGAAAATACAATAATATTCAACATTAGGGCACGTCATTCTCTGGTTGTCTTTACCTTCGGGTTTCATCGTAAGTGAAAAGGTGTCAGACTTGGAACCAGAAATGAAGTGAAAATAACAACGGGCTGTGCAACAATTATTCCTTTGTATGTTCTGAATCAAACCTTCCTTGACTTTGTATGCAGCTGCTGGGCCTATCTGCCCTCGCTGTCAGAGTGAGACTAGTAATCTTGAAGATCTAAAGAATAACTACAATCAACAAATAGGATTTTACAACAAAGCTAAGGTGTGATCTTCTTGGATATACTGTAGAAGTCCAATTTGATCAACAGCAACAAAAACAATAGCATTAGAAGTACTACTAATGCCGACGTCTAGCTGTCTAACAATTATTCAAAATCATCATCATCATCATCATCATCATCATCATCATCATCACCACCACCACCACCACCAATACCGTGTCCTCTTCAGAGCAAAGCATAATACCATACTTATTACATGTGATAAACTGTATTGCCTGTGCCTTCAACCTTTAGATGAGTGTCACTTAGAAATGGTTATTACTCAGCATTTTATCTCTTGCACAAAAGCCATCGTGCAACATTTTGAGATCAACATCCAAAATGAAAATAGTACTCAAAATAATCCAAATAATCGAAATAATCAAAATAATACAATTATTTCCATTTATTAACAAATTATTATCAGCAAATATTATTTATTTAGTGATGAGAAAAATTAATTTGATTCTAATTAACACAAGTCATTTATTTCTTTGTTTTCTTTAGGGCTAGTTGAGTGATATGGAAAAAAGATTTAGATTGTCAAAATGTGTGTGTGTGTGTGTGTGTGTGTGTGTGTGTGTGTGTGTGTGTGTGTGTGTGTGTGTGTGTGTGTGTGTGTGTGTGTGTGTGTGTGTGCAACTAAAACTTTAAAACTTTAAAACTAGATTATTTAGTTCATGAAAGCATATTAATTCAGTATCTTCGTATCAAGCTTCCATCACAATAATTCATGTATACCCGTAAACATTTTATGAATGAAGATTCAAATGCAAATGTAAACCTAATAAATAACAGTAGAAATAAACAAAAATAATCATGAAATAGAAACTCCATTTAACACAAGACAAATTATGAACATTTCAATTTTGAATAACTTTTATCAACAATAAAAGACTAGATTGAATATCCGTGTTCAAAAAATTCATTTTCATGTGTTGTTACCTTTCAAAATAATACAAAGTAATATGTTTGAAGAAACAGAGGAAAAAAGATAGAATCTTTATAAATTCCTTGTTTCTTTTCATTGGTCGGGCAGTGGTCACAAAGAGGAGTGTTGTCAGCTTTGACAGCAAAATTAACTTCTCGCTTGACTGCATCTTTGTTCTATTTCCTTAGTGTCTTGTTTCCTTCTCTCTCGTTTACAAAAATCCTGGGTTTATATTTCTCCTTGCCAGTTCCCCCAAAAACAATTTGGTTGTTGAATCTTATTTTTAGCATGCCCCACTCCCACTGGCTATTCATTTTTTATTATTTTTCTCTTTTACCAGATGGGTGCATGGAGCCTATACATAGTGATTCGTTTACACACTTTGTCTGTGACAGTCAACATTTGGTTGGAAGTTTTATTATTTTTTTCATGAATCTCCACAAACCTCTGACCTTCTTCAAGTGTATCTTGTTAAACCCGGAAATCTGTACTGAATATCAAACTGAAACTTTTATTTAATCCATACGGGTAGATTGTTTTCGTTCCATCAAGTTTTGAGCCATACTTAATTGTATTTTTAGTATCGCTTGTCAGTTAACACTTTTATCTGTTGTGTCACGAGTCCATAAAATTTATGTTGCATGAAAATTTTTGCAAATTAAAATCTAAATAACATTTATAATAAAAAAAATTTCAAAAGTTACAGTTAAAAAAAAGTAAAATATTTTACAAATCTTTTCATTATATCAAATCCAATTCATGTGAATTCATTCATTTAAATGAATAGTAAAAAAAAAAAACGTTAACTTGCAAAAAAAAATTATTCTGAATTAGTCCATTATTGAAGGGATGACAATTGTTTATCCTGATTTTTAGGCCGTTATTAAAATGTAGTATCTGTTCTGTCCTCTTCGTCCTTTGAGAAAGAGAAAGAGGGGAAGAGAAGAAGTCCTTCTTGATTGGGGCAATTTTTATTTTTGCCCCATCAAGAGTGTCCCTTTTGGAAAAGTCTAACTTTGCCCTCCTTACGAGGGAATCAAATAGAGATAGTTATTTATAGTTTTTTCCCTACGTTTTTTTTTAAGTTAATAAATAATTTTATTTTTCAGCATGACTAGTATTTATTATATGCAGGGAAACGCTGACAAACTTGCTAAATATTAATGTATAAATAACCAAATAGAACAAAACAATTATTTAATTTATCTCCCTTACATTTTGATTCATTATCTCCCTTGCTACAAAAATCTAAGGGAGATAATCAGCTGCGGATGTGTGTATCTAATCTGATAGATACTTGTATTCTGACGAGGATAAAGATGGATACAAGGTCGGTTTTTTATGTGAGGGGATTTTCATCTTATCAAATAGAGGCACCCTAGAAAAAAGAAGAACACCACCACCACCAACAACAACAACAACAACAACAACAAAAACAAATGTATATAAATATTAAAATCTAAAAATGAAATGACTATGGAAATGTAAAGAAATCAAGATACTTTCCTTTGGTAATTGGAATGCTTGGAACATCAATGGCTTAAAAAGATTGCTGAGAAAATTTATTTTTGCATTTTGAAAAAAAGACTTGCAAATCGGTAATTTGTTTGAGTCACCAGCTCTAGGAAGGTCATCGATCAGGACTGAAGAGGCCTGTAGTGGTCTAGGGTATAGAAGGAAATGCGTATTCATCTCACATTCGGGTGTCGCCAATTTATAGTGGACTGGTGGATATATTATATATATCCCCCAGTCGTATAAAATAGGAAAAATGATTTGAATTGGGAAAGGAAAAATGAATTGCTTTGAGGAAGAAACGAACAATGCGTTTATTTAAACGGACTAGAATTTATTTCGTGAAGAAACACATGAAAGAAAAGGGTACAGCACGCATTTAGTTTGGCTCGAGTCTCTTGTTGTTTACTAGTGAGAAGGAAAGTCTATTGTCGTAGAGAGAGAAAGAGAGAAAGTCAATCCAGTTTGGTGTGCATCTCTCGCTGTTAGCTGGTGAGAAGGAAAGTCTATTGTAGTATATAGAGAGAGAGAAAATGAGAAAAAGTCAATCCAGGCCATGGAGATAGGAAACGTGTAAGGTGTACGTACTGTCTGTTGACTCTTTCCTGATGCATAGTAGCAGGTGGCGTGAGGCGAAAGGGGCGAATGGTTCATAGACTACTCAGCTCGGAAGGCGAGTTGAAAAGAGGAGGAAGCAGCTTATGTCTCTTGCTTTTATAGTTGTTTCCGGTGGTCTTTTGCGCAAGTGTGGATTTCCCTCAAAGGGGAAGTGACGTTGCCCATGAGTGTGTATGTGTGCGCGTATGTGTGCATACATGTGTGTACGTTAGCGTGTGTGTGTGTATGCACGTGAATGTGGGTGTATGTACATGAACGTGAAGACATCTACGTGTGTGTATGTGTGCGCACGTATGTTTGTGTGCGCGTATGTATATGACAAGAAATATGACTTGAGATGTGAATGCGTGTTTTTGTGTGAGTCTAGGAAAGGCTCCAACAGGCCTCCCCCCCCCCTTTATTTGGTGCCAACACATATGAGGTCAGTAGCACAGGTTTAGTTCTGGAGTTTTCCTTCTCCTACACGGATGCCCTGAGACGATTTACGAGTCCATCAACACTGAGAGGGTTAGCTCTGTGCCTGGTTCCTAAACCAGGTATCTCTGCGATCCCGCATGGGTAGTTAATGTTTATTGGTTTAGTTGCTAAATGTCATATATTTACTGAAAAGTTACACTCCTAATTGAAAAGGACATTACTTTCCATTTTATTAATACTAGAAAAGAGTAAGTAAAAATTCAAGCAACTAATTGAGAGAGACGAGTTAATATATGGTTAAAATATTGTTCATGTGTTAGTTTAGGAATAGTGTTAATTGATATTAGGAATTAAAATAAAATTTGATGCACAAACTCTGTATATTTAAAACGATAAGAGGATAATAAAATGTATCTATTCAATAAAGGTTAAAGTAGCGATATGATTTGAAGTACATTTCAGTACAAGTATATCTGGAAGTAAAGTATAAGTCATGGCGAATTTAGTATAATTAAGTATAAATAGACATATTTACAGTACTCCAATTCTCTCCAAACTTTACAACAAATGCCTTAACGAATCTTGCTTTCCTGCCTGCTGGAAAACTGCTTATGTGGTATCAGTTTACAAGAATTCTGGCAAAAGAACTGACCCATTAAATTATCGCCCCATTAGCCTCTTCCTTCTTTTTGCCAAAATATTTGAGTCCATAATTAACTAAGCTCTAGCCCATCACCTTACAGCTGCTAAACTTCTGACCAACCAACAATATTGATTTAGACAAGCCCGTTCTACAGTAGATATCCTAGCTGTAATCTCTGAATGTATATACCATACACTGGACAAAGCAGAGGAGGCAGTAGCCTGAAATATATCTAAAGCTTTTTGACAGGGTATGGCACGATGGTCTTCTCTGGAGAATCAGATCATACGGTATCACTTGACGAATACGTAACATAATTAAATCCTTCTTAAGTAAAAGAAGAATCCAAGTTGTCCTCGATAGTCATTCATCTAAACAATATGGTATAAATGCGGGAGTACCTCAGGGATCTATCATTGGACCTTTATTATTCCTAATATTCAAAAATGACCTCCCTGATAAAATTGTCTCTGAGATGGGTATAATTGCTGATGACAGCATACTCTATAATGGGCATGAGGGGAAAACGAATGAACACATATCTGAGGCAATGGCAGATACACTAGTAGAAAACATTCAGTCTGTAGTGGAATGGGAATAAAAATGGATGGTCACATTTAATGCTGCCAAGACCAAACTTGTTTCCTTCAATAATTACAAGAAACCTGCTCAACCAAAAATAGCTATGGCTAAAAATACATTACCTGAACATACTTCTTTCAAACTCCTTGGTTTAACGTTCACAATGAACATGAGTTGGAACAGATACATCAAGAGCATTGCCAAGACTGCTGCAATAAAGATAGGCTCTCTCTACCATGCTAGAAAGTTACTTACGCCTGAAAGTATCCAGTACCTCTACAAGGCCATCATTTGCCCATGTATGGAGTATTGTTGTCACATTTGGGCTGGTGCATCTGCTACTAGTCTCTTGCTTCTGGACAGTATTCAAAAGAGAGTCAACAATCTGATAGGTCCTGAACTGTCATCTAAGCTTCAACCTCTGTTCCATTGACGAAATGTTGCATCCCTCTGCCTGTTCTGCAAGTATTTTAATGTTGGATGCTCCGACAAACTACAAGCCCATGTACTTCCTCAACGTAAATACCCCCGACAAGCCTGACAAGCAACAAAATCCCACGCCTACGCAGTAGAAATCCCTAGATGTAAGAAAGCCTTCTATTCTAATAGTTTCTCCACCAGAACTGCTAAACCTTGGAATTCCCTTCCAGGGTCCTGCTTTCTCAATTGTACTGACATGCAGAAGTTCAAGTGTAATGTGAACAGACATCTTGCTGCTCAACTCCCAATATAATATCTCTTTAATTGATGTCTCTGTTAGTAGCTCCCTACATCAAAGTGACACCGTGCCTTGTTTGGGGTGAAAATGCAATAAAAAATTTTAAAACGACTTCCCTGTTAGGAACAACAAAAATTTAGGTACAGCTTGAATGTCTAGAATCAAAGAAATTAACTTTGATATTCAAAGAAATTAATTTGATATTCAAAGAAATTAACTTGATATTCAACTAATCCACTTAACACCAACCCACCGCACATAATTTGGAATAGAAACAAACAAAATATACAAAGCACATTACACGAAACCAAAGGAACTAAAACTGTCGGGGGGGGGGGAGATAACTTCCATTTTTATGATTCTTTTTCTCTATCACGCTCAGTGTTTATGTGTGCATAAAAAATAATTGCTTGCTTGTTTGTCTTTATTTAATTGTCCCCTTTCCTATGATGGTACAGTAAGACACAAAGTGAGTTCTTGTAGGGAAAAGTCATATACGCAAAAATGTGGAATTCTGGATTGGAAAAATGGTATAAATTGCCTTAGTCTATAAGGATTTCTCCTTCACTGACTGAGGACATAAATACAAGATTAAATATAGCATCAGAACAGATACTACACCTTGATTCTAGCTAAAGTGACAATATGTCCTTTTGTTTTGGGGTTGTTACAGAAAATGGATCAAAAAGACCCCAGCCAACGAAGGGAACAAGACAGCTTTTGATCAACAGTATTTATGTCGAGGGGGTACAAGTGCTTGTAGTTCGTCAGAGCATTCACCATTAAAATCCTAAAACAAGCAGAGATGCAACAAGTTACAGAGAAGGCACACAATCATGTTTTATTCAGGAAAATATCCGGAAATAAATGTTGTTGTTACAATAAAAAGAAATCAAATTATTACTTATCCTATGTTCCTTGCAACATACTCTGCTACAACGTGTTGGATCCCAGGTGTCAATAAAATATATATATATTATTTGGATTCTTCGAACTGCTGTTCTCATCTTGAGTGTAATTTTCACACTGTTTCGGTTGATGTAATCTCTACCTCCTTTAGGTGTATCTTGTTGAACTCGAGAATGTTTTTGTCCAACTTGGGTATTTACATCAACCAAAACGTTTTAAAATGACACTCAAAATGAGAACAGTAGTCCGAACAATCGAAATAATACAAATAACTAATGCTCATCTAAAAAAAATTCAGAAACACATTAATATAATTCTTCAGCTAAGAGCCCCAAATGCTCACCTTTCCTGGAGGTCTGACTAGTGTCTTTACAGAAATATTGAATACTGGCAGGTGTAAGAAGTTTCTAGTTTGGTATAGGGAGCCCATCTTTTTTTGCAGAATATGTTTTAAATACCTTATTGTTTGTTTTAATACATTATTGGTCGATAGTACTTCGTGAACAGTAGCCTGAGATGTCAGAAATTTTCTGTTTCTTTGTCTATCCTTGTGGCCATGTCACTAGTAAGGGTGCTGGAGGTAAACGTTTCATCTGGGCTGACGTTATCTGCCTGATAGTTAGCGACCCGAACCTTGGATTAACCACTAAGGAGGCTGTCCTATCAGCAGGTGCAAAGTACTGGGGCTGCTATATTGCCATTTGGTGAATGGATTCAGTAGTTTCTGGTAGGGACTCTCGATGCCATACAAGTGGGTAATTGTTACAGCTTTACCTTATCATGTGCTACAAAAAAAAAAAAATTCTTTTTCTCTCTTACTTTCCCTCTATGTCCTGCTCTAACCAAGTCTGACGACCTGTTCCACAAATCCCAAAACCTCAACATGAAACATCTCCAGAAAAAAAACATGAATAAACCTAGAACCCCATCCTCCAACGTAGACCCCTACTACCATGTCTCTTTCTCCAACATCAGGGGTCTACGTTCCAACCTTCCAGAGGTTGAAACCCAATTACAGGAGATGAAACCGGACATATTCTTTCTAAGCGAAACTGGCATAGGACCGACCACTTCCCTAGATGAGTTCATAATTAAAGGATACTCTAACTTAACATCTAAATCTGACCCCCACGATCGCCATGGACATGGAATATGTGCCTACATTAAAGATGGATTTCCGTGTGGTAGGGATATCTCCAGAGAAGACCCTAATTTACCTTATATATGCTTCTGGGTTGCACTTGCTTACACCACCGCATTTATATTTGCCCTCTACCGCCCCCACAACAGCAAGGTTACTATCTTTAAGAGTATATCTGAGAAAATTGACCACATCCTGTCTGCTCATCCTTCGGCTAAAATTCACATCTGCGGTGACTTCAATGTCCATAATGTGGAATGGCTGATCAACTCAAATAAAACAGATGATGAGGGGAGGTTCTGTCATGATTTTGCCATTGCCTATGACCTCACTCAGATTGTTCACAAACCCACCCGTGTGCCCGATACTACCAGTCAGTATGCAAGCCTTCTAAACCTTTTTCTCAAAACTTCCCCTGAGCTATGTTCATGTTCCATTTTATCTTCTCTGGGATCCTCCGACCACTCAGTTGTATTAATTAAGATAAAAATGAAATGTAATAAGTCTTCAGACATACCTCTCCACCGTACTGTATAACGATACTCTATGGCTGACTGGGATAACTTCCACACATTCATATCTGATCTACCTCTGCATTTCATGTTTAAAAAGGATGTGTCCTCAAAAGTATCGGACCTGACCGAATGGTTAATTGTAGGCATAGACCGATTCATACCATCCAAAATTTTCAACAAAAACCTAACAGCCAGCCATGGTTCTCCCCAGAATGTGCTTCTGCTATCAAGCACAGAAATCACTTTTCCCATAGCTACCAACGTAATAGATGCACTGAGACTAAAGCTGCTTTCAGGACTACCAGCAACCATTATAAAAGAGTAATAAAAAATGCAAGAGAGCTATCTGCTCAGTCCATTAAATCCAAAGTAGCTGAGCAGCGGCTTGGTTCCCACCAGCTTTGACAAATAGCAAACAGGATCCTGAACAGAAGCGTGTGTTCTACCCCAACCATCATCAATGGACCTGAGATCATCTCGTCTGCATCAGACAAGGCCAAACTATGTGTCAAGAACTTTGCAGCTAATTCTACCCTATACGACAAAGGCCATCAACTCTCCGTATTTCCTCCTATAACAGACAACATGCTATGCAACATACAAATATCTGTGCATGAGGTCGCCAAGCTAATCAAGACCTTTGATTCCAGTAAAGCAACTGACCTTGACGGCATTCCAATTATAGTGTTGAAAAAGCTTCAACCAGAACTTTCTCCCCATACTTACAAAACTGTTTAAGCATTGCCTTAAGGAGAAGTGCTTTCCAACACCCTGGAAAACCTCATCAGTATGCCCTGTATTTAAGAATTCAGGTGAAAAGTCCTCTCCCTCTCAGTACAGACCAATAAGTCTCCTGTGTGTCATGAGTAAGCTGTTGGAATCCATATTAAATAAAGAAGTAGTCAACCACCTCAGCAGAAATAACCTTCTTAGTGACATGCAATATGGTTTCCGGTCTGCTAGATATACAGCAGATGTGTTAACTGTTATATCTCATAGGATTAGCGAATCTCCTGACAAAGGCTTCTTTTCTAGGGCAATTGCTCTTGACATATCAAAGGCCTTCGACAAGGTATGGCATAAGGGTCTACTTCACAAGATTTCTAGCTGTGGTATAACTGGAAATGTTTTCTCAATTATTAAATCATTTCTCTCTGATAGACTCATAAGAGTAGTGGTTGATGGGCAGAAATCAGAGGCCCACAGTATTAATGCTGGAGTCAGGGGTCCATCCTGGGCCCAACTCTCTTCCTGATTTACATCAATGATCTCTCAAAACACATACTTAAATCATTCATTGACATCTATGCTGATGACACGACCATCTATGGCAACACATCAAAGGCCATAAATGACAAAGTTCTCTCTGATTCTCTCTCCTCTGATCTTGAGCACGTGGTATAGTGGGGGAAAAGGTGGCTGGTCACTTTTAATGCATCTAAAACCAAACTCCTATCTTTACATCATTAATGTTCTGATCTTCATCTGGCATTAATTGAAATGAATGGCTCTCATCTAAGGGAGGCTCTATGTTTTGACAAGCTTCTGGGTTTGACCTTTACTCCTGATCTGAAATGGAACACATACATCAAGTCTGTTGCCAAGGTCGCTGGGAAAATGGTGGGATCCTTCTACCGCTCCAGAAGATATTTCACTACTGATGCCATTCTCTATCTGTATAAAAGCCAAGTACGTCCAAGGATGGAGTACTGCTGCTACATCTGGGCAGGAGCTCGTAAAAACAGCCTATCCTGCCTTGACAGAGTACAAAATAGACTTCGTGGCTTAGTGGTGGATGCCCTTTTCTCTTCCCTGCAACCTCTCTCCCACGTTGTAAGCCTGTCTCTGTTTTATCGTTATTTCCATGGCAAGTGCTCGTCTGAGCTCCAATCTCTGGTCCACCCTCGCCAATCTTTCACAATAAACACATGTCTAGCTGAAACCACTGTCATTAATTTTCCCCACTCTTTATCTGTGCCTAAATCAAAACGTAGATTCCATGAACAAAGCTTATTTCTTAGAAGTACACGCCTGTGGAACTCTCTTCCAACCTGACTACAACTTGGATGTCTTCAAGTCCAACATAAACAAATTCCTGATAAACCACCCCCTTAACTAGGACACTTTATCAAATCTCCAATACTAACGATTACTACGATACTATCCCATTGATTACTGTACACGCAATAACCCTCATCCCTGAGTGGCTTCCGGGTCTTGATAAGTGGTGACCTCCATGTAAAAAAAATAAATGAAATTGTTATAAAATTATAATTTTTGTTAACGTAATGTCTTTAATTATAAATTTATTTAACGTAAATAGTTTTTGCAAAACTTTCAGCCTTTTAATACACAAGGATTTTCTAAGAATTTTATACCTAGTTTAGATGACTTTCTATTTGACATTTTGAATGCTTCCAAATTTCTTTCAAATTTCGAAAGGACTACAAAATAACGCATTCTTTTATGAATCTTCTTCAATTATTAAGAAGATTAAAATGACTGGCTTACAAAGAAACGGAAATGCATTGTGATGGATTTTATTTAAATTATTGTTAAACAAAATGTTTGCTTTTTATTTAGAATTCAACTTAATTTTATAAAAAACTATAGAAAAATCTTTACGGTGAGCGTATCCATCATTGAACGGAAATGTCATATTCCAAAAATCATATAAATTGATCAAGTAGTTTTTTATAAAGAAAATTATTTTTAAAAGCTATTAATGTGAAATCAGTAGAATTACAGGGCTGATCTCGCAAATTTGAATTATTGTGGACCTATTTGCCATTGTTTTTTTTTTCTCTATCAAGATGGCGGTGTGAGATAATCCCTATTTGCTTAGTCATAAAATTTGATTTTCTTAGTTTTAAAAAATATGGTAAATTTTTACTTGCTTTCCATTTTAACAATCGCCTTTTAAATGACGACTTTTATAGATTTTCGGGTATGCTGAAAACGAATATCGCATTTAAATTTCTGCAACTAAATATTTTTACGGATATTAAGCAATTTAATTCATTATGCTACATGTGGTCGCCATCGTTGTACATGCAAGCACGCACATATTTCTGGCACGTGTACAACAATAGCCACCACTTATAACATAAGGAATTACATTGCTTAATATCCGGAAAATATTTATTTGTGGAAAATTCAAGTGCGATATTCGTTTGTAGCATACCCAAAAAAAACATACAAAGTCGTCATTTTAAGGGTGGAAAGCAAGTAAAAATTTACCAAAAATACTTGATCAATTTATGTGATTTTTGGAATATGAAATCGTTGTTCCATGATGAGTACATGCATGTGTGAGAAATTCCATAATCAATGCCATCTTGTTTGCCCGCCTAACATGATTTGCTAGACGGTCTTTGATTGGTTCAATTTGAATGCACCAGTTGGCGCCAATTTTGTATTACATGTGTTTTATTTTTCAGTCTGACAAATGAACACGGAACGGTAAAGACTCACACAGCGGTGCTCCGATATAGAGTGCCAGGATTTTACCTCCATTGGACACCATGCAGTGGGTGGACGAAGGACATTTCTCTAAATACAGAGACAACATAATTGCTGAACTTATTTTACCCAATGAGGATATTCTACAGTGTTCGGCTTGATATATTTGAGTATGGGAAATTATTCCCATTTCTTCCAGCGACCACGAGGTCCTAAAATATGCGATATTGAGCGACAACATTCACACCGTGTTCAACCATGTACAACATGGATCCTTCTAAAAGGAAACCTGAACTAACATTCCCACAGAGGAATCTTAATTAACGGCTCCATTGCAATGGATAGCAAATTTAGTCACTGTTTTTGCAAGGATTTACCGAGACCAAAGAACTTTAATTTCTGATACATCGTGAATAAAATTGAAGTTAAAGGTATGGCTTTGTGGAGTTTCATTTGCTATCTGCAGGGAGGAAATTGGGTGTGTAGGGAAGAAATTTCTTACACATCATAAAAAAGAAAATTCTGTATTTTCGGTATATTTATTTATTTGTTTTTAATTAATTAGGTTGTACTGATAAGCATCTAAGGCACACGTATGGAAGAAGCGGTATCCCCTTCTGTAATTTTTTTTTTTATTTTCGTCATTTTTCATTTTTTTTTTTCAGTGGATCATTATTGAATGGTCACTAATCTACCAGATTATCAAACAAAAATCCACACAAAAAATATCAATATTTAACTTCTTTTTTTTTTTTTTTAAAGGAGTACTCCGTTTCTAATAGAACGTTCTAGTAAATCGATCCCCTATTTTAGAAGCATCGACGTGTTTCGGCCAAATTTTACGAATTTAGCCTTTTCTGGAGGTGAAACTGTTTTTAAAAAAGGGGGGGGGCTAAATTCGAGAAATTTGTCCGAAAAACGTCGATGTTTCCAAAATGGGGGATCGATTTACTAGAAAAGGAGCACGCCTTTATAATGTTAAGTTTTGATTTTTTTTTTTTTTTTTTTTTTTGTCATTTTTTAGATAATCTGACAGATTCGTGATTATTCAATAATAATCTGCCGAAAAATAAAATAAAAAAAAGACGAAAATAAAAAAGATACAGAGGGGGTACCCCTTTCATACGTGCGCCTCATCTAATTTTAAGAGAAGCTACTTTCGGTTTACCAGGCCAAACTAATCGCTCCAAAATCGAAAACGAGGCTGCGCTCAAAATTCCGTTTTCGAACGGAGATCTTCGCTAATTCCGTCCATGGGAAGAAGAAGAAGCGACAAAACTGTGGCTATAAATTGACTTTATGGTGGATTCTGATTTATTTGACCTAATGGAACGAGGAGGCGCCCTGAAGGAGGCCGTCGTCAATGGAGATTCGGCCCGAGTGAAGCAGCTGCTGGAGTTGAATCGCTACGATGTGAACGAGCGCAGTCGTTCTGGGAAGACGGTCCTTCATGTCGCCGCCATCCGTGGATTCTGCGAGATAATCGAGCTTTTGTTGACCGTCGGGTCCGCTGATCCGACCGTCACCGATCGGAATGGAAATACGCCGCTCCATTGGTGTGGACATGTCGAAAGCATCGACCTCCTCGTCAAATACGGAGCTTCCATTCGGGTCAGGTAAGACAACAATAAAAAAAATATTTTTTTTTTTTTTTTTTTTTAAACCATTTTTAAAAGAAGGGGAAAGTAGACTTTTCTGAGCGAATTAATTTATTTTCAGCTTCCGAAAAATATTTCGAAAGTTGCTTGATAATTTGGATTATTCGAACTATTTTCATCTGTCTTTGCAATAATCATTTATTCTTGTTAGATCCTTACATCAAATGGTTTCATGCTTTGTTTCGATTTCCATAAAAGCAAAAGGGTGTTTATGCACCTATGTGGTACTATTACGGTTTATCGCCGAAAATGGAGACATTGGGGGGGGGGGCACTTGTCGTCAGACTAAAACGGAGAAATCAATAGTTTAAGCTATGACCGAGGCACTGAGGAGGCAGTGAGGGAGGCACTCCGTCATGAAATAAATAAAACAATTAAACTAGATATCAATTAATTCCGGAAAGAACTAATTACTACGTGCCCCAGCGTAATAACCCCCTCTCTAACCTCCCCATGTTAAAAACGGCTTTCGATGTTGGAGTGTTTATTCCGAAAGCCGTTCTAAACATGGGGGGGGGTATACTACGCTGAGGCAGGCACGTAGTAATTGGTTCTTTCCGGAAGTACTTGTTGTTTATTTCAAGCTCCGGTCAGTTTAAAATCCTTTCTCCCTCTTAGACTGACGCGACAGGTGCTCGAAAAAAATGGCGTCTCCGTTTTTGGCGATAAACTGTAGTAGTAACCTTTTTTCTTTTTTTTTCGTGACTCTTTTGCCTCCCTATTTTTCGTCTGCTAAAATTTTAATCACGTGATTGCGGTGTAGTGACAATAAAATAAACCATTCAAGTAGCTGAATCTGGCTGACGTACTAAGGCCCCTCTAACGAAATACGCATAGGCTCCGATGTTGTATGCAGTTCGTTCGAGGGAGCGCTCATTATTCCAAAAAGGAAAGTTTAGTGTGTGTGTGGCCTTGTTTTTTTTATTATTTTTGGCTTGAACTTTGCGCTTTTCGGATTATGTTTTTTATGGATTTTTTTTTTTTTTTTTTTTTTTTGATGGATATTTTGTTTGGCCGGTTTTTTTTTTTTTTTTTTTTTTTTTTTTTTTTGTGGGGGGAGGGTCGGAGATATATATACATAAATAAATTTTTTTTTACCTGGAGGTCACCACTTATCAAGGCCCAGGAGCCACTCGGGGATAAGGGTTATTGTGTGTACAGTAATCAATGGGATAGTATCTTAGTAATAGTTAGAATTGGAGATTTGATAAGGTGTCATTACTTAAGGGGGCGGGTCATCAGGAATTTGTTTGTGTTGGACTTGAAGACATCCAAGTTGAATTCGGGGGTGGGGGGGAACAGGCAAGTGACAGTTCCACAGCCATGCAGTTCTAAGAAGCTTTGTTCATGGAATCTATGTTTTGATTTAGGCACGGATAAAGAGTGGGGAAAATTATTGACAGCGGTTTCAGCTAGTCTGGTGTTTTCGTGAAAGATTGGTGAGGGGGGGACCAGACAATGGAGCTCAGACGAGCACTTGCCATGGAAATAACGATATAACATAGACATTGAAAATGAGGACTGAGGGACAAAAAAGAAGCGAGAGTTACTGGAGCTGCCGATAACACATTCACTGTATTATCTCGTTTTAGGGAATTTCCCTAATAAAATAAAATAACACAATTCTATGAACAATGACAAACAACTTCTTCAACTTAACAAGGGAAAGGTTTATTTGCAAAGCGTACTGAAGGAAGAAAGTAGAGTCGGGTCTCCACTGCCTTACGAGGTAGTTACAACCCGCGGCTGTCGTCAATACCTTTAGTAGGAGCAGCGAAGAGAACAGGCGTCTAGCACCGACGAAGGCTGGTAGCGTAAGAGAGAGTTTTCTTCTGGGACCGGAAGCTGTCTGGTCCCTAGGGGTTAATTTGTATTCGTGTGCAAGTCCTCAGATTGGACAGTTTAACGCCTCATCACTCACTCAGAGGAAGCGAATGCGCGAGAAGAAAAGGGGTCTATTTGTGTCTGCTACATAACCCCCTGCTTAGGCTGAAAGCCGACAGAGAGAAAGGTAGCATAACAAATAGCAGAAAGAAAAATACAATAAGAAATGTCCGTCTCTTTAGGTTATTTTCTTGCAGAAAAAAAAAATGTTCTTACTTTTCTGTGAAAAGTTGGAATATTTGCACAAAACGTTCTGTTCTAAAAAGGAGAGAAGAAAAAATGTTCTTTTTCAACAGAAATACACTGTTTTGCAAAGTCTCTTCGGCCAATGTACCCGTCGACCACTACGTGTAGTGGTCACATAATTGTTCTCACGTGGAACATTTACCTCAGGTGTATGATTATGCTGTGTGTATGTTGGAGGAATGTGTGGCTCAGGTGTTAATGTGTCCAGAAAGGCTCTTTTTACCCTATCTACCGATACTGTCTCTTTTTTACCACTAATGTCTAGGATAAAAGTTTTATCAGTGCGTGAAAGCACGCGATAAGGGCCAGTGTAAGGTGGAGTTAGGGGGGCTTTTACTGCGTCCTTTCTAAGGAACACGTGAGTCCATGTCGCTATGTCCTTCGGAACCAAAGATTTAATGGTCTGTTCCCTAGGGTGCATCGGCGGTAGCTTACTGAGATAAGCTCGTAGTCTGTTGACAGAGAGAGCTGTGTCAGTTGATATATCCTCTATCGGGGTCAGCATCTGACCTGGCAACGATAGAGGTGCTCCATAGACCAGTTCGGCTGCGGAATATCCCAGGTCCTCCTTGATTGATGCCCGACAGCCAAGAAGGATGACCGGTATGTACTCGCTCCATCGCTGTTGATCAGGGTAAGCGCGTAATGCAGCTTTCAATTGGCGATGGAAGCGTTCTATCATCCCATTTGAAGCAGGGTGATAGCTTGTTGTCCGAATGCGAGTGATCCCGAGGATCTTGGACAGTTCCCGGAATAGGTGGGATTCGAATTGTGCACCACGATCAGTGGTGATTGTAGTGGGAACTCCGTAGCGCGATATCCAGCCTGATATAAGGGCTCGCGCTACAGATTCAGACGAAATGTCACTAAGTGGGATGGCTTCTGGCCACCGTGTGAAACGGTCTATGCAGGTCAGGAGATAAGTGAATCCCTGACTGACCGGCCATGGTCCAACCAAGTCAATGTGAACATGGCTAAACCGAGCGTCTGGGGTGCTGAATGTTCCAAGGGGTGCGCGGATATGCTAGTGCACCTTTGATTTTTGGCAGGATACACAGGAACGTGACCAAGCAATGATGTCACGCCTCATGTTAGGCCAGAAAAATCCAGCTGTAATCAGCTTTACTGTGGCTTTGCGTCCGGGGTGTGCCAGGTTGTGTAGAGTGTCGAAAACAACTCTACGGTGAGTCGTTGGAACGAATGGTCGAGGTGAATCCGTTGAGGTGTCACAGATGATCTGCGTGTCAGAAGTAGGCACGGGCAGATATGCGAATTTGCAAGTCCCGAATTCAGGTGACGATGGATCCAACGTGTCCAGACTTGGCTGGTCTAAGGCCATCTGTTGCAAATCGATATCCGATGGTGAGGACAGAGAATTGATGGGCAGGCGAGACAATGCGTCTGCTGCTGCGTTCTGCTCACCCGCGATATGTCGGATATCACTAGTAAACTGCGAAACAAAGTCCAAATGACGTGTTTCGCGGGGAGAATATTTGTCCGGCTTAGCACGCAGTGCGTATGTAAGCGGACGGTGATCGGTGTAGATCACAAATTGTCGGCCCTCGAGTGAATGTTGGAAGTGTTTCACTGCGAGGTACATTGCCAGTAGTTCGCGGCCAAACGTGCTGTAACGTTGTTCGGCCGGTTTCAGCTGTCGCGAAAAGTATGCAAGAGGTTGTAACTGTTGTTGGTGCTGCTGTTGCAGCACTGCACCTACAGCTGTGCCCGATGCATCAACGACCAGTGAAAACTGGGCATCGGGTACAGGATGTGCCAGCAAAGATGTCGTCGCTAGTTTATTTTTCACTTCAGCAAATGCTCTAAGTTGGATCTCATTAAGTGAGATCTGCTCGTTTTTCTTCTTCCTGTTACGTAACAGGTCGGAAAGAGGAGCTAAGAGATCCGCACAGTGTGGGATAAAGCGTCTGTAGTAATTCAACAGACCAAGGAAGTGCCTAAGTTGGCGAAGTGAAGTGGGCGGTTGAAGGTCTTGTAGAGCCTTCACCTTTTCCGGCAACGGAGATATACCGTCTGGGCTGATAATGTGGCCCAGGAAAACTAGTGACGTAACACCGAAAACGCACTTACCAGGGTTAATCCTCACTTGGTATTGCTGAAACCGTTCAAAAAGTAGGCGGAGGTGAGTGACGTGTTCCTCAGGTGAGGCACTAGCCACAAGAATGTCATCTATATAGTTATAGACGAAATCTAAATCACGCACTACTTCATCCATAAAGCGCTGAAAAGTACTGGCAGCGTTACGTAGGCCGAAAGGCATAGTAAGAAATTCAAACGCTCCAAATGGAGTTGTAACCGCAGTTTTGGGTATGTCGGCCGGATTCACGGGGATCTGATGGTAAGCCTTAACCAGATCTAGCTTAGAGAAAGTCTTACAACCATGCAGAGAGGAAGCAAAGTCCTGAATATGCGGGATTGGGTAACGATCAGGTACCGTCATGGCATTGAGTCGTCTATAGTCCCCAGTTGGACGCCAATCTCCGTCTCGTTTTGGAACCATATGCAGAGGGGAAGCCTAAGGACTGGACGAGGGGCGTATAATTCCCAACTGTAGCATATGATTAAATTCTGCCTTCGCTGCTTTAAGTTTATCCACAGGAAGGCGACGAGGGCGTGAGAACACAGGAGCACCTGTGGTCTCAATGTGATGTTTTGTGGTGTGCGTGGGTTTGCTCACCACAAAATTTAAATTGGTTAACTCCGGGTAGGAGTGTAGCACCTCATGGTATGGGTCATTCGCAGCGGCAATGAAAAATACCGGGCTGATAGATGGGGCATTAGATAACGAGCCAGGGACGGAAAGTTCCGTGCTAGCGTCTATCAGCCGGCGTCTGCGCATGTCGACCATTAAATTAAAATTATGCAAGAAATCCGCGCCTAGTATGGGGTACGGTAGATCTGCTACAGTGAAAACCCACGTAAAGTCTCTCCGTAAATTCAAGTCCAGAGAACGTGAAATTTGACCGTACGTGGGGATAGGTGAATGGTTCACCGCTTGCAGTGTTATCAATGACACTGGTGGCCTTTCTTTAAGTAGCCTAAGTGGCCATATACTACAAGCAGCGCCAGTGTCTACCAAGCAACGTGCTTGAGATTTTACGTCAGTGACGAAATAGGCACGGTTATTTGCATTTTGTGGAAAGTTTGCCGTGCTCGTCTTTCCACAATTTAGTTTCCCTGGTTGTTAAAAGTGCAGGGCATTTTACAGTTCCGTGCTTCAGCGCCATAGCGACTATGATAAAAACATAGTCCCGGCATGTTTGCACGGCGACGGTGGTGCGGGGAAGATGAGCGGCTTTTGTAGCGGCGTCTGGGTGAGTGCGACCTGCCCATATTGAGCTTGCTCACCTCTCTAGTGAGGCGTTCGATGGCCGTTAGTATAGCCACCGATGTAGCATCCTGTCTTACATTTGCGGTGCCTGCGGGTACCTCAGCAGGCTGTTGTGGAATCGCCGCGGTGGTAGGCCCCCTCACAAAGTCCATGACCTTGTCCGCCGATGCTGCTACTACATCGACGGTGTGTTTTTCAAACATTGGCGCAAGTATGGCCTTTACCTGCGCCGGCAGCCTTGAGAAAAAGAGCTGCTTAATTAAGGCACTGTCAGGAGGGACGTCCTCTGCCAGTTCCCTCATTCTACGGAGTAGTTCCGTCGGCCTGCGGTCACCTAAGTGCTCGTCATGGACCAGCGTTTGAAAACGCTTTTCCGCCGACACGGACGTCCGTAGTAGCACCTCCCGTTTTATGCTATCGTAAGTGGAGTTTAACGGGGTGTCCGTTATTAAGTCCTTGACCGCAGGAGTCAATGACGCGGGGAAGGCACTGAATAAAATGTGCAGCTTCGTTTGCTCTGACACGTTGTTCGCCGCAAAATAAGACTCGAGTTGAGCAAACCAAACCCGGACGTCCCCAGCGAAGGCAGGCAACGTTGTCATCGTCACTACCGAAAGTAGATAACAAATATTTAAAAAAAAATATATATATATAATGTATCCGAAATCTGAAAGGACGCCGAATATGGACCACGTGGAGAAGAAAGGAGAAATATGGAGAAAATCTTTAAACAGAGACAATACAAAAAAAAAAATTTAACAGGCTAATGGGGGAGGAGAAGAAAGAAACAAAATTACCATGAAATAAAGCTAAAACAAAATTATATCAGGAAGAGCCGTGAAGCAAAAAAAAATGTGGACAATATGGGTTTTTTTTGTTTTGTTTTTTATAAATGTGTGTGAACCTGAAGATAAATGAACTCTTTAAGTACTTACATTTTGGCCGAAGAGTGCTAATGCGGAAAAACTTCGTGAAAGTTTTTTTTTTTTTTTTTTTTTTTTTTTTGTTGAGTTTTTTCTTATGCGCGGTGCGCGTTAACACGGCAGAAATGTTCAAGGTAGAAAAAAGATAGCATTAGAAGTTCAAGTTTGGTATAAGAATTTTCGTACACCAAGAAAGTGTCACCTCTTTTTGTAGGTTGGCGTTCTTTTTTTTTTTATGTGTAGCCCGCCGTTGTGAAAGAAAAGGGTGTTTTTTCTTTGTTTTGTTTTGTTTTTTTGTTTGTTTTTTTTTTAAGTTTTAAATGTGCTCCCCGAATCCGTTGTCTGTTTATGTGTGTGGTTGGAAACCATGTGCTGGTTTTTAAAATGCGCGCCTTACCCTGTTAACAAGCGAAAGAAGTGTCTGTTCGGAAATGTGTTATCACAACGGAGTCACCATTTTAGGGAATTTCCCTAATAAAATAAAATAACACAATTCTATGAACAATGACAACTTCTTCAACTTAACAAGGGAAAGGTTTATTTGCAAAGCGTACTGAAGGAAGAAAGTAGAGTCGGGTCTCCACTGCCTTACGAGGTAGTTACAACCCGCGGCTGTCATCAATACCTTTAGTAGGAGCAGCGAAGAGAACAGGCGTCTAGCACCGACGAAGGCTGGTAGCGTAAGAGAGAGTTTTCTTCTGGGACCGGAAGCTGTCTGGTCCCTAGGGGTTAATTTGTATTCGTGTGCAAGTCCTCAGATTGGACAGTTTAACGCCTCATCACTCACTCAGAGGAAGCGAATGCGCGAGAAGAAAAGGGGTCTATTTGTGTCTGCTACATCGTCTCCATTAAAAAAAAAAAAAAAAGAGGGACTTAATAATATCTACTTAGTATAAGTTATAGGAAAATTGGTGCCAGTTCAGATAGCATTTGTGGCGATAAACAACCCCCTTTATGAGTATTGTATGGGAAAAGAAGTTTAAGTGAAATTAAATCTCTTTGCCTCAAACAAAATAATTAAAAAAAAAAAAGGAATAAAACAAAATGACACCTCCTTCTGGTTTAAAATGTACCGCATTTATTTTTTAACAAACAAGATGAATAAGCAAAGGTCCGATCGGTAAAAGTTCTTGCAAAATCATTATGATTTGAATGTTAGATGAAAGTCCTTTGTGGAATTAATAAGATTAGAAGGTAAAAATCTTGTGAAAATAATGTCCTTATGTTAATGTTGGTGTTTTAACTGGCGAAGTTCGCCTTATTTAAAAGTTCCATGAGAAAAGTAATTCGTGGGGAAAGTAATTTGTTGTTATTAATTACAAAATGTGTGGAATGGGTGCATAAGTGATTTTTTTTTTTTTTTTTTTTTTTTTTTTTTGAGTGCCCGCATGGTGTGTAATATCATGGTTTTGACGGCAACGATGTTATGAAAACGAGAGGCATGTTCTTGTGACATCGAAGCAAGAAGCACAAACTCAATACTCCCTGGCTAAGGCAAAAATAATTCCACAATTACAAAACAATACCTTTAAACTCAAATTATATTCAGTTATAACATCAAAGAAAGGTTATTGGTCTGAGTACAGTCCTTGCAAAAGTGGGTCAGTTTTGCCTTCCAAATTGGGATCCAGTAGTTAACTCCCTTTGTTAGAATGGTAGCGTGGTTTTCCTTCGAAAAGGCCCATGATAATTCATGGTGTTCTCGGCAAGAGTTCTGCTGCCTTTAATTAGGCATAAATCGAATCCCTTTGGACCCTAATTGAATTGAGAAAAATTCAAACAGGTGATATAAACACTATAAAAATGTTCAAATGATGCCATCCTCTAATTAGGATATCTTCGGCATAATATAAAGGTGTCCCTGCTTGTAGAGATTTCAAGTCCTTTTTCACCAAACATTTAGGTGATATAAATATGAAGAAATTGTTGCGGCTCTATTCTCGATAAAGCATTTTTCTCGGGGCCGACTTTGAGTCTCGCTCTTGCCAGAAGTTTTTGTAGACTGAAAAACAAATGGATATTTACTAAAAAGGCACCAAGTAATTATCTTGGCCCATACAAATCAACCAATCACAGGTTGTCTACAAGAAATGCACGTAGGTGGCTTAAAACATGAAAATGGGATTGTAACTGGAATTTCTCACAGTACTTTTTATTCTCTTGAATAAAAAAAAACTAAATGAGAGCACGATTGTTTTTGTTTTAATAATTATTTTTATTAAAACAAACAAAAATTTCACTTGAACTTTGCAATTTTCGGATTTTATTTTTAAAGCCAGATTTAACAAAAATTAAAACAATTTTGGTGCTTATGCACTTAGGTTACCGTGATTTTTATGGATTAAGTGCCTTCCCCAATGTTTGAAGTGTTTCTAATGTTTCAAACTTGTGCCCATACCCCCACTGCACCATTAAATCTGGCTAAAAAAAAAATAACAATAACAAAATAATCCGAAAATCGCAAAGTTCAAACCAAATTGAAATTTTTATCTATCCTCACCACAAAAAAAAAAACACAGCGAAACAAATATCCATCCCAAAAAAATATCCATTCCCCCTCTCCCAAAAAAAAACATCAAAATCGGAAAAGTGCAAAGTTCAAGCGAAAATAAAAAAAAATAAAAAAATTTTTAAAAATTTTTAAAATAAAAAAAAAATTTAAAAAAAATAAAAAAAAAATTTAAAAAAATAAATAAAAATAAATAAAAATAAAAAATAAATAAAAAAAATAAAAAATAAATAAAAAAAATAAAAAAATAAATAAATAAAAAATAAATAAAAAAAATAAAAAATAAATAAAAAAAATTAAAAAAAATAAAAAAATAAAAAAAAGGCCAAAATTTCTTTCCTTTTCAGAATTATGAACTCTCCCTCGCTGAGCCGATGCCTTTTTTGCTATAGGGCTTCACTCCTATACGTCCGTCTCAATGGGTACTTATGCACTTGTTACCGGGCTGGTGGGTGTTTTGTAACTGTTCTGTACTTTCACCTTTAGAGCGGAGGGGGGGGTGACTTAGCGAGTTAAAGGACTGTTTGAATAAATTCATAATGATTTACCGAATTGGCGGGTGTATTGTAACTATTCTGTACTTTCACCTAAACAATTTAATAAACAAAGATATTGTAAAACTTAAATACTATTTTTAAAAAATATCACGGTAACATGAGTGCATAAGCACCACTTTATTTTCCATACATACTTGTGTTTATTTTTTGCTTTTATTTTTCACCTCTTTTTGCTTTGTTCGCTATTCTAGAAAATCTGAGTTGTTAGGCATCGATTTTACTAAATTTTTGAAAACAAACAAGATACTACGAATGAGCAAATTAGGAAAAGAAATGAACTACAAATAGTTTTCACAATTTTTGAGTGATTATTAAATGAGATCACCATTTTGTTTTTCATTTTAACTCGACAGGTTTTACACTTAAAAAAACACTTTAAAATAAGTTGAAACACAACTTATCCAGGTAGGTAGAAGAATAACGTGTGTGTGTGTGTTTTTGTTTGTTTTTGTTTGTTTGTTTGTTTGTTTGTGTTTGTTTGTTTGTGTTTGTTTTTGTGTGTTTGTTTGTGTTTGTTTTTGTGTGTTTGTTTGTGTTTGTTTTTGTGTGTTTGTTTGTGTTTGTTTTTGTGTGTTTTTGTGTGTTTGTTTGTTTGTTTTTTTTTTTTCTAGTGTTGAGATGATTTATTGGAATCAGGAAAATTAGGACTTTTATGGTTTAGGAATCATAAAAATTTGTACCTGTTTCCCGATCACAAAAACGATTCTTTTATCTTGATTTTATTTAAAGCAAAATCTTCCATTGGTAATGATAAAACCTTTTCCCGCTATTGAAATGTTTTTCTCAATTAAATACATTTTATGTTTTATCTAAAAATGGGTACCAGTTTTGATCATTTTAAAACCGTCTAATGCAGAGTCTTTCAACCAGAAGTAACTTACCCCTAGGGGGTAAAAAATTAAGTCTGGAGTAAATAATTGAAGTACCTGATAATTTAAAACAATCTTTTCAGATTGTGTCATGTCCAAGAAATTAACTTCATGATTTTCTATTTGATTTTCTGTTTTTTTTGTTTTTTTTTTTGTTTTTTCATACAAATATCTAATACTATTTTTATACAAAAACCTAAAGTCCTAAAAGTTTGTTGTTTTTTTTCCCTTTATTTTTCTGTCACTTTATGATGGCTATGAATTTTTTGTATGGGAGTAGTGGGTAAATGGAGAAATACATAAGGCCAAGGGGTCAATGATGGGGGGGGGGGGGATGGATGATCTAATGGGAGGTAAATTCTAACCATTAAAAAAACAAACAAAACTGTCGTGTATAATGCTAAGCAAGCGTTCTAGTTGGTGTTAGTTTATAAATATGAGCTATCTGCTCATATGTAAATTATACTTAATTTGCATATCACTACATATCCCTATAACATACTTTTCGTGACCTCCTGAACATCTTTCTTTATCTCTCTCCTTTATCTTTGGAGATCTGGATCTATTGCGTCTTTCTCTATAATCGCAGTGTTCCTCCTGCATATTTTGATCTTCCTCTTCTGCCTTGTTCCATTCTACTTCTTCCTCTTCTAACTCGTCCTTCTCTACTTCTTCCTCCGCAATCTCATTCTACAGTAACTCTTCAATGTCAATAATGGGCAGCTCTGAAGGCATTTCCTCATCTGATTGTTCTCCTTGGGGTCTTATTTGGTCAGCATGAGCTAGAACACTGTTGCCATTTTCTTTATTTAATATTGCAGTATTATGTCTTTTCTGCATAATTCCATATTCCTATTTCTTTTGTACGACATCTTTTGATTTGTGACATATGACCCAGTCAAAGTGAATCTTAATTGTCTGCCCATTAAGGCAGATAGACTTTCTGGCCTGCTTGCATGCGGAATTGTTCTATAACTTAGTAATAATCTTGGTGGGAAAGCATCGATTTTCTCCTTCTGTTGCATGCATGCTTTTATGCCCTTCTTTACCGTCTGGGCCATCCTTTCCGCTATCCCATTACTTTGAGGGTGGTAGGAGGGGTCTTGTAAGGTCTGCATCCTATTTTTCTTAACCATTCATGCAAATCAGCAGCCGCAAATTCTGGCGCGTTATCCATCATCAATGTTCTTGGTATCCCATTTCTCCAAAATATTACTCTTAATTTTTTTATGATAGTACTTTTTTATCAGGTACTCTCACCATTTCAAGTCAACCTGAATATGTGTCTATTAATATTAATAGTCCCATCTCATTGACGTACGTATCATCCATGTGCACTCTGCTCCACGGAGCCCCACACGTATTTTCTTTTGCTTGAAATTCCTGAGTTCTGTACATTTTGTGCATCTTTTTACATAGTTCTCTACGTCTCTTGAGTACCCCGATGGCCACCATGTTTCCAATTTTAATCTTCTTTGCATAGCCACTCCACAATGTACGTCATCATGTACACTTTTTATAACCTGTCTCCTCTGTGTTTCTGGGGGAACTACCAAGTCTCCATTACATGTTACCCCATTTTCTATTCTGTCTTATTTCTTTGGTCTTTCAGCCCTTGAACAATTTCCCCAGCGATTCTTTTATCCTCAACACTATTCTGTTTAACTGTCATTTGTAGTTTTAGTAGCCATTTTATCTACAAATATTACATCGGTTTCTACAAGGTGCAGGAATGTGTCTTCAAATTCCTCGTCGTTTTTGTCCTTATCCTCTCTATAAAACCTCAATCTAGATAAGGCATCAACGTGCGGTATCGTATTCCCTTTAACATACTCAGTCGAATGTCATCAGTTTGATCGTCCAATGTAATATTCTGGATGTAACTTATAGTAGTTCTTTTCTTGGGTTGAAAATAAATTCCAGTGGTCTGTGACAACTTCAACAAGAATTTTTTTCCCATCAAGAACTGTCTTGCTCTGTCCGTTGTCCACACTATGGCTAGTGCTTCCCTTTCTATATTAGAATAATTGTGTTCAGTTGTTGTTAATCTCCTCAATAACTACATTACGGGATGACCATCTTGTGACAAAATACGAGATACAGAATGTTCACTAGTGTCGGTAGTTAGTTATACCCTTCTCAGGGTCAAAAATTTGTACTATTGGAATTTTTGCCAGAATCTGTTTCAAGTTTTCAAAGTTGCTGTTCTAACCAAATGAACTCTGCAGTTTTTTTTTTCTTAACTTTGCAAATGGTTCTGTCAACTCATTTTGGTACATATTTTCTATAAAAATTTACCAAACCCAAGAAAGACTCCAACTCTTCTTTTTTGGTTGTAGGTATGTATTAATTCCTGCTGTTGTATAAATTCTAGACACATATTCAAGGGCATGTTTGGTAATTTGTAACTGTTCCATTAACTTATATCTATGTGACAAATTATGCATATCTTCAATTAATCTTAGTTGGATTAACTCGTTTTCTGTTCTTCTATTCCTAGTTTTTCGAAGTCACAGTATTTACTCGCACTTCTTAACCGGTGTAAATATTTTACTATCGGTTCATCCACTTCCTGCTTCATTGCCATAAACTTGGTCCTTTCTGCAATCACCAGTCTTTTCTTTGGCCTTATGTTTCCCTTGATAACCTGACTTATTTCTCAGTCATTTCTTCTAGTTCTCGAGGGTAAACCATTGTTTGTAGCACCCTTCATAATTGCTTCACAACCAGCGTTAGCCATGAACAAGTCGGTGATTTCATTTTCCCCTCCTTGTTTTTTGTTGTCTTTCAACTTTTTGCTTCTTGCATTAGCAGCAAAGCAATGTATCTACGTATTCTGGGTCTTCAAAGATCAGAGAATATCCTATCATCGATGCCATTGACAGGGTTCAAAAAAGAATCACCAACCTAATAGGTCTTGAACTATCAACTAAACTCCAACCTATGTCCCACAGCCGAAACATGGCATCCTTGTGCCTGTTTTACAAAGATTTCAATGGCAAGTACTGACAAACTCCGAGCAGTAGTACCCCTCAGACAAACCCGAAAAGCAGCAAAATCCCACCCCTACACTGCAGAGATCAATAGATGCAATGAAGCCTTCTCCTCAAATAGCTTTTTTGCTTCAGACTGCTGCACTTTGTAATTCCCTCCCAGGTCCTTGCTTCTCTGATTGTACTGACATGCAGAAATTCAAGTGTCTAGATAAACAGACATCTCGCTACCCAATCCCCTAAATATTTCCACAAATCTGGTCCCAAATGGTAGTCATTCATAACTAAGTGTTCCTTGTTTGAGGTGAAATGTCAAAAAAATTGTAATTTTTAATTTGATCAGCACCAGTTCCTCCCTGTGCGCCAATCCTATCGCAAAACTTCTGAACCCCCTCAATAGCCATTCAAATATACTTTCATGTCTTGGACACAAACTGCTTATTTTCTCTCAACCTACCTGTAATTCAACTGCATTTCTCATACTGTCGTCTCAACAGCTTTCATCATAGTCAGGTTAAGCTAACTTCTTCCCTGGCCTGCATTACATTCCAAACAGCTTATATACTCCTTGTCAGATTTATATTTTTAAGAATATTATATTTAAAAGCCAAGTTTTAATTTTTATTTCAAAATTGTATAAGATTTTAATTGTGCTATGCCTGTAATAATAAACCTGGAACTTGTATGAATTTTTTTTTTTTTTTTTTTTTGTGCATTTTTATAGCCTGTCCAGGCCAGTTCTAGTTTACTTGAAAACAGGGGTTTTTTTTCCTTTAAATATTTTTCTTTATTTTGATTTTTCAGGAATAAAATGGGTAAAACTCCACTCCAAATGGCCGAAAGACGTGGAGTATCAGTTGAAGTTTTACAGCATTTGAGGAAGATGTCAGAGTTGGAGGATTATGATGACCCCATAGTGACCTCGGAAAGGACTTACTATGGCCAGACTCTGTTTATAGATTTTTGTAACAGTGTCGGCCTAAGAGTGTTCATGCTCCTCATTTTGGTCCTCCTCGTTTGTTCTTTGTATGTCGCTTACATGGTGACGGGTTTTGCTTCCACGGAGAAACGCATCCTTATAGACTCAACAAGCAGTCGGATCGAACTTTAGCCAGAATTAAGCATCTCCTACTCCTTAAGCAAACTCTTAGAAAAACACAGCAATTGGTTGTTGCATTTTTTTATTGCTTTATTTAAATTGCAGCTTTTCACTTTTTTTTTTTTTTTATAAAAAGATTTGTTTAAAATGTTTAGGCATGATATTTTTTTTGGGGGGAGGGCTGAAATTAGGCATAGACAACACTTTTGGAGAAGCAAATTATATAGGAAATGACACATTGGGCCTTACTATGAATAGATTAAGTATGGAAAAACATAAGTATCACTGTTTGCTACAGTAATAAAGAAAAGTCCATTTTCCTGTTTTGCTAAAATCCTTAAATCTGTTTATAATGGCTAATATATACATGATTAACCTTTTTTTTTTTTTTTTTTTTTTTTAAATTCCATTTTAACCCCAAACAAGGCACAGTATCACTTTGATGTACTATCAGGGACATAAGTTCCAGGGATACTATGTAGGGAGTTGAGCAGCAAGATGTCTGTTCACATTACATTTGAACTTCTGCGTGTCAGTACAGTTGAGAAAGCAGGAACCCAGAAGGGAGTCCCAAAGTCTAGCAGTTCTGGGATAGAAACAGAATAGAAGGCCATCTTGCATCTAGGAATCTGTGTGGGGGTGGGATTTTGCTGCCTGTTGGGTTTGTCAGCAGTATTTACGTTGAGGGAGATACAAGAGCTTGTAGTTCATTGGAGCATCACCATGAAAAGACTTAGAATAGAACAGGCAGAGGGATGCAACATTTCATCAATGGGACAGAGGCTGAAGCTTAGAGGAGTTCAGGACCTATCAGCTTGGTGACTCTCTTTTGAACCCTGTTCAAGAGCAAGAGACTAGTAGCAGATGCACCAGCCCAAATTTGACAATACTCTATACATGGCATAAGTAACTTTCTAGCATGGTACAGAACCCACCTTCCTCATAGCAGCCCTGGCAATACTCTCAATGTATCTGTTCCAACTCCTGTTTCCTGTGAACATTAAGCCGAGGAGTTTGAAAAGTACTTTCAGGTAATGTATCTTTAACCATAGCTATTCGTGGTTGAAAAGGTTTCTTGTAATTATTGCTTAGTCTTGGCAGCATTGAATGTGACCATCCATTTTTGTCCCCATTCCACTTGATTCGAGGTCTTCCTCTAGTGTTTCTGCCATTGCCTTAGATGTGTTCATTTGTTTTCCTCTCATGCCTGTTATAGTGTAGTGTGGTCAGCAAATATACCCATCTCAGAAACAATTTTATCAAGGTCATTTATCTTTATTAGGAATAATAAAGGTCCAAGGATGTACCCCGAGGTACACCCACATTTATATCATATTGTTTAGATGTACTACCATTGAGGACAACCTGAATTCTCTTATTTAAGGATTTAATTATGTTAAGTATTCGTCCAGTGATACTGTATATGATTTTCCTGAGAAGACCATTGTGTCAAACCCTGTCAAAAGCCTACCCTCCCTACTTTATCCAGTGTATATTATATACATTCAGAGATTAGTTAGGATATCTGCTGTAGAATGGGCTTGCCTAAATCCATATTGAAGTTTAGCAACTGTAAGGTGATGGACTAGAGCTTGGTTAATTATGGACTCTAATATTTTGGCGAAAAGCAGGTCTAATGGGGTGATAATTTAATGGGTCGGTTCTTTTGCCAGAATTCTTGTAAACTGAGTACCACCTATGCTGATGTCATGAAACATCAAGAAATTTTTTTTAAATTGTGATTTGTGTATTGAATATTTTCAGTGTTAAAAATATATTAAAACAGTTTAAAAAAAAAAAAAAAAAAAAAAAAAATTCCCTAAAATACTGATTTTTACACTGGTCATAATTACATTGCAAACTGAGGACCGGTTACTAATTAGCAACTACAGTCCTGGGTCATTTATTGTGATCTGCACCAACTAGGAAATCGCTGGTGATCAGATTAATTTAAGACTAGCGGAACCTCTGGAAATTCCACAGCGGCATCTTTTATATGTAATATTACTGCTGGGTATTCTGTAGATATTCAGCATAAATGGAGATCCCGCAATATTGTTGCCCTTTTGTTAAAACTAAAATTATTTATCTAAGTAATTTGGTTAATGTAGTGTCAGAATATATCTGGTTATTACGGTTAATCTCCAATATCCTTATAGGAGTCTGTAACATATTTCCATTGTATAGACACCCGGTGCAAAACAAACACCTAAATATCATTATGCCATCTTTAGACAGAACAGATACTACACTTGGATCCTAGCTAGAAGACCAAGAAGGTATATTTCAGTTTCACATACAGCCCAAAAGCTACATCATTTATTTATTATATTGCATCTTCGGTGATCAGGAGATCCTATTAAAAGGGAGGATGGACAGTTATAACATATTACGAACATTAAATTAACGTATCTATGTACTAATTTAATGTTCATAGTATGCTGTCATCTTCTATCCTCCCTTTTAATAAAAGGATTTCCAGATTGAATAATTTATAATCTTTAAACCGTGATAAATCTAAGTATGTACTATATTATTAATATAGATATTTAATAATCTGAGAATAATGTAATTTTTTTTTTTTTTAAATGTACATAAAAGCAGCAAAATTATGCGTCCTTGAATGATTTACTCAACAAAAACGGTCCCATATGTATTATGCGAAATGTTTGTTTTGTGTTGTCCATGACTGGTGCCTATTGGTATTCTAGCCAGTATCAATGCCTAGAAATTAAATTTGCTTCTCATTGGTTGCATGCAGGCGTGCAGCATTTTATATTGTAGTGAAGACTCTTATCCGTCTTTTATTTGGAAAAGATCATTACACACTTAGTGATTAAAGAAAAAAAAATTTTTTTTCAAGTTTACAGTTTATTTCTATCAAAATGTTTGTTGCTTGGAAGATTAAAAAATATTTAATCTTTGTCAGAAAGTTTATATTAAAGAAAGCAGATTTTCTGTGAGAGAAAAATAAAAATAAAATCCTAAAAAAAAAAAAATCCGATTTTCTGGTTCTTTTTACAAATATATCATGCTTATCTCCCTTTGCTTTTGTTAATCTTTCTCAAGAAACCTGATGTTACATAGCCCAAGAGGTCATTTCCCCTTTGACCCCCCTACGTCATTATCTATTATTACACTAAAGGTGAGTTGTCAACATCTGTTTTCCTAAAGCACATTATATCTTAAAATACATATCTTAGTTTCGGGATTGACTTATCTTTGAAAAAAAACATTTCTTTAAATTGTTCTTGCTTGTATGTTTCTCACCTTCCTTCTCAATCTATTCAATCACTATTTCTTAATGTCTCTGTACATTTAAAGAGTAATCCTCCTTCCAGCTAATTTACATAGTGAATATGTACGCATAATGCACAGACCTGTAAATTGATACAGAAGTACGAGCAGGCCATCCAGCGTCACCCAGTGGTAAGATATATATGACGAGTATAAGTAAAGCAAATTACAAAATTATTACTATAGACAATTCTCTACTCATTATTATATTGAACCTTATACATGGTAGTGAGATTGAAACCTGACTTGGTTTCAATTCTAGCTGATGGCACCCAAGACATTCCTTAGCCCGAGTCACACTTGAATTCTATAAAAATTCACCTCATCCCTTTTTTTAAAAGATGGAATCATCTGAAACTTGAACAAGCTAGGCATAGACTGAAGTTTATTTGTACAAAACATGGTTGAACTGCGAAAAGGATTCTGAATTTTATTAACGATTCCTTGGGTGGTTGGCCAGTACATTAATCTTAGAATTGTAACAAACTGTAGATTGCTAAGGTTACTGTAAAGTAAAAAAAAAAAAAAAAAAAAAAAAAAAAAAAAATTTGGTGCCGGTTCAGAATTACCCCATGAAAAAGATATTTTTAAATTTGTATGATATACGTACCTGTGATGGAAAGAATATATACTAAAAAAAATTACAAAAATTGATCAATAGGTTTATGGATAAATGACAATGTCTTGCAACGCTCTCTTGAATACTATGACAGAATAAAGGAGATAATTTCATATAATTCAAACTTGTGAGGCTTAAAAGTGATTCTTAACAGGGGGTGGGGCTCGTGGGAAACACCTAAATTTGTTTAAAAATTATTTTTTATAAAAAATAATTTTAATCAATTTATATTTTCTTTCCATCATGGATACATGCTGTTTTTATTTTTGTTTGTACATGTGTGTTATGGGAGGGAGGAGGTCCTGAACAAGCACCAAATACAAATTCAAAACTTTAATTATTTGAAGAAATTAATGTAAAGGTTGAAAAAAAAAAAAAAAAAAAGTGAATTCTGTCAATTAAATCGGTGCTCCACATCAATTTAAGTTGGTAAAATTATGATTGAGTCTTGAAAATAAATCTAGTAAAACCATTTAATATTCAATATTTTCAATCACAATATACTGTTCTTAATAGATTGAATAAAAGAAAGAATATTGTAAAATATTTGATTTAAAATAATAAAATCCACAATTCCAGCAATGAAGTTATACTTCTGCAGGTTTGTACAATCAGGGAAGCAGTAAACCAGGAGGGAATTCCCAAAGTTTGAAAAAATGAACAATAAGAGTAGAATGCTTTCTGGCATCTAGAGAACTCAACAGTAAAGGGATGGAATTTTGTTGCTGGTTGGATAAGTTGGGAGTCTGTAAGTCAAAGGGGCACAAGTGCTAGTTCATCAGAGCACATTTAACCAAAACACTTGTATAAACAGGCACAGGGATGCAACATTGTGGTGATGGGACAGGGGTTGGAGCTTTGCCGACAGTGCAGGACCCATTAGATTTCATTTTTTTAACCTAAGACTGAAAGATTAGTGGTAGATGCACTCCATGCATGAACAAATTATGGCTTTGTAAATACATAGGATGTTCTCCGAGTAATTTTCTACTACAGTAATGGGAACCATTTATTTTATGTGGATATCCATTTCCCCTTCATGTCTATCACAGTGTAGTGTCATCAGCAAATATACCCACAATGCAAGTGATGTCATTTTTTTTCTATGGTAAGAAAAATTGATATTTTGTGTTAAAACAAAACATTTTCATTCAGAAAGATTTGCGAACACCAATTTGTCAATAACCCAACAAAAACAATAAGGAAAAATTAAAAAATCATTTATTTTTTTTAGTCATTAAAACCTTCAACTCAAGAGGGACTTTCAAGACAGCACAATTTTTCATCATCTCTCGGTCTCCTTTTTCTCGAACAATCTTTGCTCCAACATAACCAAATAATTTCACGAGTCTAAATAAAAAAAAATGAATAAAATTTTAAAGTTAGATTAATTGCAAAGAAAAATCTATTATAATATTAATGCTTGTATCTCGGATAAAAGGATAAATTTAAAGATTTGATGATTGAAACAGTTTTCGAATAAGATTAGTGTATAGGTGATTATATATAATTTAGAGATTATAACCATAAGAATGTTTTGGAGTTAAAAAGCAATAAAAAAAATTATAGATATTAAAAGTTGACAAATAGAAAGTATTTAAAACTGTTCTAATTTGACAAATAGAAAATAAATGTAAAAAATCGCTAAATACTATTTAAACTTATAGGTGTTATAAAAGATGCCGCTACTTTGTTTAATTATATGTAAAATATTGTCCACTGAGCATTGGACATTCGAGGTGAAAGATCTCACAATATTATTGTAGCCGTTTTTGTTAAAACTATAAAAGTATATATCCAAGTAATCTGATTAATGTGTCAGAATATCTGCTTTTACAATTTATTTCCATTGTATAGATGCCTGGTACAACCGGAAACCCCACGATATTATTATACCATCTTCAGACAGAACAGATATTGCCTTTTGGATCTTGGTCAGAAGACCAAGAAGGTATATTTTAATTTCATGTAAGGTTCGAAAGCGACTTTTTTTTCTTTTTTAAACATTACGTCTTTGGGAGAGCCTATTTATTAAAAAGGAGGATAGAAGATAACGTGCTACAAACATCAATTAGCGTATCTATATACTAATTTAATGTTTGTAGTATGTTATCACCTTCTATTATGTATTTTTAATAAATAGGATTTATGCCTAGCTGAAATCACTGTCAATAATTTTCCCCACTCTTTATTTGTGCCTAAATCAAAACAGATTCCATGAACAAAGCTTCTTTCTTAGAAGTGCACGCCTGTGGAACTCTCTTCCGTTTGCTTGTTTCCCACCTGACTACAACTTGGATGTCTTCAAGTCCAACATAAACAAGTTCCTGATAAACCACCCCCTTAAGACACTTTATCAGATCTCCATTACTAACAATTACTAGGATTGTCCCATTGATTGCTGTATACGCAATAACCCTTATCCCCAAGTGGCCTCCGGGCCTTGATAAGTGGCGACTTCCATGTAAAAAAAAAAAAAAAAAAAAAAAAAAAAAAAATAGGATCTCTCTGTCGAATAATTTATAATCTGGAAGCCATGACACATGTAAGTACATTAAAGGTACTACGGTATTAATTTTTTTTTTTTTTTTTTTTTTACATGGAGTTCACCACTTATCAAGGCCCAATGGCCACTCAGGGATAAGGGTTATTGTGTGTACAGTAATCAAAGGGATAGTGTAGCAATAGTATTGGAGAATTGGTAAGGTGTCATTACTTGGGGGGGGGGGGTCATCAGGAATTTGTTTGTGTTGGACTTGAAGACATCCAGGTTGAAGTCGGGAGGGAAACAGGCAAGCGGAACAGTTCCACAGGCGTGCAGTTCTAAGAAAGAAGCTTTGTTCATGGTATCTACGTTTTGATTTAGGCACAGATAGGGAGTGGGGAAAATTATTGACTGTGGTTTCAGCTAGTCGGGTGTTTTTTTTTTTTTTTTTTTTTTTTTTTTTTTGAGAAAGATTGGTGAGGGGGGGGGGCCAGAGAATGGAGCTCAGACGAGCACCTGCCATGGAAGTAACGATAGAACAAAGACAGGCTCGCTACGTCTCTTCTGTGAGAAAGAGGTTGCAGGGTAGAGAAAAGGGCATCCCCCACCAAGTCACGGAGTCTATTTTGTACTCCGTCAAGGCAGGATAGGCTGTTTTTTGCAGCCCCCGCCCAGATATGGCAGCAGTACTCCATCTTTGGACGTACTTGGCTCTTATATAGATAAGAAATAGCATTTAAAGTTATAGGTTTTGTTATAATTTGAAGTTTAATATTTTGAGCAGTTCTGAATTTGGATTTTAAAAATCAAATTTGTCGCACTTTTCTTTCTACTTCAGTATTTTAAATCAAGGATCAACAAGTCTTTCGGGTGTGAGTAAAAATTGATTTTGTTTTGAAATATTGAACAAGACTAAAATTTTGTTTTCTAACGTCAAATAAGATGTAATTGAAATCACTAAGCAAAAGGAATTATCATAAGCTATAGAGAACACACCTCTGTTGAGTTACTCTTGTTACTTCATATGTAAGAGTACAAATCTCTTTTTTTTTTTTTTTTCATAAATATATGATATTTGATTAGATAATTTCATAAAGACGTCATTTAACAAGATGCTGAACCATCAAAAAAAAAAAAAAAAAAAAAAAATCCCCCAAATTATTTTAAATACTTACTTGACGCGTCCTATCTTCAAATCTTGTAAAATTTGAAAAAATGGCGTTTTAAAACCATCCATTATCAGTGCCAGAACAATAATATATATCGCAACTTTGTCTTTCTGATAAGCAGACATTGTCCTGCAAGAATAGAACAGATTTTTTTTTTTTTTACAGATAAGAAATTTTAAGTAAATTCTTTGGAAATTTCTACATAAAAAAAAAGGAATTATTTATATAAAATAGACTTTTATTTATTTTTTATTTTTTTTTTTAATAAAAAATAAAATTATTTTTAATAGAAAATATTTAGAAAAATAAAACAAATATCTATACACATGAAGTTGATGTTTGACACTGACATTGATATTAAAAGCCTACTTTCTCCACTTAAAAATCAAAACAAACCTCTAAATATACTCAGTCATGAATATGCAATCGATTTGACATTAACTAATTTACATATTCCTTTGAAAAACAAATTTTCATTAATTATTCATTTTTTTTTTTTTTTTTTATGGTTTCTTATTGCGTGATTAGTTTCATTTTGTTGTATATGTGGATTCACAGAACGGGGACGACAATTATAAGAGAACAGATGTGAAGAGACAGTTCTTTTTAAACACAAAGGGGAAATACATTATTGATGAGGGGGATGCAGTTAACACTTTCGAAAAGGGTTTTCTATAAAGTTCAATATTCAAGATGGTGAGAAAAACACATTACCTTGTTGAAATGACGACGAAGACAAAGGCTTACAACAATTACAAAGACATGGTGATGAGAATAATGGGAATTCGATGCTACATTTTGTTTTGTCCCCACTTCCTTAAGGAGCTCAGGCTAACTCTTTCAACTCTAACTCTCTTCTAACCTGCATATATTGAATTTATATTTCTTTGTGATGTCAGAACATGGCCACGATGGACCTGTTTTGCATCTGGATTATTGCATGTTCTGGCAACATGAAGAACATTATTTTCTGTTGTGTTGTCCTATTCTACCTGCTCTGACCTAACTTTATTGTATAGTTATTTCTACTGCAATGGACAATTCACTACATTCCTGGAATCGCATCTAAATAGAAATATGCATTCATTTATAACTTTTGATCACCAGGAGCTGTCCCCTTCAACATACATTTATTTATTATTGATGGACATTTTCTACATTGTGCCTAACCATGTAGCATTTAAGATGAACAGAAATTTAGCATATGCATATATTTAAAAAAAAAAAATTAAAAAAAAAAAAAAAATGCTATGCTCATATAACTGTTAATTATCATGGTGTTTATTCATCCTATTGTAAAATAAAATTATTAAATATCGTAAATTCAAATTTTAGCATCTAAAAGCAACCCTCACCCCCTTTAGTGAATCTGGTAAAAGTGTCCACTCGTGACTTACTCTCAGTGAAAATCACTTAATCAGCAGTTTTGTAGGTTTGTTTCCTTAAATGATTCATCAACTTGCGCTCTCCTAATGCGTAAAGGGTAGACAAAATATCACCATTTTCTTACTGGGTATCTTTTGACGAAGCAAGCAGACATTTTTGAATACACATGCTGAGTTCTTGGTCCCAAATGTTTCAAGCAAGTAGAATGGAAAAAAGAGGAAAGTTTTTTTGTTTTTTTTTATGCATTTTTTTTCTTTCTTTACTAGGGCAATTCTTATGTTAGTTCAATCCATAGTGCTCTGTTTTGAGAGCTGTATATCCCCACAGATGAAGGCATCTTTATTCACTCCAAATTTGATGGCAAACTGTTCAGTTTGGCACGACTGAGAGCAAAGACAAAGACTCAAAACGAGCTGATGTTTGCAGATGACACGTGATGTTTGGTGGCACACAGTGCGGAACAAATCCAAATTATAATAAATTCATTTTGTAGAATGACACAGAAAATCGGTCTTCAGGTAAGCACAGTAACTGAGGTGATATACCAACCATCACCTGACAATATACACCCACGGGATCCATCGATCATGATAAAAAGTGAGGAACTAAAAGTGGTACCAGACTTTAAGTACCTGGGAAGTACACTGACTATCAACGGCCGTGCAGACAAGGAGATAAGCTGTCGCATCCAGAGTGCTCGTCTGAACTCCAATCTCTGGTCCCCCCTCGCCAATCTTTCACAAAAAACATCCGTCTAGCTAAATCCACTGTAAAAAATTTCCCCCACTCTTTATCTGTGCCTAAATCAAAACGTAGATTCTATGAACAAAGCTTCTTTCTTAGAACTGCACGCCTGTGGAACTCTGTTCCGTCTGCCTGCTTCCCACCTGACTACAACTTGGATGTCTTCAAGTCCAACGTTAACAAATTCCAAATGAACCGCCCCCTTAAGTAAACACTTTCAAATCTCCACACTAACATACTGTACTTGCAATAACCCTTATCCCTGAGTGGCTTCCGGGCCTTGATAAGTGGTGACCACCATGTAAAAAAAAAAAAAAAAAAAAAAAAAAAAAAAAAAAAAACTACTTGTGGGGAAACTTTCCACACTGGACGTGAAATGTTACAACACCGTAGGATAAAGCACCAAGTTCCTGACTAGCCATCTTCAGCTATGTAGAACTGTGTGATGATGATGTTGATGATGATATTCCCTACATAACAGTAACTCTGCCCTGATGAGGAGGCAAGTAAATCAGCACGTTTATAGAGATGCTTAAACACATTGAAAAATGCAACAGACTAAGTAAAATGTCTCCAAAAGTAAAAATTAATATTTGATAAAAACTTACCTTTGAAGCCTTCCACGGGCACATTTTCCGTCCGTAACAAATGAACATGTAAGAAATTTTTTTCGGATGAACTCAGGAAACAAATAATAAACATCTAAAATGAGTTAAAAACATAACTTTTTAAAATTACATCTAAAATAGAAATTTATTAAAATGAAAATTTTAAAAAATTACATTTAAAATGAATATTTAAAATAGTGAAAATACCCCTATTTTTTAGGTTGGGCGACTTCATTTGATGCAGGGTGACCAAATATTGAAAATACTGCAGACAATTTACTCTTTTCTGTCTTTGAATCGGTTCTTCAGGTAAATTCTGCAGGCGTTGCACCACAAACTGACAATACCTACAAACAAAATCAGAAAGAAACGAAAAGTGTATAAAGTATATTTACTCTTTTTTATGACATTACACAGATTAACAAGTGAAATCGATTCAAAGTTGCTAACATAAAGAGAAAAGTTATTCAGTACTTGTGCAGTTTATGTACCATGTTAATTTTTAGATGGGATTTTCAAGTTAAATTCAATTTTTTCTGTATTATTTTAAGTGAAAGTACACAATAGTTAACAAAGCCACCCTCCCAATATTAAGAATCGTTTTCTAAATAGTAACATTATTTCAGCACAGTCCATAAACTGCACAAGTACCTGTTATTCAACAGTAAATATATCTATAAATGTGAGAATGTGTGTCTATATACTAAACGAATTGAAAATTGATATATAGGTTATTCAGACATGTGGAACATGTGTCAACTATCTCAATCAGCAGCCTTTTACACAATGTTTTCAAAACTGATTTTATTATCTTGCCATACATCAGGTAACGTTAGTTTTTAGATTTTTTCGTGTAGTTTACGTTCACTCATAAGACGAAATGTTAGTAAAAGCAGAAACAAAGAATTTAAATGTTTATCACTTACTTTCCTTCTCTTGCCAAAGCTAATACTTCGTCTTGTGTCAATTTAAGCATTTCCTGAGAATGCTCCGATAGCCGAGCCATATCAGCTGAACTGATGACTGAAATGGAAATAACATTTCTTAAAGTTGATTCTTCTACAAATAAAAATGTCAATGGTGATCCAAACTCAATTTTTATTGAGCATAATTTTTTTTTTGTTTATTTATTTGTTAATCCACTTTAAGGATTTCTGATTTTTAACTATCTTCTCGAATCAGATTTTGTTTTTCTCAATTATAATTAAAAACTTTACTCTCTTAATAGACAATGCAAATTCTGTTCAATACGACATGAAATCACAAAAGTTTTTAATCTTGTGTTGCATGTGACCTCTCGGGAGGCATGGGAATTAGAATATTGAGATTGGAAGACATATATCAAGAGCAATAACTAATAAGGGTTTGCATTACTATACACATAGGTTCGAAAAAGTTGTCAAAAAAAACAAATATATAACAAATAAATGTTATAAAAGGCAAGATAAGTTACTTTTCTACCAAACTGGATATATTTTTCGTGTTTTTATTCAATGTAACATGTTTATTCAGCTCGAAAAGCATGCAGTGTTTCCCAATGTATTGGAAAATTCAAAATTGGCGCCCGACTCTCTCTTTAACACGGTAAGTTTGGGAAAAGGTGTTATAAATAATAAACTAGACAAAATACTGTTAGAAATTTGCTCAATATATGTTACCGTGACATAGGTTGACATATTTCGGTGTTTTTTTTAATAGTATTTTGTCTAGTTTATTATTCATAACACCTTTTCCCAAACTTACCGTGTTAAAGAGAAAGTCGGGCGCCATTTTGAATTTTACAATACATCGGGAAACACTGCATGTTTTTCAAGCTAAATAAACAGGTTACATTGAATAAAAACACAAAAAATATATCCAGTTTGGTAGAAAAGTAACTTATCTTGCCTTTTATAACATTTATTTGTTATATATTTGTTTTTTTGACAACTTTTTCGAATCTATGTGTACAGTAATACAAACCCACTAATAAAGAGTAACAGATTATTTACATGAAGAGATTAGAAAAATTAGGAGTAAATATTTTTCTAAAAAGAATCATCATCATATTTAGTTGGACGCCCGTTTTACATGCTGGCAGTGTCAGATAGCTTCAAGAAATCAACTTCTAAATTATCAAGTCTTTATTATCTTTTTCCCTCAATGTTCATTTTTTTTTTTTATCTCACAGCATTTTCCGTGCCTTTCCTCGTATGAACTGAATTCACTATCTCAATTATTTTACATCTACCTCCAAAACACTCATCCGTTCTTTTAACATGGCCACACCGTCAAAGTCACCTGTTCAGCATGCTATACTGTGTGGATTTAATCTGCTTTTGAAATCATCAAAACTAATAAGAGATGATTGAAACCTACAACTAATGGCATTACTAACAACCAGCAAGACCTATGGAAATTCCACAGTTCTCTCTTACATCTGCTTTAAAATATTTCAATCCTGTAAATGTTGTACGCAAATAAAAACCACACATTATTATTGTACCATCTGCTTTTTCAACTGAAACATATACATCTAATAATACTCTAGTTAATGTAATTCACAAATAAATCTGCTTAGTGTGGGGTGGGGGGACTATCTCCAAAACATTTGTATGTATATGTGACAGGTTTCTATATTGCTAGACTCACACAATATTATTGTACCATTTTTAGACAAAACAGATACTAGACTTTGATCATGGTCCAAGAAAGGTTATTTTAGTTTGAGTTACACATTAAACACAAGAGTGACATCAGATAAAAGTTTTAAAATTACGTTTTTGTAAAGCATATTCAGTGATTAGGCAATGCCATCTTTAAGAAAAGGGGTGGAGGGTATTAATGTAAATACGAACATTAAATTACGTTTTTTAATTTTTAAGATGAGGATTATTTGTAGTAATTGGATTCTTCCAACTGCTGTTTTTATCTTGAATGTGATTTTCACCATCTTTTGGTCAAAATCTTGTGCAGATTATTAAGTTCGACAAGGTTATACGGTTGAACGGTCAATGTAACCTCCAAGGTTGAAGGTTATACCGTTTGAACGGTCAATATCACCTCTGAGGTTGGAGGTTCCACTAACTGAAAATGAAAATAACACTCAAGATGATAATAATAGTTCAAAGAATTCAAATAATCCGACTAAACTTAGCATTATATTATTATTTTTTTAAATATTTCTCAATCTCGAATGTTCTTGTCATTAACAGATTTCCAAACTAAATTTATTGATTTTGTTTTTCTAACAGAAAATGTGGGAACAGTTAAATGGTGAAAATAGAAAAAAGAATGGTCCACAAAAAATGCAATTATTTGACTCTCCACGTACTGTTCTGTGACCTTCCGTCTCGAAGGAGATGCAGTTACAAATATGGAGATGGACAGACATACTGAGTTTTATAAATTAGATTACATGGCCACTCATGACCACAGTATTTGAAAACATTAAATTCCTTTGATACTTACTGTCCTCTAATAAGTAAACTTCCTCAACAGATGTGGCATGAATATTGCAAGGGGGGAGCAGTCCAGAAACACTCATGATATCAGTACTAATTGGTGCATTTGCTGAAATAAAGGGTAAAAAAAAAACCTTAGAATCATAATTCATCTCTCCCCCATCTCCATAAAGAAAATGCAGAAAGCCTGTAATAATAGTACCAAAAGTACCAAACGCAAGGTACAACAATAAACACTGGATCTAAATAGCATTTGACATCAAGTGCAGAAAATTTTGTGTAGCTTAATTGCCATAAATATATATTTATAACTTACTACCTCGCTCTACTCACATATTGAGCACCGTTAAAGTAAATACTGAAATCGATACATCAAATTTTATGTAAATGCATGAAATAATATTAGATATCATTCTAAATGTCAAACTTTAAATATAATTTCTGTATTAAAGATAATAGTTATTGAAATATTTCAACATCTAATCTTGTGGCGAAAATCCAGCTCCTCAATAAGTGACACTTTGGATAGGAACAAAAATAAAAATTGTTCTAGTCATGAAAGATTTCTCCTCCACCGGCCGAGGACAGAAAAGGTGAATTGAAGCATCAGAACAGATACTACTACACTGTGATCTTGTCCCGAAGCCCAAGAATTGTTTGTGTCTTATGTTTCTTTGTTTGTTCCTTAAATTCATAATTTGGTTTTATCAATATTAGATTGTATATTGCTTTAAAATTACATAATTTTACAAAGATAATATTTATATTTTATATTGAATAAAGTTCAGTTTCATTATTAATCGAATTGGGCTCCTTTCTTTTCTTTGTTAACATGTTTTTAATGCTCTTTTTAAAAATGCTGTCATATAGTATCGACAGTAACAGATCGACAAATCTTACCTACATTGCTTGCAGGCATTTTTCAGTTAATGGCCATGGTCTAGCTGCACTGATGTAAACAATGAAACAGTAATGTCTGTGGATAACCATTTATCTATTTTTTACATGTATTGTATTCTTACTTGGTGAGGTGGAAGACCTGTATTGTTATATTTTGGAAAAGCTCCCTTTGAAAGTCAAACATAATGTCTGACAAACGTTCATGTTATATGCATAAATTCATCACATGTCTGACAAAGGGAAATTTTCTGAAATATTACAATATAGATCCTCCATTTGAATATGCTGATGCAAGTAAGAACACAATAGATGTAATATATATATTGACATTGACACACCGGTTCTTGTTAGATGACTAAAGTTAAGCAATGTTGAGCCTGGCCAAATGGGTGACCATTTGAGAAGGCTAGGTGCTGTATATACCACGCCGAGACGTAGAAATTTTCAGGTTGGTATCTGGAGGCACCCCCCCAATCTTCATTAAGACATGCATCTAAAAGGAAAAATTGATGTAAAAACCTGAGGTCTACTGTGTCTTATGGCAGCCATTGCACCGACAAAGATTAGCAGTTGTACCAAAAAATGTGGTTGGTTCTGCACAAAACCTTTACCACTATAAACAAATCATCTGTGTGGATTTCAGCAACTTAGTTGTGACGAGCTCATACACCAAAATCAACAAAATCCACCATATTGAATAAATAAAGGTAAATCTGGATAGCTTATTCTACCATCATATCTTTTGCTTCAGTTTGTGTCGATCCGTTACACCTCTGAATTGGACTGCCTTCTATAAATTTAAATTACCATCTTTATACACACTAAACAATGCTTCAAGCAAACTACATTAACCTCTTAGCAATAATAAAATATTGAAAACGTGAAAAAGATTTACTTACAAGCCTCTGCAATATTTGTTTCTTTCAAAGCTTCCTTCATTACTTTCGACAAATCTTCCTGTTCAATAATATGACTTGTGTAGTTTTCCAGTCGTTTCTGAGAGCTTTTACCTCCAAAAGCTTCAATTAAACGATTTTTCTGGAAACGAAAAACAATAAAAATATTTTAATCTGTCTTCAACACAATACGACCACAAAACTTATAAAATGACATTTATTTAGTTTTTATTCGATTCATTTTTTTTTTAATGAACTTTTCTAACAATCTAGCATATTTACTTGATGCAAACAACTTTTAGTTTTTAAACTCCTCGGAAGTAAACGATGTGAGTTAATTTGAAGACCCTGAAAATATTATGTTCCCATCATTGTTTCATATTTATAATGTAGTTTTATTGTATTTGTACACATGCACAATTTCTTTTACGTTTATTTTATTTAATTTATTACATGTGAAAAATCTATTCTTTTAACTGTTAACTAAACATTAATTTTCTTTTTCAATTATTTAAGCATACATTCAATTTCTATTCCATTTATTTCATTTATTAGGTTTTTAAAAAATATTTTTAGTTGTAATTACTTAAAAACATATGTAAATAAACATATCAAAAATTCAGTTCACGGACATTCTTATTTTTTATATCTAAAAAAAATATTATATTTTCAGTATGATTTCTATAAAATTTGTTTTTGTTTTACTAAGCAGGGCTCTTCAAATAAAGTAACACTATTTACTTACAAGGACTTTCAAAACCGGAAGTCATTTGAGTCAGTAAATATGTTAAAATCACCACTTTTCTTTTTTTTATCATTGAAACTTTTCGTTAGTAACCGGATTATTGTTGTCTCAGTTCACTTAGTTTTGCCAGTGTTGACCTCTTTATAAATAATTTGTGTTTGTATTTAAAAATGATACAAGTAATAAACAACTTAGTTTTTATTACTTATATGCTAGTTGGTATGTACCGAATTAAAATAAGAGATTCCTGCCAATATAAGTGGAAGTAAAAAAATTAGATTAGTTTAAATCAAGTATCAATGTATTCTATAAACTAGTATTTAAGCCTGATTTAAAAAATTCAGAGACAAATTTAAATCAGTCGGATTTTAAAGATGATGGTAATTTGGATTGCTCTCATTTGGATTGTTATTCACACAAAGTTTTGGATTATCTAACCTCCAACCTTCTTCAAGTGTATCGTGTCAAACTTGGGAATCTTTTTGTCTAATTTGATAACCTGCACACCTTAAGACTTCTACCTGGTCATGGCTGATGGAACAAGAGCATACTTCCCCCATGGATTAAATAAAGGGCTCCATTTGAAATTCTGTGCAGATTCCTTAAGTTTGACAGAATGACTCTGGAGTCTGACAGAAAGATTCTGGAGTCCGACAAAATACACCTGGTTACATTGCCCGAAACGTTGCGTGAATAACACTCAAAATGAGAATAGTAATCCAAATTAATTTTTTTAGATTTTCACTTTTTTCTAACTTTAAGAATCTAGGTTTAATTCAAAATGGAAAAAGCAGTTAAGTACTGTGGTCCCATTAACACAACCTGAACAATGCAAAGTTTGTGAATACAAAGAACAAAATATTGCTGCAGAATTTTAGATGTCAATTTACTGAGGTCAGTTTATGAACAAGCCTTTCTATTGCATTCGAATATTGATGTAAAGTAAATGGCATCTTGGTTCTTTGTTTTTTACTACTCAACGTCTTATTTTTCTATCACATTCGTTCGCCACATCTCAGAAATACAATAGATGTAAAGGAACCTTCTCTAGAATTAAAATTTCATTTTTCTCTTAACACTTATCACTGTGTTATGTACGACATGAAAAGAAAATCTTAAGAACATCATCGGAAAAACTGGGCTCATAAACTCTACTAAATTGTTACAATCGGTGAATTTCAAAAATGCAATCTGCACTTGAGGACACTTTAGAAGAACAATATGCAACAAAATTCTGTTTACAACTTGAAAAAAAATGCCATAGAAACATATGGAATGCTTCAGACTGTTTTTGGACCATCTTGCATGAATCAAGCATCAGTTTTTGAGTGGCATAAGAGATTCAAGGAAGTTAGGGAGTCTGTGAGAAATGATGAGAAGTGTGGGAGGAGTAAGGAACTCAAAAAACCAGCATTGATTGACCAAATAAAGAATTTCATGGATAAGGACCGTCATGTGTCTATAGAGACAACAATTACACAGTTTGATGTCAGTGTGTGAACTCTACACACAATTATTCACGAGGAACTGAAGATGCAGAAGATTTGTGTAAAGTTTGTCTCAAGAGTGCAGTCCACATCTCCATTCTTGTTACAGACTATTTAACCAAGATGGGCATCAAGACAGTTCCTCACCCTCCCTATAGTCCAGACCTTGCTCCCTGTGACTTTTGGTTATTGCCTAAGCTCAAGAAAAACCTTAGAGGCTGTCATTATGAGACAATTGATGATTGAAAGAGGCTGTGACGAAGGTCATTGACACGCTCACACAAGAGGTCTTCCAGAAGTTGTTGGAATGGTACAAATGCACTGCGGCCAGAAGAGATTACTTTGAAGGGGATTAGGGCTTCGCGTGTGTATTATCAATAAAAGTATCCATACAAAAAAATGTCCGAAAACTTATTGAAGGCATCTCATAAAACAATTTGTTTTGTAAACTTCAGAAATTAAAAAAACAATTTTAAGCAATATGTATGAAGACAAACTGCAATATTTTTTTTGTTTCTTATGAATAGTTTAATAAATAAAACTTTTTTTTATTTTATTATGTTTGTCCATAAATATTTAATATAATTCCTGCACATTTATTTTATAAATATTAAAAAAAAACTTATTTAAATATTTTTGTTTAAATTTGTTTTGTTTACATATTTTGTTAAAATAAAATTTGTAACCTTTTTTAATTAAAAATTTATCTTAAAAAAGAATAAATTAAAAAAAAAAAAAAAGAGAAGGTCACAAACTTTGCAAAAAAAAAATAAATAAATAAATAAAACATGTTTTGTCTATAATTTAATTGGAAGTAAAGAATCCAGTCAACACAATGTGTGTCCCTTTTGGTATTTGCTAATATTGGGGTGCCTCAAGTCTAATTGATCAAAGGAATGTAATACTCACTTTTTCAAAATATGACAGATTATTTTCTGTTTCTTGTCTTGGTTGCGGTTCACTTTCTGAAAATAAATTAATAATTATTTTCCAACAAGTGTATACTTTCAGTCGATAATGACAATAACAAAAATGATGACTCCATTTTTGCCCTAATATTCATATGTAATCATAGAATATGTCAGTAATTTTAGTTTTCATATTAAATGAAAAAAAATGCAGAAAATTAAATGAAAAAAAGGAAATTAAATATAAAGGAAATTAAATGAAAAAAAAATGGAAATTAAATGAAAGAAAAGGAAATTAAATGAAAAAAAAGGAAATTCCATGAAAAAAAAAAGGAAATTAAATGAAAAAAACAGGAAATTAAATGAAAAAAGTATTTATTCGAACTCCTACTTTCCCACGACTAAATTCAACTGTAATATCTACCATCCGTTCTCTCTCACAGCTGTCGAAAAACTAACTGCTCTTTGTGCTTCCAACTCGTCCTTTTCATAACAGTTCCTGTGCAGTTATGCAAATTAATGGCATATATATTACTGAGCCTTCTACAAACGAAGATCTTTTCTTCCTCTTTTCTTTCTTTATCCCATCATCCGACAGGAAAGAAAGAGGCGCACCCGTTTGTGTACGTCACTTTCTTCATTACTTTCACCACATAATCAATTTCAATAATATTGGTGTTCAATTCCGTTACACATATATAACAAGTCTGAATTACCAAACATTATCCTCAAGTATCCTCTCTCTGTACAAGCGTTTGTCAAGATAACTTGACATGGGTATATGTCACCCTACAAGTAAACCCTGACGAAATATTAAAAATAACATAGTATTTGAAGCCCAAAGAAGATCCCCTCAACACGGGTATATACTGGTTCATAAAAAAAAAAATGATACAACTTCTCATAGTAATGTTACCTTAAGTAGCAACATTTAGCTGGATACTCCACCAAACTAGATGAATTCTTGTCCTGGAATCTGATAAGAACAGGAGACCACAAGTAACATATACTATAACATATTTAAGTGATCAATTTGGGAGAGGAAAATTATGTTCTCAACAACTTTACTAACTCACTTATTGAGAGGTAAAAAAGAACTTGAATGGAATATTCGGATATCTATGTATCTCATATAGAGATCAGGTGTTATTAAAAAATAAATAAAATCTTTGTCTGGATGCATGTTTCACGTGTACAGAAATATGTTGGTAAATTAAAATGCAAAACGTTTTTTCAACTTGCCGACAATTGCTATTAGTTTTACGCATGCACAAATTCAATCATAGTGGTTTGATTTTAATCTTTTTATCTGTCGGATTAGCTCAAATGGTAGAGAATGCAGCTGGAATACTAATTGAGAGAATACAGCTGCAGCGCTAAATGTTTTAGTTCCGATTCTAGCTGATGGCACCCAAGTCATTTTGTTTTAACTTTTGAAATCAGTACTATGTATATATATATATATATATATATATATATATATATATATATATATATATATATTTTTTTTTTTTTTTTTTTTCTTAATTTAGCTTTGCCTCAACAGTCAAGTTTTAAATTTCTTCATTTTTTATGCCCATCTTATCTTTCTTTTAATAATATTATTGGAATTAATTCCCTTTTCCTTGTACCTATTTGTGAATTATTCCACGGATTTGTGCCTTTTGGATTATTTTGGACCATCTTCCAATTACGCGATGCCCTTGGATTTTACTTGTGCGAATGGAAAATTAACCAACTTTCTTGGATTCTGCATTTTTGGATTTTACCGTCATTGGATACTTTACCCTTCACCAGACAATCCATTCATGTGAAATCACTTTTTTCTTCACCCTATTCCCTCTGCTTCACTTTTTGTTATCAAGTAAGATCTATGACTTGTAGTTTCATTAAATACTTTTGCAAGCAAAATCCGATCTAGCATTTTGCTAAATCCTACCCTCTGATGAGAAGGAAAGTATTTCTTCGAAACTCCGCAGATTAAGGACTATCCACTTATTTAGTGTTTCCTTTTCAAATTAAATATGTTTTGAACTCTTTTTCAAAGTGTTTTTAACATGTTTTATTAACTACTTGCTCTTATATATATTTTCTTGACGTTATACATTTAGATTTTACCATCACTGGATTATCTTCCACCAGACTATCCATTCATGTGTAATCACCTTTTTCTTCACCATATTCCCTCTGATTCACTTTTTTTGTTTTCAAGTAAGATCTTTGAGTTACTTGTTGTTTCATCAAATACTTTTGCATGCAAAATCCGATCCCGCATTTTGCTAATTCCTACCCTCTGATGAGAAGGAAAGTATTTCTTTGAAACTCCGCGGATTAAGGACTATCCACTTATCTATTGTTTCCTTTTCAGATTAAATATGTTTTTAACAAATTTATCAAATTTACCAAATTTTCATTACTAATGATTACTATATTGTCCAATTTCTACTGTACACTCTTTAACCCTTATCCTTGAGTGACCTCTTGGCCTTGATAATGTGGTGATGCCTATGTAAAAAAAAAAAAAAAAACTCATTTCAAAGTGTTTTTTAACATGTTTTATTAACTGTTTGCTTGTATATATATATTATATATATATATATATTCAATATAGAAATGGCTCTGTAATAATAAATTCAAAATCTGCATGATTAAAATATATTTAATCGTATTTTACAACCCAGAAAGGCCAGGCGCCCTCCTCCTCCTCCACTAGTATCTAATAGTTTTATAAATTGAGATTACATCATCAACTTTAACAAAATCATTTATAGTTTTATAACAATTTAGTTAAATTAATTTAAAGATTAAATGTTATTGTAATAATTAAATTTAACTTTTAAAATCATCATATTTGGTTTAATCTTACAAAATCTTTTTAAAATAATAGAAAAAAAGTAAAAGACTGTCAGGTAATGAGCTTCAAAACAATGTCTGAACTTGATCAGTTTGTCAGCTAAAGAGAACAATTTTGCTATTGTCTTTGCTAGACGTTACTTTGAACTTCCTGTTAGCGACATCATATCCTGACACATAGCTCGCATTCTCGGCCACTTGTTGGTCTTTGACAATGAAATTGCGATTGATTAACCATCCTTTGCCACTTTGGTTTGGTTCAACTCGCTACAACCACTATATATGATTTTCCCTCACTCTCTATCTCTGCTTAAATCTAAACACAGATTCCATGAACAAAGCTTCTTTCCCAGAACTACTTGCCTGTGAAATACTGTCCCACTAGTCTGCTTCCCGGCAGAATACAACACGATAGCCTTCAAATCCAATGTAAACAAGGTTTTGTTCAGCCGTCCCCATAAATAATCAAATTTTACTCAATTTACACCATTAATGATTATTACACTACCACCTTACATTTATTAACCCTTATCCTTTAGAGGCCTTATGGCCTTGATATGTGGTGACTCCCAAGTAAAAAAAACACTGTGTGCAAGCTGTCATTAATTGGATATGCTCTGACAAACTCATAGCACTTGTGCCCCTTAATGTAAATACTCCCAACTATCCTGGCAAGGAGTAAAGTCCCACTCCTTCAGTGTAGAGATCTCTAGATGGCAACAAGCCTCCTGCTCTAATAGTTTATTCTCTCAAACTGCTCAACTTTGGGATTCTCTCCTAATTTCTTGCTTCCAACTGTACTGACATGCAGAAGTTTAAGTGTAATGTAAACCAACATCTCGCTGTTCAACTCCTTATATAGTGCTCCTGTAGACATGGTCCCAAATAACCCCTTACATCCAACTGGCACCGTGCTTTGTTTGGGCTAAATAGGAGTAAAAAAAAAAAAAAAAAAAAGCTTTGGGATGTGATACAGGCTCAGGACAAACCTGGCTCAAACCCAACTACGGTGAACGGTGTTGTAACAATTGCAACAAATAAAAACAAAGACAATAAAAACTGTATCTTAAGATATTACACCCCCCCCCAGTATATTTTTTGCTTACCTTTAAAATGTGGATTCAAATAAAATAGGTCAGCATCACAGATTTTAATCTTTCCCGTGGATTTATTCAAAATTCCGACATAATGACTGGTCAATTAAAAGAGAAAAAAAGAGAACATTTTGAAAATATGGCACACAACTTCATCAAATTGAATATCAAATTTTAAATTTTCAAGCAATATGATCAGAAAAAAATATTTTCAAAATAAATAAATAAAACATTTTTTTTCTCAATTTATATTAGAGATTTTCTTTAGAAAATTTTTTTTCCTTTATAAAGCCATAGTCATAAAACCATTAGCAATAGACAGAGGCTACTAAAGTAATTAGGAATGCATAAAACTTAAGAACATCACAATAGCCAATACTGAACTCCAAAACTGTGACAATGATACATGTTGATTCACACAATTCTGAGGCAGCACACTCAAGACTGCAGAACACAGTGCGAAAGGAGATCACCGGTACATCTTTGAGCAAACACCAAATGTTATCAATTAATTATAATATTGTCAAAAACAAAAAATTATTTGTTCAATTTTATACTTGGGGTCCAGTTTTCTATACCAGTTTAATATAAAATGGTCCCACTACCTGATTTTTTATCAATATTTAGCAAAAAAAAATTTCTACAAAATTTCAAGAAAAGACAACAGAAGGGTTATGTTTAAAATTACATAGGAACTGAATCTCTAAAAGTTACGCTAAAAGGTGTTTTTTTTAAAAAATATTTTTAAGCTTAATAATCTGAAGATTTGATGTTTAAATGTTGCCGGTTTTATTGGTTTAACGTCTCTTTTAAATATTGGCATGTGTTGGACAGCTTTATAAATTGATTTCCAAGCTAACCTATCTTTGATCGGAACTTTATCCCTATCCATCCTTATTACTTTTCATGTTTTCTTCGGCTTTCACCTACAAACTGATCCTGCTCTACATGTACTAACCACAGTCACTCATCCATCTTTTAAATGTGCCAACCAAGGCCCCTGCTCTGCACACATCTTCCTAGATTATCCAGATTTAATTTTCCTTTGAGATCATCAGAGCTAAATGTCTTTAAAACTCACATTATACATGTATTATATTATTTTAATATCATTTCTCTCCATGTAACACATTTCCTTAACCGCCAATCGTATCACCAAGGTAGCAAAACCTCTGAACAACTTCAATAGCTTCATCACCCAAATAAATTTTTTATCCTTTTAGCATTGTCTTACACATGTTTCACACAAACTGGTTATCTCAATTTACAAGTACTTCCACCTTTTGTTTATCCAATGCTTGTAATAGCAATACACATGAAAAAATGTATGTGTATTGCTATTATAAGTACTAAAAAGAAGTTTCTTGTTCCAAACTCCCTTTTCACAAACAGAGCTTTCCAATGCTACAACTACGGATTCATCACTTTGCTATTTGTAACAACCAGTCACAAACCTTTATTTTCAAGCACTAAATGATCAGTGTAAAGAATTTCTTTCCAGACAAGCCGTATAAAACTCCCTGAGAATGACACGTCTACGACACAAATGAAAAGCAACAGATTTAGTACAGAATCCTGATTTATGACAATTTAAAGATTAAAGTTGTTCATGTTAAGATTCATGAAAACAAAAATGGATAACAATTTTCAAAAGCTGTACTAAAGTTCTGGGCAAATATCAATTCAAGTGAGATCATGTCATGTGGTACTACTGATAATGATGATGGTTTACGTTGCATTTGAACTTCTGCATATCAGTACAGTTTGGGAAGCAGGGAGTAGGAAGAGAATTCCAAAGTCTAGCCGTTCTAGGGAAGAAGCTATTAGAGTAAAATACTTTCTGACATTTAGGGATCTCAACAGTGAAGGGGTGTGATTTTGTTACTAAGTGGGTTTGTTGGGGATATGTATGGTGAGGAGGCACAAGTGTAATTAGTTCATGACAGCACATTCCATTAAAATACTTGTAAAAAAGGCACAGGGATGCACGATTGTGAAGATGGGACAGGGGTTGGAGCCTAGTTAACAAAGTGGGACCTATTAGATTGCAGACCCTTTTCTGGAACCTATCTAAGAGGGAAGGCTAGTGGTAGATGCACCAGCCCAGATGTGGCAACAATACTCCATGCATGGGTGAATGGTGGCCTTGTAGAGATACAGGATACTCTTAGGTGTAAGCAGTTTTCTAGCACGATAGAGGGAGCCCAACTTCCTCGCAGCAACCTTCGCAATGTCATCAATATATTTGCTCCAGTTCATATTTCTTGTGAATGCTAAGCCGGGGAGTTTGAAGGAAGAATTCTCAGGTAAAGAGTTATTTGTTATGAATATCGGTGGTTGGAGAGGCTTCTTGTAATTGTTAAAGGAGAGCAGCTTAGTCTTAGTAGCATTAAATGTTACCTTCCATTTTTGTCCCCATTCCACTATGGTCTGGAGGTCATTTTCTAAGGATTCAGCCATTTTCTTGGATTTGTGTACATCCATTCTTCCCTCATGTATGTTATAGAGCGTTGTATTATCAGCAAATATACTCATCTCAGACTCAATATTATCGGCGAGGTCATTGATGGATATCAGAAATAATAGTGGTTTAAGCATCGACCCCTGAGGCACTCCCACATTAATGTTATGCTGCTTGGGTGAACATCCATCAATGACATGGATGGTCCTGTTGTCTAAGAAGGATCTAATTATATTTAATATTCGTTCAGTTATACTGCATGATTTGATTTTCATTAGCAGCCCTTCACGCCATACTTTCTCAAAGGCTTTGGATATATCAAGGGTTACAGCCCAGGCTTCACCCGCCTTATCCAGTGCATGGTATATGCATTCAGAGATGGTTGTCAAAATATCTGTTTTATTTATACTGTTTGTCGGAGAGAAGATTATCTTTTGCAAGGTAGTGGACTGGTGCTTAATTGATTAGTGTCTCAAAGATTTTAGCGAAGAGCAGGAGAAGACTGATAGGGTGATTATTGAGAGGGTCAGTCCTTTCGCCAGAATTCTTGTACACTGGTACAACTAAGGCCACCTTCCAGCTATTAGGGAAGCAGGATTCAGCAAAGCAATTGTTGTAGAGTTTGGAAAGTACAAGAGCTAGTTCAGCTGAACATTTCTTAATTAGTATAGCAGGGATGAGATCAGGCCCACACGCGTTGGAGGTGTTTAAGATTTTTTATGATATCGTGGACATGAGAAGGGGTAATTTTCAGATCATCAATTGTGGCCTCTGTCCACATAGGGAAATTTGGGAGAGAATTATTTGTTGGCTCTAGGGTGGAATTGGAAGCGAATCATTGAGCAAGCAGTTCTGTCTTTTCGGTTGCCGTGCATGTAACCTTCTGGTTGTTGGATTATGGAGGAATTACTGATTGCCCTTTATTCACTACACTATTATAAATTTTCCAGAAATCGCGAATTCCTATCTTCTGTGATTCTATACGTTCCCTGGTTATTTAAGCATGTCTTCTTTTGACTGTGGTTATTACTGTCTTACAATGATTTCTAGCATCTATGAATTTTTGCCTATTTGTATTTGACTTATGACGTACGAACCAGTGGAGTACATGCTGTCTTTGTGCAATGGAAACTGCACAATCTGTAGTGAACCATGGGGGTGAGTGAGGCTATAATACTTCCGTGCAGGGATATGTGCTTTAATGCCTGTTTTGCACCATTTAGTTGTCTCATTGGCACACTGTTTCGCAGGGAGAGAGAAGATATTGGTCCATGGGGCATCTCTGATATGTTCTCTTATGGCTTCCCAGTCAGCCCTTTTGTATTATCTAATCATTTTGAGCAATGGCTCCTCACCTTGGGATTGGGATTTGAGTGCGATGTCTACTGATACCACTAGGTGGTCTGCGTTCCCGAGCGGACTGTGGACATTAGTTACACAATCCTCAGGTACTGTGGTAAGGAATAGGTCTAGAAGTGAAGCTTGCTGGTGGTCATTATCTGGGAGGTGGGTTGGGAACAAGACTCACTGTGTGAGGGAATGTGTGGGAGGGATAGTAAGAAAGCATGGCCATTTCAGATCAGGAGTAAACGTCAAACCCAGAAGCTTGTCAAAACATGGAGCCTCTCCAAGACGATCAGAGCGTTGATGATGTAAAGATAGAAGCTTGGTTTTGGATGCATTAAAAGTGACCAGCCACCTCTTCCCCCATTGTACCACATGCTCAAGATCAGGAGAGAATTAGAGAGAACTTTGTCATTTACGGCCTTTGATGTGTTGCGATAGATGGTCGTGTCATCAGCATAGATGTCAACGAATGATTAAAAAAAAAAAAAAATTTCAGCACATCACAATAACAAGCATTGATGGACTACAAAGATTTTCATTCATTTTCAGACAAAACAAAAACAAAGCGATGAATAATGTGTCAATATTTTTTGTTAAAAAAAAAAGAAACAAAAGTTAAAAATTCACCTGCACAATTTGGACGAGTCAAACGTATTTCCAAAATTCTTTCCAACGTAACAACAAGTATCGGTTTGAGCAACCTGCAAATGACAAAAGATAAAATTCCTCCTTTTAAAAAAGAAACGTTCAATGTATGTCATTCACTTAACAGATATGCAAATCGAGAGCCAGATTATTATATTCAGACGATTTATAGGCAATAAAGTTTGGCTATGATAATTACTGTATTAGAAAACAAATTAAACAAAAAAAAATTTTTGGTTGTTACATTTCATTCCTTCAGACATTTGGACTCATCAAATAAAATAATTTTAGAGTTTCAGAACTGAAGTTGCGTTGTTTTGGGCATTTTTTTGGGGGGGGGGTATTTTTCTATAAATTATGAACTTTCATTAAAAAAACAAAAAAAGAAAATGCAGATACTCTTCTTCCAATTATTTTCAGGATGACGATATCAAAGAGAAATCAATCTCTGAAATTAGAGATGGAGAGGATAAACATGTTTTTCAAAAATTCTGAATCTATTATATAAAAGAAACTTTTACTTCTGTCTGTATGTCCGGCTAAAAATCAGAACTACATAAGACACACTTATAAACCTTATATCATCGGATTACATGTGACCAGGTTATAGCAAAAGATAATGCAATAGCCATTCCTTTGGAAAGGATCAAATTATTATAGAGGGAAGAGGGGGGAGAGTAAACCTTGCTATTTTTCCATTCTTATAGGTAGTTATTTTAAAAACAAGACTGAAATTAGGTCAAACGGTCAACTTATTTCTTCTTTCTTTTATATTGAACCAGTTGCTAGAAAGAAAGTCTACAACAAAAATGCATCTAATTTTTTGATATCCATGCACCAGGCAACTTTGCTAGTCCATATCAAATACTAGCAGGGACACAGAGTGTTGCACAGTTGTAAAATATGCTTCAATATGATATTTTAATGCAGATTTTGTATATATCATTATAGAGTCAATTTTCAATCAATTATTACATATTATATTTTACCCAATATATAGCAGTGATTAAAAAAAATGACTTCAGTGCCAAGAATCAAAACCAAAACTTATAGCACTCTAGCTTTAATCATTACCATTTGAGCTATCGTCAGATGGATAAGAAATAGTGAAAAATGAACGTTATGCATGTATATTTGTATTTTTTTTTTTTTTTTTTTTACATGGTGGTCACCACTTATCAAGGCCCGGAAGCCACTCAGGGATAAAGGTTATTGCAAGTACGGTACATTAGTGTGGAGATTTGCTGAAGTGTTTACTTGGGGGGGGGCGGTTCATTAGGAATTTGTTAACGTCGGACTTGAACACATCCAAGTTGTAGTCAGGTGGGAAGCAGGCAGACGGAACAGAGTTTCACAGGTGTGCAGTTCTAAGAAAGAAGTTCATGGAATCTACGTTTTGATTTAGGCATAGATAAAGAGTGGGGGAAATTTTTCAGTTGGTTCAGCTAGACGGGTGTTTTTTGTGAAAGATTGGCGAGGGGGGACCAGAGATTGGAGTTCAGACGAGCACCTGCCATGGAAATAACGATAAAACAAGGATAGGCTCGCAACGTCTCTTCTGTGGGAGAGAGGTTGCAGGGTAGAGAAAAGGGCATCCCCCACTAAGCCACGAAGTCTATTTTGTACTCTGTCAAGGCAGGATAGGCTGTTTTTAGCAGCTCCTGCCCAGATATGGCAGCAGTATTCCATCCTTGGACGTACTTGGCTTTTATGTAGATAGAGAATTGCATCAGTAGTGAGATATCTTCTGGAACAGTAGAAGGATCCCACCATCTTTCCAGCGACCTTGGCAACAGACTTGATGTACGTGTTCCAATTCAGATCAGGAGTAAAGGACAAACCCAGAAGCTTGTCAAAACATGGGGCCTCTCCCAGACGAGAGCCATCCATTTCAATTGATGCCAGATGATATGCATACAAAAGAACTTTACACCAAGTTTTTTTTTTCAATTTTGATCTCTTAGCAGTTATTCTCACCAGCTAAAGACTCGTTAAAAAACGATCCACAAAAAATGTAATCATTTGACCCGCTTTGTGTCTAATCTGTGACCTTGCATCTCAAAGGAAATGCAGTTTGAAAAAATGGAGACAGACCTGATGAGTTTTATAAATTAAACTACATTTTATTTTTTAGAAAAGAAAATACAAAAAAATAAAATCAAAACGTGAACCAAAAATTAATGCACTCTTTTTTCTGAAAGTAAAGCTTAAATATTCAAACACAAACTCAATTTACTCTAAAATGCACATAAAAATCAGTTCAGATCTAAATTATAATTTGGTTTTTATTAATGAATCACCAATTATCAAGGTTAAAAGCCACTTGAGAATAAAGGTTACTGATATTATCAGTTGATTGATAAAGAATGTTAGGAGACAATTAAAAACGAATGAAATAAACAGAATACTTAATACCGTTTATGAAAAATGTTTATTGGCCTTAAATCTGAATATGAACATGTTGTAACCCAAAGAGAAGCAATCCTGTGATAACATGTTCCATAGATTATTTAAACTATTATTGACTAGCAGTTCAGCCCAACTTTGCTTGGGCCCTATGTACTGTTCATAACTTTATGTGCATATACGAGACTCGTATATATATTAAAAAGTGTTTAGACCCAAAATTGGTAGAGAAGTTTCGTAGAGTCTGCAAAGGTCAACTCTTTCAACTTTGACCTCTTGGCAGCAAAATTTTTGCCCAAAAACTGATTAAAAAGATTACTTCATGTTTGAATACCCTTTATATAAAATTTCAAATGTTTCGACCCAAAATTGCCTGAATAGTTTGCTAGAGAACGCAAAGGTCAAATCTTTTTAACTTTGACCCGTTGGCAACCAAATTTTCGGCCAAAAATTGATTAAAAACTTGCCCTATGTCTGAATACAGTTCGTGTAATATTTCAAAGGTTAATTTTTTTTAACTTTGACCCCATAATATTTATTGTTTTGGGCTCAAATCAAATTAAAAAGTTTGATCCATGTCCAAGTAACCTCAGTACAGGCCAATAAGTCTCCTGTGCGTCATGAGTAAGTTGCTGGAATCTGTGTTAAATACAGAAGTAATCAACCGTCTCAACAAAAATAACCTTCTTAGTGACACTCAATATGGTTTCCGTTCTGCTAGATCTACAGCAGATGTGCTTACAGTTATATCTCATAGGATTAGCAAATTTCTCGACGGAGGCAACCTTTCTAGGGCAATTGCTCTTGACATATCTAAGGCCTTTGATAGGGTATGGCATAAAGGTTTACTTCATAAGATCTCTAGCTATGGTATTGCTGGAAATGTCTTCTCAATTATTAAATCATTTCTTTCTGATAGGTTCATAAGAGTAGTAGTTGAGGGGCAAAAATCAGAAGCTCACAGTATTAATGCCGGTGTCCCTCAGGGGTCCATCCTGGGCCCAACTCTTTTCCTGATCTACATTAATGATCTTCCAAATCACATCCTTACATCATTTGTAGACATCTATGCTGACGACACTACCATTTATGGTAGCACATCTAAGACAGTAAACGACCAAGTTCTCTCCAATTCTCTCTCCTCTGATCTTGAGCACGTAGTACAATGGGGTAAAGAATGGCTAGTTACTTTTAATGCATCTAAAACCAAGCTTCTCTCTTTACATCATCAACATTCTGATCCACATCTGACATCAATTGAAATGAATGGCGCTCGTCTTCAGGAGGCCTCAAATTTTGACAAACTTCTTGGCTTGACCATTACTCCTGATCTTAAATGGAACACGTACATCAAATCTGTTGCCAAGGCCGCTGGAAAAATGGTGGGATCTTTCTATCGATCCGGTAGATATCTCACTGCTGATGCTATTCTCTATCTATATAAGAGCCAGGTACGTCCAAGGATGGAATACTGGGCAGGAGCTGCTAGAAAGGACTTGGCCTGCCTTGATAGAGTTCAAAATAGACTTCGTAGCCTCGTAGGAGATGTCCTTTTCTCTTCCTTGCAACCTTTATCTCACAGAAGAGATGTTGCGAGTTTGTCTCTGATGTATCGTTATTTTCATGGAAAGTGTTCGAATGAGCTTCAATCTATGGTCCCCCCTCGCCAAACTTTCACAAGAAACACTCGTCTAGCTGTAAACACTATCAATAATTCCCCCCACTCTTTATCTGTGCCTAAACCTAAACGTAGATTCCATGAACAAAGCTTTTTTCTTAGAACTGCACGCCTGTGGAATTATCTTCCATTTTCCTGCTTTCCGGCTGACTATAATATGGTTGTCTTCAAGTCTAATGTAAATAAGTTCTTGATTAGCCGTTCCATATAAGTTATCAACTTTACCAAATTTTCATTACTAATGATTACTATAATGTCCAATTTCTACTGTACACTCTTTAACCCTTATCCTTGAGTAGCCTCTTGGCCTTGATAATGTGGTGATGCCTATGTAAAAAAAAAAAAAAAAAAACCTACATCTAAAATTTCAAATGTTTAGACCCAAAATTGGTGGAGGAGTTTGGTAGAATTTTCAAAGGTCAAATCGTGGAACTTTGACCCCTTAACAGCCAAATTTCTGGCTGAAAACCGATTAAAAAGATTTTCCCAAATTTCAATAACCCTTATGTCAAATCTCAAGTCTGTAGACTGAAAATTGACAGAGTAGTTTTGTATGAAATGTACACACAGACAATTTCACTTTTATAGATATATAGATAAAACAGCAAAATTTCAAATCATGTAAAAAAAGTGCATTTTTCTATGTAAGTTTACCCTAAAATAATTTTGGTACACAATTTTTCGAACAAACCTTTCACCAAAATATCGTCCACCTATAAAGTGAACAGCAAATTTTCAAATATTGTTTTTTTAATAAACTGAAGATGTAAATGCCTTAATTACAATTTGATATCTTCATTTAAAGTAGGGTTTTACATTATTCAGGACTTTTGTTTTTATAAAAATACTTTTTTTTAAAGAAAATCATTTAATTATTGGCCTTTGGTCACCATGTTTAATTTTTTACTAGTGATGGGACGATTCCAATACAATTGCCAATTTTGTCATCTTCCCAATTCCTGTACAATGACGGATTCTGATTCTTTAGCTAAAGAGTTTCTATTTTTCTAGTTTTTGAACCCCATGTAATATATGGATATATTTTCGCAAATGCAAAAATACACTAAAAGACGTAAAATGAAATTAAGAGTTTTTAAATTAAGCAAACTTACAAAAAATTTCTGAGATTTTTTTTTTTTTTTAAGACGAAATGACTGTTCGACTGCATATTTCATGCCATAAGAAAACTTGAAAATATTTCATGAAAAACGAATTTGCTTTCATTACAAATATTGGTTTACAAATTGAAGCTGGTGTTGTAAAGATGCACACAAACGACATATGAACAAGAAATTTGATAAAACAACTCACCAAAAATTTTTTGCTTTTCTTTCCATCAGACTGAGTTTGTTTAAAGCTGTCAAATTTGATTTTTCTTCGTTTTTTATGGTTAAAAGATGCATGAGTAAAAGTGGCTGAAAAATTTTAAAAAATCAAATTTTTGGATTTTGTAATTCAAAACTTTTTTTATTACAATTCAGTTTAATAGCTTAGTGATTTTTTAAAATAAAAACTTCTATCAAAATTTTGTAATAGTTTAAATATAAAAAGAAAAAAAACTAACTATAATTTCTATTTTTATTAAAAAATAAAATAAAAAAAATTTCTCATATTCACAATAGCTCTAATATGCACATTGGAAAGTTAAACATGTCTGATGAGGGAGGATTTTCCGAAATATTACAAGACAGATCTTCGATATGACTATACTGATACAAGTAAGAACACCATACATGAAAAATATTTAAAAATAAAAACATATATTTTATTAATAAAATACATAGCTTATTCTGTTACATATCTTAATTTATTTCAGTTTGTCTTTATCTGTTACACTTCTGCATTATATTAACTTTTATAAATTTATATTTATTTATAAATAATAATTTCTATTAACTCAACATGAAGTGCTGTCACCAAAAAAAAAAAAATCTCCATATTACTTTGTCACCTTTTTTGGTTTAATGGCGGCAAGTGTCAGATTTTAAGAAATAAACTTCAAGCTAAACTATCTCTGGCCAGGTCTTTATTTATATATTTTTCCCTCAGGTTTATTTTTGGTTTATTTTTATCATTTCCTTCCATGTTTTCTTTGGTCTTCCCCATGAACTGAACCTGCAACTGTTCTATATTTACTAATTCAAGAACTTTCATCCATTCTTTTAATGTGGTCATATCATTGATGTCTCCTATACTGCACACTCTCCCTATACTGTCCAGATTTAATCTTCCGCTGAGGTCATCAGAACTAAGTGTGTCTTTAAGACCAACATTACATTGCATGCATTTTTTAATTTTTATTTATGAAAAGAGCTTCAGGAATTTTTAATTAAAAGGAAATTTAATTATTATAATCTGTTGGCATGTCTTTCGATTGCTGCATACAATAATTCAAGGATTTTTATTTTCCCCACATTAAAAACCAACCATGCGTCCAACTCTGCCCTTGTGGGCAGGCAAGTGAATAGAGACAACCTATGACCCTTTGAGCCAACCTCAGTATATTAAATATTGATTAGATAAAAAAGAAAAGGTTAGACAAGTTCAACAATATCAATGTTTTTTTGTTTGCTTTTTTTTATTCAATTTTCACCCCAAACAAGGCACAGTGCCACTTTGAAGCAGGGGGCTACTATCAGGGACTTAATTAGCAGGGTCATTATGAAGGGAGATGAGTAGAAAGATGTTTGTTAACATTACACTTGAACTTCTGCATATCAGTGCAGTTGGGAAAGCAGAATCCCGGAAGAGAGTTCCAAAAACCCGCAGTTCTGGGGAAGAAACTATTGGAGTAAAAGGCTTTCTTGCACCTAGGGATCTCTACTGTAAAGGGATGAGACTTAGTAGCTTGTCAGGTTTGTCGGGGGTAGTTACGTCAGGGAGGTACAAGTGTTTGCAGTTCCTCAGAGCATTCACCATTAAAGTATTTGTAGAACAGGCAGAGGGATGCAACATCTCGTCGACGGGACAGAGGTTGAAGCCTAGATGACAGTTCAGGACCTATCAGGTTGGCGACTCTCTTTTGAACCCTGTCCAGGAGCGAGAGACAAGCAGCAGATGCACCAGCCCAGATGTGACAACAGTACTCCATACATGGGCGAATGGTAGCCCTATAGAGGTATAGGATACTGTCAGGCATAATTAGTTTTCTAGCACGGTAGAGGGAGCCAACCTTCCTTGCAGCAGCCTTGGCAATGCTCTCAATGTATCTATTCCAGTTCATATTCCCTGTAAACGTTAGGCCGAGGAGTTTAAAAGAAGTACTTTCAGGCAGTGTGTTCTTGGCCATTGCTATTGGTTGCAGAGAAGGTTTCTTGTAGTTATTGAAGGAAACAAGCTTAGTCTTAGCAGCATTGAATGTGACCATCCATTTTTGTCCCCATTCCACTACAGATTGGAGGTCATCCTCTAGTGTTCAGCAACTGTAACAGAATTAATCAACAAAAACTTTTTACAACAACCAATTTTCACAAAGGATTTTAAAATTCATTGTGATGTCATAATAGATCCATTCTTTCCCCTCTCTCCTCTTATTTCCTTTATCTCACTTTCTCTTAATTATTTACATCACTCCATTTCTCTCATCATTTCATGATTTGCTCTTACCTTCTACAATCTAAAACATACAAGGTCCTCAAAATTTTTAGGATTAAATGCTTAGAAGAAATGCCTTTGATATCGTTCGACTAAAAAATGTTTTGCTTTTTTTTTTTAATTTGATCCAACAAAAAAAAAAAGTGAATTATAATGAAGATTTGCTTTTCAGAATTTTTGAGATGAGGATTGATTATTCATATTATTTGGATTCATCGAACTACTGTTCTCATCTCGAGTGTCATTTTCACAACCTTTCGAGTTCAGGTATATCTTGTCAAACTCAAGAACAGAATTTCAAACTGAAGCCATTATTTAATCCACGAGGGTAATATGCTCTTGTTTTGTCAGCCATGACTGGATAGAACTCTTAAGTAATTCGCAATTGTATTTTGAGAGTCGCCAGCACTGTGGATTCAACCTTCAGAAGAATGTAACTTTATGACTGAATTTACCAAGTACTTTATCCACTATGCCACAAGACCTTGCAGATGAAGCTCAATAGAAAGATTTCCGGAGTTCAAACAATCCAAATATGTATAATGAGTTTTATTTATGAAAATAACAAACTTGACTTCTTGGGAATATATTTGCCAGCATTTCTTTTCCACAAATGAGAAGTTCTTGGAAAGAAACTCTGTTCATGGAACTTTTACTTGATGTAAGTCATATGAAGGAAGAAAATGGAAGTTATTTGCAGTTGTGGTAACCAGACAGGTGCTTACTGTGAATGTCTAACAAGGATAGACCAGAGCTTGAAGCTCAGTTGAGCACCTACCATGAAAATAATGATTGAGCAGAGAGAAACTAGCAACAGCTGTGAAGAAGAAAAGAGATCATTCTTCAACTAGATTGTGAATTCAATTTGGTAGTCTGTGGCACCTTCAGATATGTGGCAGCAGTACGCTATCTCAAGACATATTTGACTTCTATTGTTTGAATTATTCAGATTAATCTTGTTATCTTGAGTGTTATTTTCACAATGTTTTGGCTGATGTAACCTTCGACCTTCTCCAGGTGTATTTTTTTGGCTGAAACATTGTAAAAATAACACTCAAGATGAGAAAAGGACTTCAAATAATACAAATTATCAATTTTCATCTCAAAAACTCAGAAATACTCAGTTGTTAGGTAGAGGCGATACATTCTGAAGCAGTAAAATGATCCAACCATTTTTCCAGCAATCTTAGCAACAGATTAAACATGTTTTCAATTTCAGATTTGGAATAAAAGTAAGTCCAGGGAGCTTATGGAAGCAATATGTTTTCTGTAGCAGAAAGTCGTTCGTTCCAACTGACACAAACCAAGTATCTGAGAACTGCTTGTGAAAGGAGAAATTATTTTTACAGGTGTTAAAAGTAATAATAAATAAAGCTATTTTTCCCCATTACACAAAATTTGTTGAATTTATTTATAATTTTCTAGCTTGCTCTCTCAAATGCTTGTTAACCCCCCCCCCTCCCGCCCCCCCGTAAAACGTTTGCAACAATTAATCGTCTCGCTAGAACAGTCAACAATTTACCTCACTCTAAAATGCCTAAAACTAAACGAACATTCCATAAATAAAATTTATTTCCCAGAACTGCCCATCTGTGGAATATTATAATACAGTGGGGTGGCGCTTCCTAGTTGATTATAGCATGGTCATTTTCAAATCTAATGTAAACGAGTTCTTGTTGTGCCGTTCTTTTAAATAATCAAGCTCTACAAGTTACTGATCAGGTTGTCTCACCATGTACTTAACACTTACTAAGCCTTATCCTAGAGTGGCCTCCGACCATTTATTAGTGCTGACTCCCCTCCGCAAAGAAAGAAAATATATATCGTGGGAATGTGGAAAATCCAGCTCCCTACAAAAGGGAGGGGAGCGAAAATTGCATAGCTTGGACTCGCTGGCATTGTCCAGTGAAAATGGAGAGCAATAAACCCCCACATTGAGATAATGCCTGGGAGGACAGTCTTCTGTGGTCGAATAGAGTCATATGTCATTTTAGTATTAGCCCGAGAGCCTAAAGTCCGGTATTTCCCTGGAGGATTGCACAATAATCAACAATATCGGTTCTGGGATCTAAATATATTGTATTATTCTGACTAATATTTTCTAGTCGAACGAGGCGGAATCTTGATAAAATTTTGAACTGAACGTTTTTATTTAATGTACGATGCGAAATTGTTTCATTTCGTCGGTGGTTAGAAATATTAATTTATGCTTGTTTTCGTTTTTATTGCCCGTGATGAAGATTGAACCTTCAATCTCCAGATCTTGATTGTTAACCGCTACTCCATGAGTCGACATTAACATTTCAACTCTGTCATGGCTAACGGAATAATCCACATCAAAAAATAAATAAATAATCACAAAATCCATATTTACCGAGTTTTACTGTGGGTCGTTCGGAGTCAACGTGAAACATATTCGTTTAAAGTAGACACGTGCGTTATTGTAGCGTCAATAGAGCAGTCAGGCAGGGTCTTAGACGTAATAAGACTTACCACGCGCACAATGTTTACTACGAAAACTAAATTGCGAAAAATAAATAAATAAATAGGAGTAAAATCTAAAAAATATGTAATTCATAACAATTTGCAATTTTTCTTTAAATTATAAAACAGGAATTTTTATTTATATTCAAATATTTGAAAGTATTAAATAAAAATAATCCGCAATAGGAAAAAAATATATAAATCTAAAAGAAAAATGGTTTATAAAAACAGAAAAATACCGGACAAGAAATAAAATAATTAAATTATGCATTTTTCAATTAAAATAATTTAGCATTTACTTTATGTTTTGACAAAGGTTTGACATATATTTTATTCCAAAGGGTGTTTTATCACGACGTCCGTGGTTTTGTTCGGTAAATGGTTTGTTGGTGAGTCTAAATTTTGATGTCGCGTTATGAATATTATTGAAGGTCGAGCTGACTGTCAGCTTGATTACCTTGGCGGAGAGGTCGTTTCGTTTGAGGGCGACAAACTGGTAGCCCATTGTGAAAAATTGTATTTTTGTGATTCCTTCACAAATTCCAGTCATGAAGGGGATTTTGGATCTCAGTGCCGAAGAACTCGGAATGGCTGCAGTCGGTGTTGGCACCGCCATGATTAACAACTCTATGAAAGCTCGTCCACTTTATGCTGGTGCGTTCTTTTTCGCCTTTTTCTTACGTTTTGTTATTAAAAAGAAATGATTCTAGAAAATATTTGAAATGATGATATAAAATTAATGTCCAGTGATTTATTTAATGGTCAGTGTAAACTGGGTGTCCCACTGAAGACTTACCTGCAAAGGGTGTTTATTCTGAAAGCCGTTCTTAACATGGCGAGGTTGGAGGTGTTTATTCCTAAAGCCGTCCTTAACATATGGAGATTGGGGGGGGGGGTAATACCCCTCAATTCAGCAAGTAAGTCTTCAGTGGGACAACCAGACCACATTGACCTATTTAATTTTAATAATCTCGGGCATTTTTAACAATAGCCAAGGGAAGGGGTAAAAAATAAATAAACATACAACAAATAAATGCTACCAAAGGCAATAAAAAGTCAATGTGCGCTCGCTCGACTAAAGACTTACCGTTGGCGTTAAACAATTGATTTTTTTAGAGGGTATGTTTTGAACGAATATCACATTTAAAATTGTTACCGACGGGTAGATTTTATATTAAGACTTTTATTATCCGAGGTATTCTCTGCTGTTTTCACTAATGGCCATGTTTGTTTTTACGCGTGTGTAGTTGAATTTTTATCATTAAAAAGAAATGTTAAAAAATATTTGCAATGATAATATAAAATTAATATCCAGTAATTTGTTTAAGGTGCTAGTGCACTTACTGATCCGCGCTATTTTTTAATCGTATTTCCAAGTTTAATTAAAGTTTTGTTTTTTTTATTCAATTGTAAGGTTAAAGTATAGAATAGGTACAAATCACCCTCCCCTCCTCATGTTAAGAATGGCTTTTTAAATAATAACGTTATTTCAGCACGGATCAATAAGTGCACTAGTACCAATTTTAATAATCTCAGGCACTTTTAACAATAGCCAGTAAAACAAAAGGTAAACGTGTCCAATAGCTGACCCTTATTAGGGGTTCTATTTATTGCCTCCCCACGAGAGTAGAGTTAGACACAAGGTCGGTTTTTAATGTGAGGAAGTCCAACTCACGAAAAAGGGGTACTCTGGATAGGAACAAAAATTTAAATTGCCTCAGTCATGAAGGATTTCTCCTCCATTGTACAGAAAAGGTGAAGTGTACTATCAGAACAGACACTACACTTTGTGGTTTTTATCATTTATTTTCTGTAAATGTAAAAATTACAAATATTAAACAAAAAATAAACAATTAGATACAAGGCCAACTCAAAAAATGGGAGGTGGTCTGTACTCATCCTGTTGGCTGACTCGTCTTGTTGAGAAAATAAGGGAAGCACCAATGCCGAGGGGGGGATTATGAGAGGGTCGGTTCTACTCCAAGGTGTCTTCGACTCTGCCATTTTACATCTATGAGGCATGATTAGCGTGTATGTACTGGGAGGAGTGGTGGGAGGCGCTGACCCTTGGAAACATTGAATTGCCAAAAATTTTGCAGCTAATTCTACCCCATGTGATCAAGGCCGCCACCCCCTCCTCTTTTTCTTCCTGTGTCTGAAAACACATTATGCGACATACAAAAATATGTGCATGATTTTGCCAAGTTAATCAAAAACCTTGATTCCAGTAAAGCAATTGGCCCTGACAGCATTCCTATTATAGTGTTGAAAAAGCTTCAACCAGAATTAGCTCCCATACTTAAAAGCTATTTAAGGGTTGTCTTAAGGAGAATTGCTTCCCAACACCCTGGAAAATCTCATTATTATTATTGTATAGTCTCAGGACCCCTAGGTTGGGAACAGTCGTAATTAGTAAGTTCCCCGCTGCAACAAAAACCCAGTAGCCGTCTCTTATTGATCGTCTAGTTGTTTAATTTCTGGTTGTTATAGTAACGGCTAAGACGACAGAGTTATTTCCCCCTTGACTGTGCATTTTTCATTTCTCAACTTTCTATAGCTGTCATACCTGTCAAAATAAAGATTCCGGTGAACCCGAATTTGAGATGCACACAAAGGTTAGACGTAACTCAGCATAACAAATCAAGACGTAAGACACACTGGCTTTTCATATAAAAATATATTTTGTTTTCAAATTATATTTTTCGTTTTACACAGAGATCGTCAATAGTTCAAACTTTAACAGTGTGGCTTACTGTTCATTTCAGTGATGGAGACGGGTGTGTGGAAACCTTATACTCTCGACAGTCGCACGCTTCCTAACTCTTTCTTCTTCTTCTTCTTCTCTCTTCTCTCCTCCTTCTTCTTCTCCTTCTTCTGCTTTTCGTTAGATTCCAAAAATCACCGCTTATATTGGCATATCTTTCGCTTGGTTTTTTCCAATCCACGCGATCTGTCAATCAACTGCTCGATAATAGAACACGCATTCTGTTTTGACAATTTTTCGCCACCTCCTGACCCAGAATCATCGTGCGATTTATCTTCAGCTGATCGACACGTGAATTTATCACTCATGCTAAATTCTATACATTCCAGAGTTCCGAGGAATGTCACATTTCCTTGTTTTGTAAACAAAAAAATCGTCGTCTGATTTCTCTTGTTTACGACGTAAGCACTTTCTCGTTTCGACTGGTGGACAATCGATTATTCGATGCCCACTCTTTTAAATCTTTTATTAAAGAAGTTTTTTCTTTTCAGTTATGTATCGGATGGTTCCAGCCATCCATTACATAACATTATGTCCCATATTTAAAAATTCAGATGATTAGTCATCCCCTTCTCAATACAGACCAATCTCCTGTGCATCATGAGTAGAACTGTGACAACAGCATATTCTTTTCATTGTTTTGACTCTTGAGTATATATCTATTAATATCTTATATGTTTTTATATAGACGGATGTGGTTCTCAGTTGATTAAGTGTGTTTAACTGTGTCGGATATATACCCGAGAGTCCAAAGAATAAAAAGAATATGCTGTTGTCACAGCCCTACTCATGAGTAAGTTGCTGGAATCTGTGTTAAATGGAGAAGTCAACCACCTCAGCAAAAATAACCTCATCAGTGACATGCAATATGGTTTCCGTTCTGCTGCAGATGTGCTAACAGTTATATTTCATAGGATTAGCGAATCTCTCGACGGAGGCTTCCTTTCTAAGGCAATTTCCCTTGAAATATCAAAGGCCTTTGATAGGGTATGGCATAAAGGTCTACTCCATAAAATCTCCAGCTATGGTATGGAATCATTTCTCTCTGATAGGTTCATAAGGGTAGTGGTTCATACGCAGAAATCAGAGGCTCACAGTATTAATGCTGGAGTCCTTCAAGGGTCCATCCTGAACCCAACTTTCTTTCTGATCTACATCAATGATCTCCCAAATCACATCCTAAGATCATTCGTAGACATTTATGCTAACAGCATTACCATCTATGGCAATACTTCAAAGGCCATAAACGACAAAGTTCTCTCTGATTCTCTCTCCTCATCTTGATCACATGGGGGAAAGGGTGGCTGGTTAATTTTAATGCATGTAAAACCAAGCTTCTATCTTTCCATCATCAACACTCTGATCTCCGTCTGGCATCAATTGTCTTGTCTTGGGGAGGCTCCATGTTTTGACAAGCTTCTAGGTCTGGCCTTTACTCCTGATATGAGATGGAACACGTACATCAAATCCGTTGCCAACACTGCTGGAAAAATGGTGCGATTGTTCTACCGTTTCTGTTAATGCAATTCTCTACCAGTATAAGAGCCAAGGATGGAGTACTGTTGCAACATCTGGGCAGGAGCTCCTAGAAGCAGCTTATCCTATCTTGACAGCGTTCAAAATAGACTTCGTAGCCTAGTGAGGGATGCCCTTTTCTCTTCCCTCTTTCTCACAGAAGAGCCGTACCCTTAACTAATCCAATTTACCAAATTTCCACTACTAATGATTACTACGACATTTTCCCATTTGACTACTGTACATTCATAAACCCTTAACCTCAAGTGGCTTGATAAGTGGTCGCTTCTTTGTAAAAAAAAAAAAAAGAAATAAAAAGCCAAATTGAAAAAACAAAGAGTGTATGTGTATTTATATAAACATATTTTTTACGTCATTATTGTTATTTTTTTGTATGCTTGCATAGATAAGTGATGTTTTAAACGGACGCATTTCATATATATTTATATATTGAAGAGTTTAGCTCCCAAATATTTGCATCTTTTTTATGAAGATTTTCCCCCCCCCAAAAAAAAAAATAAATAAAAATATGAAAGTTTATTTGTTAATTATTTTATCTTTTCCATGCGATTTGACAATATTTACAGATTTTTGAGTATTCTGAAAATGAATATCGCATGTAATATTGTCGTCAACAAATAGTTTGTATATAATAACGCTTTGCTTTCCGATGGCAGGCCAAACAAGGCACGTGCATGCATTGTTTGGTTGATGACAAGACTATTTGTCAGCGACAATTTTACATGTGCTATTCGTTTTCAGAATACCCGAAAACTTATGTCATCAAATTAAGAGGTGAATGTAAAAAGCGGGAAGAAACAACAAATTGACCTTTTTTTAATATTGAACATTTTCTTTATTCATGCTATATTGAAGATGTTGAATCTAGACTAAATTGAAGAGGTTAGCTTCCAAATATTTGCGTTTTTTAATTATTAATCAAAAACATAAGGAAGTTTATTTAACGAAGTAAAACGCACTTATTTTTTGGCAATAATTTTGTTTTTATTCAAAATATTTTTTTTTGTCAATTTGCAGTTCCTTCCACTATCACATTTGTTTTTTCTTATATAATAACATCATGCTTTCCACTTTTCCTAAAAAAAAAAAGTTTGTCTATATTGACCGATGATGTGTTTTTTTTTACATGACCATCTCCAGCCATCAATGGACAGCAAATTGCGTTGCAATCTGCATGGTAAATTACAGACTTCACTTGTCTCAGAATCCGGTAGGATGCCCCATCCCCATAAAAAAACAAGAACGAGCAGGAGATCTCCTACTCTGATCTGGGAAAGTTCATTTCCAGGACTGCATCTCTCTTGGAAGAGCTAGGAACACTTATTTCTGCAACTTTTCCGTGGATGATCTGGGTGGAATTCATTTAATGGCCAAGATCCTTTTTCAGAAATTTCCCAAGGAGTTAAAGAGGAAAATGATTGGGCTGACATACAATCCTTGTCTTCCCTATTGAAATTTACAGATGAAGCAATTAAGTGCTTACAGGTGAAATGAAGCACATCTACCAATTGCACATTTGACACTGGACGGAATTCTTCTCAGGAAACAACACAGAGACCCAAGATGATCTATTCCTTTCACATAGACACCAGCTCCTCGACTTTGCTTGGATATTCTCAAAGCTTGCTCCCACTTTCTGTTTGTAACTTTCACCAGAGGAAAGAAGTCTGTTAAATGCCTCCTGGACACAAGCAGTAGGCTGTCATATTTATTTGCTGGTGTGCTACTGGACTGGATTATAAATCCTTCCTCCTGCAAACGTCCCTTACAATTCCGTTACAATTCAACAAGTTTATACGAATCTGCTTCAGATGTAACAAGGTTGTCCACTTAGAATCGGTTTTCTATCATCTTGCGACAATCATATTTTTTTTTTCACCATATTTTGATTCACATGTGAAAAATTTCAAAATCTGAAAATATCACAATAAATCACATGAAATGTTTTATTTCTGAGTGAATCTGATGCCAAAACTCGAGTTTTCAATGTTATATCATGTTCCAAAATGAAAATATAATTATTAAAATGATGCATGGGCGACTTTACATGATTCAAAACGGAAAATAAATCAACAACTACTTGGAGTTACATGCTCAAATTTTCAAGATTTTTTATTTTCTGATATCCATCTGTGGTGCAAGTTACAACAAAATTTGTGCATATGCGTTTAAAATTCTTAAATTTCTGAATGATTTGACACGGAATTATTGATAATGTAAAGATTTTCTGTTTAATTATTTCTAAAAGTTTGACTTTTGAAAATAATCAGCATCATATTAAACAATCAACAATTCCTTTGGTTAATAAAGTAAATTGCCTTTTTTCTTTTTTGTTCATAGGAATCCAGCGTCATGTAGCTTTCGGTCTGATTGGTTTATGTGCAGGTTATTTCCTGAAGAGTTACCGTGAAGATTATACGCGAAGAAAGTGGGTGGCTTTTGAAGATTATATAGCAAGACATCCAGAGAAATTTGAGGAACCTCGTAAGTTTTTATTTATTTAATTTTTTTTTTTTTTTTTTTTTTACAAGAGTCATCAATTATCAAGGCCCAGAGGCCACTTGAGGATAAGAGTTAATGAATGTATGGTAGTCAATGAAACAATATCGTAGTAATTGTTAGTAGTGAAAATTTGGTAAATTGGGTTACTTAAAGGGAATGGCTCATCAAGAACTTGTTTACGTTAGACTTGAAGACTACCATATTGTAGTAAGCTGGAAAGCAGACAAACATGTGCAGTTCTAAGAAATAAGGTTTGTTTATGAAATCCACATTTAGGAGGACCATAGATTGGAGTTCAGATAGCATTTGCCATGAAAATAACGATAAAGCAGAAACAGTTATTTTGAAACTTAAGAATCTTGCAGGTTTTACAAACCAAAATTTATTGAATATTCTAACGTAAGAAACATCATGCAGTAAGTGAGATTGCTTCAGAATTTTTTCAGTTAAAATCTTGGGAGAATTTTTTTGTGCTTATTTAGAATTCTACTTAAAAAAAAAAAAGCTACAAACAAATCTTTATGATGTACGTACTCGTTATGGGACGAAGATGTCATATTTAAAAAATTACGTAAATTGATCAAGTATTTGCTTTTTAATTAAAAAAATACAAATTTCTGATCTTTAGTGATTTTAATATTAAATTATTTAAATTATAATTTAAAAAAAATTTAGAATTAAAATCACCAAAAATAAATTGTATAAATAATAATTTAGAAAATTTGGTATAAAAGTAACTAAAAATAAATTGTATAAATTATAATTTAAAAAATTTAGTATTAAAGTTACCAAAAATAAATTGTATAAATAATAATTTATAAAATTTAGTATTAAAATCACCAAAAATAAATTGTATAAATAATAATTTATAAAATTTAGTATTAAAATCACTAAAAATAAATTGTATAAATTATAAGACTGCTTTTGGTCTCAATAGTTCAAATCAAGTTATGCTGGATCAAAAACATGGCCGACTAAAAACACTATCTCGCTTCATCATAAAATATTATTTTAGTTCAAAAAATAAACTTGTTCAATTTACGTGATTTTTGAAATGTAACATGACAAGTAAGTACATCATAAAGATTTTAAGTGTAGTTCAGATAAAAACCTTGCTTTCGACATGGTTTGCAAACTGCAGACACTAACCATCGTTATGTTCTTCCGTTTTAAATAGCTAAATTTGCGATGTTATAACATCTGTGTCCTCGTGGGCCCATCAATAGGTGTTCGCTTACTAGAGTTATGAGTTCGCTTCGGGTACATGTCAATCTTTTTTCTTACAAAATTTTTCTTTTAGTTTTGCTTCTGGCTGATGTGACCCCATTTTTTTTTTTTTTTTTTTTTTTTTTTTTTTAACAGCCAACCAATGCCGGGCGCACCCCTCCCCACTAGTTATCTTTAAAGATCATGTCAAACCACATAGACCTATGCCCAGATAGGCACTTACATCTTTCGCATTACATGCACAGCCAGACTCAACTAGTGCTCTATACACGGCCAAACACAGCTAGCCCTCTATATGCAACTAGACTTAACTAGCCCTCACTACATGGCCAAACATAGTTAACCCTTCACATTCTTGTTGACTTTCAATCACAAAAACAATAAAATCAAAGTCCGTCTTTTGAATCATAATTAATATTTCTCTATAACATGGCATCAATTCTCAAAAATTCTGACACTCAACTGTGGTTGCATTAACTTGACTTTTTTTTTTTGTTGAAAATAGAAACTGACGCCGTAATTCACAATAACTCTTAACTTTGATGTGTTCTCTCAGCTGCTGAAACACTCGACTCCTTGTCTTTCAAATGTTTTCTTTCCTAATACAATCACTTCTCTGAGATGCGAATTAATGCCTTTATATTTTTACGCCAAATCTTATTCAAGTAATCTCATGTATTTTGCAAAATTCAAAATGCTAAGTAATCTGTAACAATTTCAAAGATTAAATTTTAGTTTTAAAAAATTGAAACAACTCATTTGTGATTGGTAAAATATTTTTTTTTTCTTTCAGCCAAAGTCTATTTCAAAGACTTTATACAACCGTGGACACCTATCCGTTAAATGGAGCTCTTCTTACCGAAACCACTGGAAGAAAAAGTTACGTATCGTTTGCATCAGAAAAATGTCAACACCAATTTGTACAGAATTAATTTGCAATAAAATGTTAGGATTCTAATCCATTGTTTCTTTTATTTCAAGACACTTTCAAACATCATCTAAAGATAATGGGTTAAAACTGTGAGTGACCAGTCATACAAAACTGCAAATTGTTGTCCATTCTAACTTGAATGAGATTTTTGTACCGATTAATTTTGAAGAGTTAAGAAAATTTTTATTTTATTTTTAATTAAAAAATTGATGTTTCAGAATTTTAAGATGCAGGTTGATGATTTGATTATGCAGACTACTGTACTATCTTTGAAACGTGGCACAATGGATAACGGTGTTAATAATCAATGCTCAAGTGACAGTCTTTTGGAGGTTTTAAGTTCAGTTCTCACTGCAGACAATATTAACTGCGACCTGGTCATGGCTGACAACATGAGAACAATCTGCCTCTGTGGATTAAAAATCAGGTTCTTATCCAGAAATGCCACATCAGACCACAGATTCCGGATTGTGAGAAAAAAGTGTTAGTTCTTATGAATATCCAATTCCTCTGTATTTAATTTCATATTCGTGCATTACGATTCAAATTTATCCATAAGCATCTTCTTTTGGTCATCCTTTATATACTTTTTTTGCATTATAAGTCTTTCTTCAGAAGATTGAATGTGTTCATATGGAAATGATACTAACCCTATGCAGGTTTAACTGGCTTCCTCCAAAAGAGGAAGTTCCATGGGAGTATGAAATTCACAGTCCCCAGTTGCATGTATGTTAGGAGAGATGAGGATGTTAGGTTTTTGCAATTCTTGCATTATCAATATCCTCCTACATATAGCGCCTGGAATTCCCAAATTGGTCACCCATCTGGTACTGACCAGGTTCAATGTTGCTTAACTTCAGCGATCTAATGAGAACCAATGTCAACGTGATGATATCGTATATGTTCATATTGTGTGCTGTAATTCATTTTTGATCTAAAAAAAAAAAAAAAAAAATTTCTTCTTTCCCAATTTCATTGAAATTTGTCATCTGCTAACAGCTGATTTACTCATCACTTTGGCATTTTCTGGTTGCTTGCCATAAATTGGGTCATATTCTGGATGAGTATCAAAATTCTGTATAGATTCCTGAGATCAACAAGACGAACTTGAACAAGGTTTGAGATTACGTCGAGCAAGATGTGAGAATAACATCCAAGATGAGAACAATAGTCCGAATAATCTAATTTATAAAACTCACTACGTCTGTCTGTCTCCATATTTTCAAACATTATCTCTTCCCAAACTAAAAACTGTAGAGCAGCACTAGAGACCTCAAATAATTAGATGTTTTTTATGGACCATTTTATGGGTATTTAGCCAATTAAAATAGTTTTTAAGGGTTCAAAATTGAAAAAAATCGTTATACATTTTGTACATTCATCTTAATTTATTTTTAATCAGTTCATATGCGTGTCGTGTTGGTACAGTGGTAACGTCACCAGTTTTGAATGTTTTGCTTTCGGTTTCAGTTCTAGCTGATAGTACCTAAATTTTTTTTTTTTTTTACTTTTGAAATCACAACTATAATATATATGAAATCTGGACAAATTAAAATATATTTAAGCGTATTTTACGACTAGTCAAAGCCAGGCACTCTCCCTCCCCTATGGTAGTCCTAATTATACAAATTGATTATTTTACTCAAGTTTGTAAACAACTGTTTTTATAAAGTTTTTAAAATTCCTTGAATTTTCATTCATTTTGACTTTATAACATAGGAAATGACTGGTTAATTGATTAATTCGGACTGTCAATTTAGATGTAGCAAGATCAATTCCATTCCATAGAAACACTCTTAGGGATGTTGTCAACCTTTACGTGATCCCACTTGTAAGTACCAGATTCTTTCTAGAAAAAATCTGGGAAACTAATCCCGACAACATTAGGATTACTTTTTATGAGCAAAATTATTTGTCTATCGTAGCATGACCAATTTAGCACTGGTTTCTTATGCTCAAACTGATTTCTTAAGCGCTTGTAGTTCGTCAGAGCATTCACCATTAAAGTACTTGTAAAACAAGCAGAGAGATACATATAACAAACAGCTAAATCCCACCCCTTCACAGTAGAAATCCCTAGGTGTAAGAAAGCCTTCTAATCCAATAGTTTCTTCCCCTGCTAGACTTTGGAACTCTGCTTTCCCAACCGTACTGACATGCAGAAGTTCAAATGTAATGTGAACAGACATCTTGCTACTCATTTCCCTTCATAATATCCCTGCAACTTATGTCTCCGATAGTAGCCCCCTACTTCAATGTGGCACTGTGCCTTGTTTAGGAAAAAAATTGAATGTAAAAAAAAAAAAGGACGAAAATATACAATTTAATGTATAATTATGTTACCACACTGGTTCTCATCAGATCACCAAAGTTAAGCAATGTTGAGCTTGGTTAATATCAGATGAATGACCACTCGGATATATGTGTGCATATATAATTGGTAAAACTGGTAATTAGTAAAAACTTGAAGAGAGTGCTCAATACTATTGCAGAGCAAATATGTGTTTTATTTATTTTTTTTTTTTTTATTACCGTCTTATCTGTTTTGCTACATGTTTGATGTTGGACCAGGTTTATGATCTAACAGCCTCGTCAATAACTAACAACCACTTCTGCGAGGCCTGACGTGGCTGTTAGATCGTAAACATGGTCCAACATCTGAAACATATGTAGCCAAAAAGATAAAACAGTAATATAAAAAATATATATATATATATTTCCTTATAATATATACTAATCCTTATTTAAGAAGCTCAATGTAATTACAAAGCAATATAATGAATAAATGACAAAAGTCTATATTCCAAAATTCATGATGTTGACCATCTTAATTTATTCCTTTAATTCAGTTGACTTTTACAATTCTTGATAGTATCTGTTTGAAAGTAATATTTTAAAGTTCACATACTTTCACTAATTGAATATTAGTCAATCTAGTATTAATAAACATTTTTCAAACTAATTGATATAATAATTAAGTGATTACTTTTGTGCTGCGAAACAGATACTGTCAAGAATTGTAAATGTCAAGTGAATTAAAGGAATAAATAAGATGGTCAACATGAACTTTGGAATATAGACTTTTGTCATACATTCACTAATATATGTGTGTGGCGATCTGTATACATATTCACCCATTATAAAATAATATAACACCACACCTGGAGCTTAACATTTGTCAATGTTCCACCTATGCCTATTTGATAGGATATTAAAAAAAAAAAAATATTTTGATAAATAATTCATTATGTTTGTAACTTTTTGAGATGAGGATTGATTATTCAGGTTCTTTGGACTACTTTTCTCATTTCAGTGTTATTATTTTTTACAATGTTCCAGTTGCAAGTATCCATGGTATATTGGATACAGTACTTGTTAAGGTTCCGCTGTAAAGTTACTCTTGTGGATGTTAATGGTTTAATCCTCAGTGCGGATGACACTTGGGGGTGGGGGTGGGTACTCGGGAGTCACCACTTATCAAGACCTGAAGGCCACTCAAGGATAAGGGTTAATGAATGTGAGGTGGTAATGTAGTGATCGTTAATGGTGTAAATTGGGTAGAATTTGATTATGGGGGCGGCTCAATAAAAATTTGTTTACATTGGATTTGAAGGCTTTGTTGTATTCAACTGGGAAGCAGGCAGGTAGTTCTGGGAAAGAAGCTTTGTTCATAATCTGCATTTAGATTTAGGTACAGATAGAGAGTGGGGAAAAGTGTTGATAGTGGTTGTAGCTAGTCGAGTGTTTATTTTAACAGTTTGGCAAGGGGAGGACTATAAACACTCAAAATATAATTGCAAATTATTTACACGTCTGACAGAATGGAAGCATGCTACCCCTGTGGTTCAAATAAGAGATTCTATTTAGAAATTCCAAGCTCACCTGAAGAAGGTCGTAGGTTACATTGGTCGAAACATAACAATAAAGATGAGGACCATAATCTGAAGAATCAAAATAATGTGGAAAAATACATTGTCGAACATTTAAAACCTTGATCTTCAACACCTGAGGACGTGTGAAACAGTACAAGTATCCTCAGCATGGTATGTAAAACAAAAAGAAAAAATATATGGATTTTTCATGATGAAGGCTCTTTTATGGGTTGAAATTCGAATTTAATTTTAATAAAAAAAAAATGTATTCATTGAAAAAAAAAAAAAAAAATTCTGCAATTATTTTTTAAGCGTTAAATTTTGAATTCTAATATTACAATTCCTCTTTAAAAACAGTGGATTTTTATTATTATTATTATTATTATTATTATTGTACCAGACACTTTTCTACAGGGAGGGGTAGCAAAAAATCGTTTTTTTTTTGTTTTTTTTTTACATAGGCATCACCACATCAAGGCCCAGAGGCCACTCAAGGATAAGGGTTAAAGAGTGTACAGTAGAAATTGGACAATATAGTAATCATTAGTAATGAAAATTTGGTAAATTTGATAACTTATATGGAACGGCTCATCAAGAACTTATTTACTTTAGACTTGAACACAACCATATTGTAGTCAGCCGGAAAGCAGGAAAACGGAAGACAATTCCACAGGCGTGCAGTTCTAAGAAAGAAGCTTTGTTCATGGAATCTACGTTTAGGTTTAGGCACAGATAAAGAGTGGGGGGAATTATTGATAGTGTTTACAGCTAGACGAGTATTTCTTGTGAAAGTTTGGCGAGGGGGGACCATAGATTGAAGCTCAGTCGAACACTTTCCATGAAAATAACGATACATCAGAGACAAACTCGCAACATCTCTTCTGTGAGATAGAGGTTGTAAGGAGGAGAAAAGGACATCTCCTACGAGGCTACGAAGTCTATTTTGAACTCTATCAAGGCAGGACAAGTCCTTTCTAGCAGCTCCTGCCCAGATGTGGCAACAGTATTCCATCCTTGGACGTACCTGGCTCTTATATAGATAGAGAATAGCATCAGCAGCGAGATATTTACCGGATCGATAGAAAGATCCCACCATTTTTCCAGCGGCCTTGGCAACAGATTTGATGTACGTGTTCCATTTAAGATCAGGAGTAATGGTCAAGCCCAGAAGCTTGTCAAAACTTGAGGCCTCCTGAAACATAACATATTATAACAAAAAGATGTTTCTTGAATTAGTTTAAAGTTTATAAAAACCGACCCAATTTCGCTTTTTTTTATGTACTCTTAGCTAAGTGGGTAAAGGATCGCCGTCATTATAAGGTTGCAAGTTGAAACGATGATGTAATATTTTTCTTTTTCGATTTTTAAGGTATTAATATTGAAATGAAACAGGGTTATTTATGCCATTTTTTCTCCCCCCCCCCCAATCACGTTCCCTGTTTTATTTTGTTTTTCTAAGTTTTAACATCGTTTGTTTTGCATCATGCTAGTTTTTGTTTTTTATATCACGTTAGTTTTTGTTTTTCCGATTTTTTTTGTTTTGTTTTTTTTTAAGTTTTAACATCGTTCACTTATTCTTTATTTTGCATCACGTTCGCTGTTTCTTTTCCTTTTCCTTTATAATATTTAAACAGGGTTATCAGGTTCGCTTATTTTGCATTTTGTTTTGATTTATCTCCCACCGCACTCGAGCACCGCTCGCTAGTCTTCTTCTATATATATAAAAGGCAAAATGTGTGTGGTCATTTCGTGTATGTCTTCAAAAGGCTTCTTTCGCACGCGCTCCCGGGGTCGTTACTATCGCTTAAAACTGTGTATATAGGTCCTATATCATAATATCTAGGAATTAGGAAAGCGCGTAGCGTATAGATTTATTTACGTCGATTTTTACAAAATTATTGTTATTTTGGCTTCTCCCGTGTTGATTGGGCTTTTTAGTTTTAACATCGTTCGCTTATTCTTTATTTTGCATCACGTTCGCTGTTTTTTTTTTTTATAATATTTAAACAGGGTTATCAGGTTCACTTATTTATTTTGCATTTTGTTTTGATTTATCCCCCACCGCACTTGAACACCGCCCGCTAGTCTATAATATAAATCTCACATGTCTTTAAATATATGTATGTATGTCTGCCTAAAACTTTCAACAGAGGCGATGGATTTTCACTGGATCGGTATCATTTTGAAATTCGACCCTTTGGACGACAAATATAGAAAAATTGGCTAAAAAGATTAATTCCTTCACCCTCAACTGAGCACTTCTCTTAAGGGAGGGGGTCGCTTTTTTCGCCGATATTTTCAAAAGTTATCCCCTCTTTTCGATGGACTAGCCTTAATTTAAACCTTCGCCACTTCCGGTTTGGTGATGGACGCAGCAGCAAAAAGGTTACATTTTTTTTTTTTTTATTTTCACGTTCTTTTCCTCCTTTGCGTACGGGTTTGAGCCTGTTTGCCTACTAACACTTTTTTTTTTTTTTTGCTCACGACACTCCTCCAAACACTTGGGCAACACAGAGCACCCAGATTATTTAAAACTAAAACATGGCAAATTTTAACAATCTTAAAATTAATCTGAAATAGAGTGGGGGGGGGGGTCGAAATTTGAAAGAATTTGTATTTTTTTCAATTAAAAAAAAAATTCAATGAACATCAATTACTGATATAATTTCAATATAAATCGGAGGAAATCAGATTGAATAATAAATTATAATGAAATATTTTTCTCAGGAAAAATTGCAATGAAAGGTGATTTGTTTTTATTCTTTCATAATTGTTCTGCAAAAAAAAAAAAAAATTAAAAGAAAAAAAAAGACGAATTCTATTCGTGGGAATGGAACCGGTTGTTGATATTTTAACATTCATGGGCAATATGAACTGGAAAAAATATATTGAGGACATTGGAAATGCTCCACGGAAGGTAGATTCCCTTTATCGTGCTAGAAGACTACTCACACCTGAGAGTATCCTATACCTGTACAAGGTCACCATTCGCCCACACATGGAGTATTGTTGCCACATCTGTGCTGGTGCATCTACCACTTGTCTCTCCCTCTTGGATAGGATCCAAAGGAGTTTTCAATCTAACAGGTCCCACTTTGTCCCATCACTGCAATGTTGCATCCCTGTGATTGCTTTACAAGTATCTTAATGGAATGTGCTTTGATGAACTCGTAGCACGTGTCCCCTCAATGTACACATCCTCAACAAATCTGCTTAGCAACAAAATCACACCCCTTCACTGTTGAGGTTCCTAAATGCCAGAAAGCCTTTTACTCTAATAGTTTCTTCCCTCAAACAGCAAGACTTTGGAATTCTCTTTCTCACTACCTGCTTCCCTGATTATACTGATATGCAGAAGTTTAAAGGTAATGTAAACCAACATCTTGTTAATCCCTCCTAGGTATGGTCCCAAATAGTAAGCCCCTTACATCCTTGTTGGGAGGGGGTGAAAATTATATATAATTATTACAATAATAATTTTTTTAATACAGACATCAGTGTTTCACCTTTTGGGAACCATCAGTGCAGGGTGACACGATTACTACCAATCGGGAGATTCGAACTTGGCCACGAAACCATCTGACTCCATTAGCAAGGAATAAACCTCACAGCCAATCTCAACCGCAAGAGATATTGTTAAAATTGTTAAATTTATTTTTTAAATGTCGTAATCATCCGGCCATAGTGATCTAATGATAATAACATCATGATCTATGCATGCAAACTTAGATGACCGACTTTCTATTTCAATTTTTAAGTGACGAACAATAATATATGTCAGCCTATGTCATGGTAACATATATTAAGCAAGTTTCTAACAGTATTTTTTATATTTTTTATTTTTAACTTATTTTCCCAAATTTGCCATGTTAAGCAGAAAGTCCTGTGCTATTTCAAATTTTCCAATACATCGGTAAACATTGTATGTTTTTCGAGCTGAATAAACATGTTACATTAAATAAAAACAAAAAAATTATTCAGTTAGGTAGAACATTAACTTATCTTGCCTTTGACATTTTTCGAATCTATGTATACAAACCATGAAAATCTCATTTAAAATTTGCAGAGGCAAGTAGTTTTTGAGATATAAAGACCTGTACTATGCACTATCATTCACTGGCGGTCATAAATAAACACCCCCAACCTCTCCATATTAAGAACGGCTTTCGGAATAAACACCCCCTAACCTCCCCATGTTAAAAATGGCTTTTGGAATAAATACCACCATTTGTTACGTTGCGCAAGGACCCCAGGTTGGGAACGGTTGTAGTTAGTAAGTTCCCCGCTGCAACAAAACTTAGCAGCCGACTTTTATTGATCGTCTAGTTTGTTTAGGACTTTGGTTGTCATGGTAACGGCCAAGACAGCAGAGTTATTTCCCCCTTGACTGTGCATTTTTTTCTCTTACTTGCCGTCAGCCGCTTGTCATAACAACGTTGCCGGCTGAAAGAAAATTAACATGCACTCAAAAATCAGACGTAACTCAGCACTCCAATTAAGACGTAAGACACGCTGGCTTTTTGTATAAAAATATATTTTGTTTTAGAAATATTTTTCTCGTTCTGTACATAAAGATTTTTAACAGTTCACAGTTTTAACGGTGCGGCTTACTTCTCTATCATTCAGTGATGGAGGGGGGGAGACGTTATGCTCTAGACAACCCACGTCTCCGCTCCTTTCTTTCTCCTTCTCTCTGCTGGACTCCAAAAATCACCTCCTTATATTGGCATGAGTTTCTGCTCGGTAATTTTCCATGCCACTGGTCGATCAACTCTGTTATCGATAATGGATCACGCATTTCCTGGTCACGTTTTCAGTTTTCGTTGACAAATGCATTGCTGCATCTGACCCAGAGACACTGTAACCCATTTCTCTTCAGCTGATCGACTACTGAATTTGTTTATACTTGTGCGTCGCCAACCTCGTGCTAGCTTTTCATGACATTCCGATCTTCCATTGCAGTGCAAGGAATGTCACGTTTCAGCCAAAAATGCGTAAACAAAACATTGTCGTCCGATTTCTTTGTTTACGACATAATTATTTTTTGCCACTTCGACTGGTGGACAATCGATATTCGATGGCCACCTTTCAAATCTTTTATTATTTTTTTTAAAGAAGTTTTTTTTTTATTTTCACAGTTATGTATCGGATGGTCCCAGCCATCCATTACATAACACATTCTTCTCATGTTAAGAACGGTTTTCGGAATAAACACCCCCAACCTACCCATGTTAAAAATTATGGAGGTGGACCTAATATGAAAATTTACCTTTTTGTTTTCTTTTTTTTTTTTAATAAATTGTTAGTTGAAAGCATAGAATAGTTACAAAACACCATCCCCTCCCCATGGTAAGAATAGCTGAAAAAATAACGGTTTTCTTGGTAGTAACTTTTCTTTATTTCACCTAACAATTTCTTTAATAAAGAAAAGGCATTCATATTTTCTTATATAAAAACAACTTCTGTATAATAAAAAAAAAAAAAAAAAAAAAAAAAAAAAAAAAAAAACTTTAACCTAACAATTTACGGTAAAAAAAAAGCAAAAACAAAACAATTGAATCTTAACCGGATCTTATTGCCAAATAGGCTCCAGCTACAATGTTGAACGCGTTATTTTTTTTTTCAAGTTAAATTTAACTTTTCCAATATCTTTTTTTTTTTTTATAATTTCACAATCTTTTTTTAATAATAAATTGTTAGTTGAAAGTACAGAATAGTTACAAAACACTCTCCCCTCTCCATGGCAAGAATGGCTGAAACAAACAAAAAATAAATAAATAAATAAATAAAAAAATAAAAGATATTATTTCAGCACATTACCAAAATACATATGTACCATGAATTTTCTTCGAAAAAAAACTGTACTTTCACCTAACAATTTGTAGTTTTAATAATAAAAAAAGTTCATATTTTCTTATATAGAAACAACTGTTTAAAAAAAAAAAAATGTGTACTGGCAATTTTGTTAAAAATGATTTTTACAACGAAGATGGTTTTGTTAAGGTTCTTCGACTTTTATGTTTCAACTCAAAACGCACCTTCTGGCAAGCAATTTTTTTTAAATTAAAAAAATTGAGAAGATAAACAAATGAATTTAAATTTTAAAAATAAGGGATTTTTTTTTTTTTTTTACTTATCAATTAAACAGACAATGAAATCTTGTAATTTGAAAGTCGTCAAATCGTGGTGCATGAATTGAAACACATTTCAGTTCTATTGGAACTAAATGGAGAACAGTCTCAGAGAATAGACTTACAAAAAATATTTTTATTTTATTTAATACTAACATTTCAGCCCGGCGTTGCCCGGGTGTTTGGATGTGTCTGTTGAGCAAAAAAAAAAAAAAAAAAATGGTAGCAGGAAGGCAGGCTCGAACTCGTACAACGAAGGAGGAAAAGAACGGGAAAAAAAACTCTGACATCTTTGCTGTTATGACCACCGCCAAACCAGAAAGGCTTATGAAAGGTTTTATTCAAGGCATTATATCTGCGACTGCCACTCAAACCATAGATACCGTCTTACCGAAACGTCACATAGACGCATTATCGCATATGGCTAACGACGATAAAATCATTATCACACTTGCAGACAAAGATGGCGGTGTTGTAATTATGGAAACAACAAAGTACAAGAATAAAATATTTCAACTCTTGCGAGATAAAAATACGAAGAAACTAATTCCGATACAATACAAATAGAAACTGATAAGTTCAACAAAATGTATAAGAAATTAATAAACAATAATAAAAACTGGTCTGCCTACATAGAGCCCCACCCTATAATTCCAACCTAAACTTCCTAAAACTCATAACATTAACACACCAATTCGCCCAATTATCTCAGGCATTGGCAGCACCACACATAAAATTGCACAAGCAATCTCAAAACTATCAACTCCATTATTAGGCACCATCAGCAAATCCCACATTAAAAACTCCGGTGACCTACTCAATAAAATAAAAACCCTTAATATGAAAAACAAAGCTCTAAACAGCCTTGACATAGAATCTCTATATACGAACATCCCCACCAGGAAATGCCTAAATCTACTTTATAAACACCTCAACAAAATAAAAATCGAATTACCTTTTCCAACTAACACATTAATAAACATTATAAACCTGTGTATTGATATGATGTATTTCACATTTGGTGGACTTTATTACAGGCAGAAATTTGGATTGCCAATGGGTAGCCCCCTAAGTGGGGTCCTGGCATGCCTGTTTCTAGAGTTTACTTAAGACAGTCCCTTAAAATATAAATTACCTAAGGGTGCATCGTATTACAGGTACATAGATGACATTCTACTCTTTCTCCTCAAATCGTCGAATATTGATAATATCACTAACGAACTTAAAATAGAACCTTCAATCAATTACACTTACGAAACTGAAAATAATTCCATATCTTTCCTAGACATACAATTAATTAATAATAATCAACTAAAATTCAAAGTTCATCGTAAAACAACTAATAAGAATGATTATGTACATTTTTACTTGCAACACAATGACAACGTAAAAAAGGCATTATAATTGGATTTTATCTAAGAGCTATGAGAATATGTAGCAAAGAATATCTAAACGATGAATTCAAATATATAGAAACTACATTCAAGAACTTACAATATCCCCAATACTTCCTACTTAACGCTAAAAAAGGCCTTAAAAATCTATCAAAGCCGAGATCAAAACCACCCCCAAGAAAACCTAACACACAATAGAAGACTAATTGTTTCCACTAACGATAAAAATAATAACATTTATAAAAACCTTAACAAAATCGGCTTTCAAATAGTACAAGAAACCTCCACAACGATAACAGATTTAACTCGGAAATCTAAAACTAACAATAATAAAGCATTAATACAAGCTAGAATTTATACCATACCGTGCCTTGATTGTGGCAAGATATACGTAGGAGAGACGCAGCGAAACCTTGCTAAAAGATTATATGAACACAAAAGAGACATAAAGAATAACAATACACGTAATGCTCTTTTCGGTCACATAATGGAAAATGACCATCATTTCGATTTCGAAAATGCGACCCTCCTAAAGCTATATACATAGTAGGTCAACACGCCGTCTGTTGGAATCTGCTCTTAACACTATCAAACAGAGAAAAGGATTTTTTAACATTTCTTTCCACTTATCTAAAATAATATTGCACGCAAATAATCTAGACACTTGTTAATAAATATGTTTGTTTTGTTTTTATAATAGTTTTATTTGCATACACTCCCCCAGTATATATAAAACTAAAAACATCGACCCTCTCATCAGTGACCACACCTCTTGAAAAAGCCTGCATAATTCGGGCGAAACGTTGAGCCTCCGGTCTTCCGCTTCCTTTTCACATCAGAAAATAATAATAATAATAATATATATATATATATATATATATATACACACACACACACTAGCATGGGTGCCCAGCGTTGCCCGGGGTGTTTGGAGGTGTATGCCGAGAGAAAAAAAAAAAAAAAAGTCAAATTTTTTAAAAACTTTTGACTCCTATTATGACCCCTTAACATTTGTTTTGGACTCAAATCAAATTAAGTTAGATCCATGTCCAAGGAACCTATATCTAAAATTTCAAGTGTTTAGACCCCCAAATTGTCAGGAGTTTGGTAGAGTTCTCAAAGGTCAAATCGTTGAACTTTGACCCCTTAACAGCCAAATTTCTAGCTGAAACCCATACACATAGATTTTCCCAAATCTCAGTACACTGTATATCAAATTTCCAGTCTGTAGACTTAAAATTGACAGTTATTGTGAAGGAAAATGTACACAGACACACAGACATGTTCACTTTTATAGATATATATGTGTGTGTTTATAATTTGTGGAATATATTAATAAAAGTGCATACTCTTCATAAATTAAATGAAAAAAAAATAAAAATAAATATTCTCCACCAGTGTTAATTATAAATTAATTAAAATTAACATCTCAATCAGTGAGGTTAAAAAAAAAAAAGAAAATTTCTCAACCTGGAAAGTTAAAAAAAAACTTTAAAAAATTGTATTAATTGTTAAAGAAAGGAAAAAATTAAAAAGCTCCCATTATGACAATAGAGTGATTGATTTCTTTCCAAACTTATATAAGATGGGGGGAGGGGTATTATCAGCTTCAGATTTGGTTTAACATCACATGCAGAACGAAACTAAACGAGCCGCACATGAGTGGTCCCCTTCTGGTGCTGCATGTGAGATGATGCCACACAAAAAAAAAAAAAAAAAAAAAAAAAAAAAAAAAAAAAAAAAAAAAATGAAGAAATGATGGATGTGAAAAGTGTGGTGGACCAACATTACCTTCACATTTTCGCAAAGTTTCAGAAAAATCTAAATGGATGGGACAAAAGTTATAGGCTAAAAAGTGCAATTGGGGGGGGGGGCATTTGTGACTCCATTTTGAGTTCTGGGAATGCAAAATCCCAGTGAAAAATGGACAAACAGTGCAGTATCACGCCTTAAGACATCTATACTTGAATTCAGTGCCATGGAAAACCACGATATAGACATACATATCAAGTTTTTGAGTAATATGAAAAAAAGAGCTCCAAAAACGCATGTTTTTTTTTTTTTTTAACCCTAAAAGTCTCTGAGGAATGTGAACCAGAATTTTGCCAGGGTCACACATACTGAATTTATATTAAGAACAATGGCCTCCACATTTTGGCCAAGTTTCAGGAAAATCTAATGGATAGATCAAATAGTATGGGTCAAAAAGTGTAATTTTTTACCATTTTGGGGCATTTTTCTTTTTTTTTTTTACCTCCTTTGAGCCCTTGGGGATACCGAATCCCAGTGTAAATGGACAACAATGCAGTTTCACCCCTTAACACATGTATATTTGAGTTGACCACCATGAAAAAACACTATATAGTCAGACACATCACGTTTTTGTTGAGAAATATGAAAGAGTCACAAATAGGGGGGGGGGTTAGCACTGAAAGTCCCCAGGGATGCGAACCAGAATTTTGCCAGTCACACATACTGGATTTATATTAAGAACAATGGGCTCCATATTTTTGCCAGGTTTCAGAAAAATTTAATGGACGGATCAAAAGTTATGGGGCAAAAAATGTCATTTTTGGCCATTTTGGGGCACTTTTTTTTTACCCCTTTTGAACCCCTGGGGACGTAATGGGAATTTTCACAAAAAAATTTTTTTTTTTACTGTGCACATCTATTTAATGAAATACAATTTGTGGCAGAATTTCAGGTAAAACTAATCGACGGTTATTTGGCAATCGTCCGGACTAACAGACGCACAAAGGCCACTGAAAACATTTGTCCCTCTCCAATAAATCGGGGGACCAATATGATGTACTTTTATATGGCTGGCTTTTAAAAATTGAATTTCAAACTAACCTTTCTATGACCAGGTCTTTATTTCTTCTTTTTCTCACTTCCGCACATAATTTATTTGACCTTTCTCTGTAAACTGAACCTACTACCTCAACTGTTCTATATCTACTAACTGAAAAACACCCACCCATTCTTTCAACATGGCCACACTATTCTGTATACATCTGCCTATACTGTCCAGATTTAATCTTCCTCTGAGATCATCAGCTTGTCTTTAAGACTCACAATATGCAACCATCATCCTATCATTTCTCTCCGTGTGGCTACACCACAATAAACATGTCTGACAGATTCTTCTCTTATTCAATAGGGGTAACGCTATGCTGATTAGTAATGACACTAGTTATCTGCAGTTACTTCATCCACTCCTAACTCTTGTTATCATGCTAGCACCTGCTTCTCGCATTGCTCTGTGGCAGGGTTTCTCAAAGTGGCCTCCACAGAGTCCTGGGGCTCTGCGAGTGAGGGGCTCCACAAGCCTTTTCTGAAAGACGACCAAATGCTTTATATGGGAAAATTAAATAGCTGCAAACAATTATAGGTCTTTTTTACTGGAAAGAGATATGATACATAACTACACGTGTAAAGAGTTTCAGGATGGTTCATGAAAAAAAATAAAAAACAAAACAAAAAAACGCAACAATTTTTGATTAATCAAAAACAAAAAATGGTTGCAAACACAAAAATATAGTAAAATCATGAACAGGAACAACTAATGAACAAGTATTTTAAGTTAAAATTGGTGCTTCATTTTTAAATAAGCTTACGAGGGATAAAGACTCAATTTAATTGGATAATGGCATCGGACAACAAACGTAAAGTCTGTGAGAAAATCTTCACAAGACAGAGCAGCCTCAAAGTACTCATTCGGATACACACAAAGGAAAAACCTTTCACGTGTAATGTTTGTTCCAAAAAGTTTAGTGACCGGAGCAATTACACCACCCATGTTAGAATCCATAAAAACAGTAAAGCATTCTCTTGTGATGTCCGTTTAAAAAAGTTTAGTAGGAAATGTACACTTGTCAATCATCAGGAAACTCACACAAACAAAAAAAATTTATTTGTGCCATTTGTAACCATGGTTTCGAAAGAATGGAACATCAGAAGACTCATTTTGCTATTAGACCATATGTGTGTCATTTGTGGAAAATCTTTAAACAAAAAAAAAAAAAGTAGCTTAAAAAATCATAATAGGATACATAAGAACCTAAAGTCCTACTTAACTAATATTCCTGGTGAACCAAGTGCAAAAGGGATACAAACAATTGCACAAGGAACAACAAGGATACTAAAAAGAGCTCTTGGTTGGTTTCTATAAAATGCAGGGCAATGTTGGCAGCTGGTTTGGCAGCCCCATACCCAGCATTACAATCTTCAAAAGGAAGAAAATTAAAAAATGAGAAAGCATTTAAGTGTTCACAGTGCCTTTCCGCATTTCGACAATCTTGCAGAACATGTAAAAACACATGCTCCAGACAGATTTGAATTCTGTGACGCTAATGGGTTAATGTTGCATATTAAAGGTGCGCATAAGATCATGTAAAACACTTTGATTCTCCAGAACATACATTGCATGAATATTTTTTTAAAATTACAGAAAAGAACATACATTGCATGAATATTTTTTAAAAATTACAGAAAAGCTTTTTTGTATTGTTACATTACATGGTTGTAACTCATTTGGCTAATTTATGTAAACTGGTGCTACCAGATCAAGCTGTCTATTGGCTTCCTGATACGAAATGCACCTACATTGATGTTCCTTTTTGTTTTTCTATTCTCTTTTGTAAAACTTAATTAGGTTCTACAAAACCAAAAACAATAGCCCCCCTTCCCCTCTTTTTTCTACACCCCCTGCCTCCCTACTGGCTTTCTAACTTAAAACATACCAACCATTAATACTATAACCCTTCCCCTTTGCAAAAGTCATTCATATTCGGCAGGGCCGAGAATGAAAAAAAAAAATCCAGTACAAGAACACCAAACCAAGCTTTATGACTAATGAAGAAAGTAAAGACAACTAAATTAAAATCCATGAAAAAAATATTCAAAGAAATAAACAACTTGAAGCATAAAGTCCTTTTTTTCTTTTTTTTTCCTCTCTCAATTGACCAGATGTTAATAGGCTCTGTTGGTGGGGCATCAAAATATGCCGACTGCCCCCCTGCAGAGGATAAAAGTCCCTCAATGGGGTTGCCTGTAGGTAGCAACCCATAATGTCTTGGGACGGGATCCTAGTGGTTGAGCAGTCCATGACCTGGGAAAAAAAAGTTTTGACCTTGCAACACACCACTTCGGCCCTTACCTCAACTAGATGGGAGGCCCGATCCAATCAATCAGCTAGTCATGCCAAGCCCTAACACTTACAAATGTCGATTACAACATCCCCCCCCCAAAGTCTAAAGATAATACAATATCTTCTTATTCTATACAGGCAAACCAAGTAAGTGCTAGAAGGCAATGGCAAGGGTCAATCAACTGCTAAGATAAAACCACACAACTGTTTCCTACTATTAAACTGGGAAAATGAAACTAAAGGAGGAATGACTACACCTAAATTAATATCAAAAGAAATGGTTAAATCATACCCACAAATACGTACATCCTGACTTAATACTTCCCCAATCCCACAGAAAATTAAAATCAGATACGTAATTGGAAAAGCTGAACCTTATATTCCAGCCTCTCTAAGATGCTTTAAGTGCCATAAATTTGGGCATCATAGAGAAATCTGTAGAGGGCATAGAATATGTGGAAAATGCAGCATAAGCAACCCCAATCATACAGAGGACGAATGCCCAAACGAAATAAAATGTCCAAACTGTTGTGAAAAATCACCCGGCTTATTCCAAAACATGCAAGATTTTTAAAAAAGAAAAAGTTGTGGAGGTAAAGCACAAAAAAAATGTCCTTCCCAGAGGCAAGGAAAATTGTAAATTCCCTCCAAAAAACACCTATGCAGAAATCGCTCAAAAAACAAACACCTATGCAGAAACCACCCCAAAACTAAGCCAAACAAACTACCAAGTTTCCTTTAACAAATTAATATCGGAACTCAAAGATCTAATTGAAATCCTGAAAAAAATAAATAAAAAATAAACAAAAGAAAACATAAATCAAATAATGCCAACGACAACACTTAAAAATGATTCAAACCAAAAGCAAACCCTAAAAAGCAAATCAGAACCAGACCTAACTAAACAAATAAACTCACAAATTTCCCTCTCCAATAGCTTTAAAACACTCGAGATGGAGAACTTTGAGGAGCAGAATACCAACAATAAGGAGAGTCCTTCAACCCTCCACAAGAATTCTAATATAAAAACAGATAACAACAAACTAAAAAAACAAACTCTACAAAAACATCTGAACAGACAAGAACAATAAATGGGAAAAATTCCTCAATGAAAACCAACCCCACATAAACCAAACCACTATCTCACTCAACCTCTAAAACCAGATAAATCAAGCATAAAAATTAAAAACCAGAAAACATGGAAACAGAAACCAAATCAGAAGACAAGCCAAAAGCAGAAGAAAAAAAACAAAGCTAATTGAAAACCCTTAACTTACACTTAATCCATACCTTATATCAATAACAATACTAAAACCCATAATCAACTTGAAGATCTAAAAACAAACAAAAAAAAAAAAAAAAAATACCACAGAGGATAACTACACCACTAATGACCTATAAACCAGTATTTCTTCAATGGAACATCAGAGGTTAAAAGGCAAATTGAACCCTCTCATTGCCTCTTTTCACCCAGCAGTCATATGTCTACAAGAAAATTCAGAGCACACTACATATCAAATGATACACATCATATGACTACATACACGAACAAGGAAATGGAGCTTCCGGAGGAGTATCCATCCTAATTAACAATATTATTCAAAGCGAAACCAAACTGAATCCAACACTACAAGCCGTTGCAGTAACCAGCAGCCTAAGAAAACCACTAGCAATCTGCTCCCTATACCTGCCACCTAACGAAAACTTAAATAAAACAGACTTGAATTTATTGATCCAACAACTTCTTAAACCTTTTATCCTCATGGGTGACTTTAATAGCCACAATAAACTTTGGGGAAACAAACAAACAAGCAGAAGAGGTAAAATTATCAAAAATTTTCTAGATGAAAACCAATTATGTCTATTTAACAACGGAACAAGCACCTATCTTCACCCTAGTCCGGAACACTCTCAGCCATTGACCTCACTATATCCGAACCTAGCATCTTTACAGAATATGAATGAAATGTACATCACGAGACCTGTGAGAGTGACCATTTCCTAATCATCCTAGAAGGTCAAGGACCAGAGAATGACACTATAACACCCCAGTGGAACTTGCATATGGCCAACTGGGAAGATTTGAAAAAAATGTGCCAAACAAACCTAGTGCAAGAAAAGATGACATTATCCACTTCACCAACACTAAATATCATAGCTGAGAAAACTATTCCTAAAAGCTCCCCAGCAACAAGATACAACAAGCGTTGGTATAATAAAGATTGCAAAGAAGCATTTAGAGCCAGATGAACGGCACTCAGAAAATTTAATAGCCAACCAACTGAAGAAAATTTAGAAAATTACAAAAAAAAAAAAAAAAAGCCAAAGCTCGCTGAACCATTGAGCAAGCTAAACAATCAACATGGCAAACTTATGTCAACCAACTGAATTCAAACACCGAACCTAAGGAAATATGGAACCTGATAAACAAAATTACTGGGAAATACACTAAACAAGCTAATAAATATCTCATCCATAACAATATCAAAATCACTAACAAAGAAAAAATAGCTGAAATCTTAGCAAAAACTTTGCCAAAAATTCCTCACCAATAGGAACAAAGAATTCCAAGTCATGAAAAACCAAGCAGAACAACAACAAATCCGCTTCCACTCAGACAACACTGAATACTACAATCAAATTCTTACTATGTACGAATTAGAAGAATCTCTCAAAAACACCCATAGTTCAACAGCCGGACCGAATGAAATCCCTTATGTCTTCCTAAAAGGATTGCCAATGAAATCAAAAGAATACCACCTCAAAATTTTCAATGATATCTAGATCAATAAAATATTCCGACACGCCATTATAATTCCCATATCTAAACCTTCAAAAGACCCCTCAGATGCAACAAACTGCCGTCTCATTGCACTTACAAGCTGCATCTGCAAAACCCTCGAGCAAATGATCAATAGAAGACTAACCTGGTATCTAGAAAGAAATCACCTAATCTCTGAATATAAAGCAGGCTTCCAAAAGCGAAAAAGCCCCATTGACCACATCATAAATTTGGAAACCTATATTAGAGAAGCCTTCATCTTTAAAGAGCATGTGTAACAGTTTTCTTCATAGTAAAATCTTCCATACCACTTGGAAGTACACAGTATTAAAAGACCTGAATGAACTAGGTCTAAAAGGCAGAATGCCAACATTTATCAAAAACTACCTGAGTGACAGAACCTTCCAAGTAAAAAAAAGCAATCAAGGCTTATGATCGCTGCATGAAAGAAATAAAAGACAAAGCCAAAATTAACATCTCGCAAATCCACAAAGCTTCTACACTCAAACATCCACCCCGGTTTTCCAACAACTCTGTAAACCCATCTGAACATCAAAAACATACTACTACACTATTAAATCTGTCAAAACACCTCAAAACCAACACAAACCCAGTTTTATGGAAAAAATACATGACATCCTTAATGACTATCCAGATTAATAACACATTTATACTGACGGAGCTAAAACCGAAGAAAAAGTCGGAAGCTCTGCTATTTATCAGCAAAGAAAAATCCAAAAACGCCTACCTGACAGGTCTTCCATCTTTAGCGCTGAAGCCTCAGCAATAGACCTGGCTCTTAATATTATAAGTGCCGATCAAGCAAACAAGTTTATATTTTTGGACTCTTTATCAGTTCTAACTTCATTAAAAGAAGAGAACAAGCTTGATTTTCTTAATACTCATAAACAAATCATCCTATGCTGGATCCCAAGCCATATTGGCATCCTAGGAAACAAAAGCTGACCTAGTTGCTAAAGAGTCACTAAACCTGGAAATATCCAACATAAAAATACCCTATACCGACTTTAAACCAACCATAATGGAACACTTATACAAAAAAAACTACAAGAAATCAAACCCACACTTGGAGAATGGAGTCCCAAATCCAAACTAAACCGGAAAGGAGGTGATCATTACAAGATTAAGAACAGGGAACACAAATATCACCCATTCATTCCTATTAAAAAGGAGAAACCCACCTGAATGCTTACCTTGCCAAGGAAATTACATCAACCTGGCTCCCTTAGGCCAAAAACACTACAGCACTAACATTAAAGATCGAAAAAAATGAAAAAAAAATTCTATATTACTTAAAAGAAGCAAATCTCTTCTCCAAAATATAAATTTACAAAAAAAAAAAAAAAAAAAAAAAAATCAACCTAAATCTTTTACTAAACTTCCTCGACATAATGGAAAATAAATATCTACTCTAAGACAACACCCCCTCCCCCCCAAAAAAAATTAAAACACTTATTTGGCCTTAAATGGCCATGCAACTGTTGATAGGCCAATAAACCGAACAATCAACACAAGTTTAAATTTGAAATGAATGTTTTTCATATTTATTTTAGAAATTATCTTATTAGTGTTCCATGAAAAAACTTTACCCTGTTCCGAGGCTCCATGGTATCCTGAAGTTTAGGAAACCGCGTTCTATGCTATCGTTACAATGACAAAATGTCTGAACATTCTTAAAAACTTCACATCTAAATGTTTTTTGCCCATCTAATGTTTACATTTTTTTTCAGCCCAAAAACAAGGAGCACGAATTGCCACTAAGGCATAAAGGGCAACTGTGAATTAGGATTTCCCAATGAATATGACCCCTAAGTAGAGAGTTGTGCACCAAGACGCACATTGCATTCAAATTGCTACATGATAGTATGGTTAAGCAACGTTGAGCCTGGTCAGTTCTAGAAGTGATGACCATTTTGGAATTCCAGGTGCTGTATTCGCTTTCTGCTTATCTCGGCATTGTTTTCAAGTCTTGGACCTCTTCTTGCCACTGGACTCAAGCAGTACCAATTCAGGAAAGGTGAGGTTGGAGATTGCGCAGCTTTTGCCTCACATGTGCAGCTATCCTTACAGGGGTATCCATAGTCCCTTGAGATTGAATGGTGGCATCACAGTACAGTTTAGAAAACAAGAACCAAGGAAGGAATTCCAAAAGCTACCAGTTTGAGGAAAGAAGTCATCTATTATATAAATCTCACCTGTCTGTTTAAATGTATGTGTGTTTGTAGGTTTCACAAAAACTTTCGACAGAGGCGAAGGATTTTCACGAGATCGGTATTGTTTGGAAGTTCAACCCTTCAGATGACAAATATCGAAAAATGGGCTACAAACATTAATTCCTTCACCCTCAACTTGGCACTTTTCTACAGGAAGGGGTTGCTTTTTTTTTGCATCCCCTCTTTTCGATTGACTAACCTTAATTTAAACATTCGTCACTTCCGGTTTGGCGATGGGCGCAACAGCAAAGACGTCATGTTTTGTTTTTACACGTTTTTTTCCCCCCCAACCTTCATGATATGGGTTTGAGCTTGCTTACTACGACGTGATGGGACCGGGGCTGGAGTTTGGTTGGAAGTGTGGGACTTACTGATGCTGTTACAATAAGAGTGCATCGCTTGCTTACACGAAGCCACCAGCTGTAAAAAAATAGACGTAGAGGAATTTGTGGCGAGTGCCAAGAAATGCATGGATTTCGTTACTGAGAAAGGTATCTTCATTTATACACAGACTAGTAAGAAAAAAAAAAAAGAAAAAAAAGCAAACTATTTTGTTGTTCATGGTGGACCGCAAAACAAAAGTTTATAAGATCTATAAAAGGTCAAGTAACAAAATGAATAGTGTTATAAGAAAAAAAAAACTATCCCCCTTCTTCCTTTTATATCATAATAAATGTATGTATTAGTCAAGTAGACACACCATTCCCAACCTCCCTCCATCCACCCACGCAAAGGAAATCACAGAGACAAGATCCCGCACTCCATCCCCATCGCCTTTCGAAAAGATAGCGAACATAACGGAAGTAAACCAGACAGAAACCCCAACCCACTCATCTCAGAATGGAACACGTGGAAATAAAACTTGAGCAAGAAATTCAGTTGAGCTGTGAACAGCCATGAGGACACTTGGTAAAAATCAGGATCCCGGAGAAAATGGGGTTGAACACCAGCATAGAAAGACGCATAGGTGACTGAAATACAGTCCACTCAACTCAGATTGGCAGATCGCCATCGGACAAAAAAGGGAAACCAACTCAAAGCTTAGATCTACCTTGGCTGAATGTTATTCTTGGAGGCAAATATCCCTCTAATGGAGAATTCTATACTAAAAATAACACGTCAGGAATATTAAAAAACGATGATGAAGGAGAGAAAAGACATTTACGTTAACGACGCACGCTTGTCAGGACCGGACAATCACCAAGAAGCTAAGTATTCATCAATTTTCCTTCACCCCAATCTGCCCAACCCGCTCCCATGTCCCGATGCTCAAATATCATTCTTGTTATATATAAGTTATATATAAATTGACTTTTTGCCATGTGCAAAGATGAAGAAATAAGTTACTGTCTGATTCCAAATAATAACTGTGACTTTTTTTTAATGAAAAGAAAATTGAGGGGGAAAGAGACAATACATCCCCATGAACAAACTTTATTATCGCCCCCCCCCCCATCTCGACCCATAATGTTGTCTGCACCCTCATTTGCATTATTGTTGTTTTATATTTTTTTTTTGCATTCACCTGTATTACACTCATGTAAATAAATGTATTTTTAGTATGTTCATACTCGATTGTGTCATCGTCGTTCTTATTGCCTTATTCTAATTAACCGTGAATGTTATTAAGGTATTTCATGACGATAATGCTGGTTCGAACCTTGGCAAATGCCATTTGGTTGTGATATTACAACTGGCATGCTGCATATCTTTTTTTTTTTTTTTTTTAAATGTGCGTTTTGGAGGAGAATTTCCCTTTGAAATTCCTAACCCCGGGCTACTGTTGCATGGGATTTCCATCAGAGATCCCAATACACATCAAACCCGGGGCTACTGTCGCATGGGATTTCCATCAGAGATCCCAATACACATCAAACCCCGGGCTACTGTCGCATGGGATTTCCATCAGAGATCCCAATACACATCAAACCCCGGGCTACTGTCGCATGGGATTTCCATCAGAGATCCCAATACACATCAAACCCCCGGGCTAGACCCAAAACCGTTAAAATAGCTATGACTGGGATGTGACCGAAAAGACTAACCAAAGGCATAAAGTATAATACCTAAAGCACATTCAAAACCAATGAAGATTGCGTTGCGCTTTTTGCTAACATTAGACACTAGACCGTGCATTTATTAGTATGACTATTTGAAAAGCATACTAAAATGGAATGGCGCAGGCAGTTTTTTTTGTTTTTGCAAAAGGAATGTGGGAAGACGTTGAATTCAAAATTTGGAAAACACGTTTGAGGAAAAAATCAGCAACTGAATCACAAGCCGCAAATTAACAATAAATTTTAACAATAGTATTTGGTTAGTGGGTCCCTGCTAGAGAAAAATACAAGGGGAACCAAGGGAAGTCAGCTGTCAAAAACAAAGTTACCTAAACCCTCTTCTTTTTGCACCCCGAGCAACATACCCCATAATAAAAACAGACATGCCACCTTCTCCATCACACCTTTCTCCTGCTACTTAAGAAAAAAAAAAAGACAGCGGATCCCCTCCACAGAAGGAAAGGCCTTGAAAACAAAAAAAATTTATACAGGAAAAAATGTTTGTAAAATTACGTTGCTAAAAAAGCCATCACGAGGTCACACACACACACACACACACACACACACACACACACACACACACAGGTGCCACAGGGCTTATGAAGAAAAACTTGAAGCCCTATCTAACTGATATTCCTGGTGAACCAAGTGCAAAAGAGATAAAGACAATTGCACTTAAGGGAACAACTAGGATACTAAAAAGAGCTCTCGGTTGGTTTCAATAAAAAGCAGGGCAATGTTGCAGCTGGTTTGGTTGCCCCATACCCAGCGTTACAATCTCCCAAGGAAGAAAATTAAAAAAAAGTACAAAAGTCTCTTCTCTTCTAAATTTGTAGATTTAATAGACATTTCTAAACTGGAATGTTTTAAAGAAAAACGAATTTTAACTGTTGTTGTAAGAGCAAGAGAGGTGAAAAGATTATGGACAATGATGAAAGCAAACAATGCTTTGACGACTTATTTTTAATGTGGCTGAAATTTCCAAATTAAAAAAAAAGATTTTTGTCAGGCAGCTCCCTTTAAAGATACACCCATCTTTATATAGGGCTATTAAACTACCTTCCCTCCAGACATCAGTAGTCTCTCCTCAGACGGGCTCAACACTACCGAGATGGTTCTTTTGGAACTTATGTTCATGTCTTGGTGCTATCAATGTTTGTTCCAGATAATTAACCATAAGATACTACAATGGCCTTGAGAGAGTAGCTAGCTTAAATGTCTGGAGATTGAGGGACACCTCTAGTAAACTTTGAGTTGCATGCAGCCTTCAAAGCCTTAGGATAGATATATATAGTTTACAGAAGGCCCACCTTAATCCAAGTGATTATCAGGGTTTGCTCTTTAGAGACTTTCAGATCTATTTAACACATCTGTGTTAAGGAGATTCTGAATGCATTGTATGTCCAATTATTTGTGAATCAAAAAGGCAGGCTGTGCGTACTAGACATTACCATAAAGGATGCGACTTTCAATTTATTGGAGTTTATATGCCAATAACCATGCTGAGCTCTTTCTTTTTTAGCAGATCGAGCCTTCGATGAATTTGACTATTCAAATAATTCTAGCAGGACACTGGAACATGGTCCTAGATTCCAATTTAGATTGCGGGGAACTCTTCAAGAGATACTAACAGGAATGGGGAGGTAAAACCAATTCATGATTTTAGTGGTAAGTTAGAGTTATATATTTTTTATTTCTTTAAAATGTACAAAAACAAAATAGAAAAAAAAAAAGAAAAATTAGGCAACTCAAAAATGAGGTAGTTGGGTGGGGTGGGGCTTTAGTTATCCTCATCACTGTACCTTTTCGTTGGTCTATGCTAGTCCTAGCTAGGGTTATCATTCACAGCAATACTGCAAACACATCAAGGGTCATCCTACTTAGGATTTCCTGGATCAGATCATTTTTTTATTATATTAATTTAAATATAAATATATATATATACTATAAGTAAAAAAAAAAAAATTGTAATAAGTCATAAGTTTGATCTTGCCGAGAAGCTCTGGAACGAAAAACTCTGTAACGTCATACAGACTTTGACAGGTAAACATGGCACCAGCCAAGATCCTAGCAAATTGTCTTGCATCGGCTTATAAGTACCGAACAGATTTATACTGTTAAGGGCCGGACGATCCGAGATAACTTGCACGATACACTTGATTATAGAAAAAGTCGACACTGCAGCCACGCTGATCAACTTAGATCAGTCCAAAGTTTTTGATGGAGATCGATCATCGTTACCTAGAGACTGGTCTTTCCTCTGATGAATTTGCTCCTGGATTTGCTTCTTGTATGCAAAACCCAGTGCGCTGGTAGAGGTAAATGGTGTGAGATGAAGTCATCATGTTTGGTATTGATCTTCAGTTGGAGAAATTGGTCAGAAGTATTGGAAACAGTTCACGCTAAAGCCCAATTGTAGTTTTTAAAAAACCTTATATCGAAGGGTTAAGAGATGTACAATTCACACATTTATCCTCTCATCCGTTACTGTGTAAAAATGCTTTCACTCTCGGAAATCTCACTAGTATTTCTAGTGTGTGCATTTTTCGAGTTTTTGAAGCATGGAAAGCAAGCCATGGTTAGCCAGTAGGTCTATTATCTGCATTCGTGTGAACGCAGTCCAGGTTGAGATTCAACATATGCTTCGGACACCTTGTGAGGAAAAACATCAAGAAAGCCTTTCTGGCTTTGAAAAGTGTGCACTCAGTTGAGGGGGGGGGGGTCCCCAAAATAAATACTCCTTTTATTGCGAATGACAACAATCCTTGAAGTTCCTTCTACAGGTGAAAGAAAGCCTCCGACACAAGAGTGTTGTCCTGCAAAGCCACTATATAACGTTTTAGTGAGGTGATCTGTTTGAAATGATAGGATTGAGGAGCTCAGTTTTACGAACACAGAGCGCTGCTCGGGTTAGGGCTTTGGGCTGATTCAATAATTATGAAACATCACTCACCTAACTGATAATTGCCCTCTGGTTCGGCAAAAGACCTAATGCAGTAAATTTTGTTGAGACATCTAGTTGTGTTTGATGTGAAGAGTGACTGGGACAAAGACCTCACTTTCTTTCACTGTGTTATCATGCGTCACTTGTGAGAATTACTTGAAGGAGTTCGCATGTTGAACGGACAGTTCATCCTGGAGTCAGTTTAGCTATGCTGCAATTAAGCACTGACCATCAAGGAGGAACGTTACATTTTTCTTTGCTTGCTAGCTGTCATGATAGACGCAATTTGTTCGATGTGGCTCAAATAAAGTACAGGGATGAGACCTTCACTGCTCTCCAGTTGATTTTCATTTCTTGATATTGCCTGAAAACACATTAAGTTGGAAGTGAAACTATTTGAGACTTTCGCTCACCTTTCATTGAAATTTGCCACTTTGTGTTGAGCAAATGGAGTTAATCTCAAGTGGTATTTCGACCAGCGATGGGGCGATGGGACGATTCCAAAATTTTTCCCTGACTCCGATACAATTACAGATTCCGTTCTAAATTTCTGATTCCGATATGATTCCTGATTCTTTTAAAATTTAAAAATATTTAGAGATTTGTTATTTTTTGCAAATTTTAGAATTATTACGTAAGCCCCGCTAATGTAATTGGGCAACGGAAGAAAGGGCAATGGAGAAAGAGCCATTTTGGCCAGTTAGGGGGGAAAAAAAAAAAAAAAAAAAAAAAAAAAAAGGGGGGGGGGGCAATTATTGAATTAATATCAATTTAAAATAAATTTCAGTTCTTGCGGGAGATATTGTTTTAAGAAGGCCTCTCAAACTCCCATTTCTCACCCCAATTTAAAAAAAAAATTTTTTTAAATAATTATATATAGATATATATATACACACATTGCTGTTTTGTGTTCTCAAACTCAGGAATTTTTTTGTTGAACTCGAGAATCTGCACAGAATTTCAGTCGGAGCTTACATTGATCGAAATATTAATTGTTGCCCAGTCATGAAATATGCTTAATGTGATATTTTAATTTATGCAGATTTCGTATTTATTAAAGCAAATACTCGATTGATTACATTGGGCAACAATTGTTTTTACTTTTTGACTGTTGTCTAGATTTCTACAACTGATTTAGGGTATTTTTGCATTGCTGAATCAGGAAATGGTATGTTTCTCTTCGTCAGGGCAGGTTTTGTGTTAAGTTGATTTATGGTTAAAAAAAAAAAAAAAAAAAAGCCCTCAGATCTTGTGACAAAATCGATTGCATCTTTGTCGCATTAATCAGCTGATTTTGTCAACACATAATCCTAAATATGATATTAAGAGAAAAAAAATGTTTTGCCAACAGAATATATTGATTACCTGCAATAAACATTGATTACTGTAAACTGAATGGTGAGCATTGATAAATGTAAATTGCATGTTGCTTCACCATTGTTCAAACTTCAGTGCTTGAATTTTCTCATCTTCAAACTCTTGGAATGCTGAATGGCAGGAAGGTCTCTCTTCAGATTCCAACAGTAGTCAGCCATCATGACTGCATCTTAATGACTGATACCTGGTCTCCATCTGTTTCAGATCCTGATGGAATCTCTTCTCTGCTCACTCATTGAACCCAGATTCTCAACAAACCCTAACCCACACATATATACTGCTCATGTTGCAGACAGGTTCTGAAAGCAGTCAGCATATTGACAAGTTTTGCAGAATTTTTGCCAATAAGGTTCTTTATTACCAGAACAACTGTGTTCATCGAGTTTTCAACTCTGGATCTCTGATGAGTTGCCGGATAAGAGGACCATTAAAGATGAGTTTTTAACTTCTCCATGGTCAATTCTGGAAAAGCCTGACACAAGTGAGGCAGTCACCATTCTTATCCTTGGTGAACTGCTTAATTAAGCAGAGCTTAACACGCAGTGGTGGTAAGAGTATCGTTTGTCCACCAGAGGGTTGTTGAAGTTCCTCCCACAGATCAGTCGTTTGTGTATGCTGAGCACCAACTTTTTGAAGATTTCAACGTTTTACGACTTTAAACTGATCCCCTTTTCAACATAATCAAGACTATCAGCCCTAAATACGTCTTGTCATTAAAATAATTTTGAATCAAAACACTTATTCCACATGGCATTTTACTCTCACCAACTTCTAAAAATGCTTCATACTACCATCTATGGCAACACATCAAAGGGTGTAAATGACAAAGTTCTCTCTCCTCTGATCTTGAGCATGTGGTACAATGGGGAAAGAAGTGGCTGGTTACTTTTAATGCATCTAAAACCAAGCTTCTACCTTTACATCATCAACGTTCTGATCACCATCTGGCATCAATTCAAATGAATGGCTCTCCTCTTGGGGAGGCTCCATGTTTTGACAAGATTCTGGCTGGGCTTCACCTTTACTCAAGATCTAAAATGGGATACATACATCACATCCGTTGCCAAGGTCGCTGGAAAAACGGTGGGATCCTTCTATCGATCCAGTAGATATCTCACTGCTGATGCAATTCTCTACATATATAAAAGCCAAGTACGTCCAAGGATGGAGTATTGTTGTCACATCTGGGCAGGAGCTGCTAGGAAGATCATAGACAGAGTTCCTTTTCTCTTTCTTGCAACCTCTTTCGCAAAGAAGAGACGTTGCGAGTCTGTTTTATCGTTATTTTCATGGCAAGTGCTCGTCTGAGCTCCAATCTATGGTCCCCCTCGCCAAACATTCACAAGAAACACTCGTTTGGCTGTAAACACTATCAATAATTTTCCCTACTCTTTATCTGTGCCTAAACGTCAACATAGATTCCATTAACAATGCTTCTCAGAACTGCATACCTGTGGAACTCTTTCATTTACTTGCTTTCCGGCCGACTACAATATGGTAATCTTCAAGTCCAATGTAAACAAGTTCTTGCTGAGCCATTTGCCTTAAGTAATCCAATTTACCAAATTTACACTTCTTTAATCCTTATCCTTTAGTGGTCTTTGGGCCTTGATAAGTGGGGATTCCTTAAATAAAAAAAAAAACATGCGTAGATGTAAACAGAAATGTAAAAAGCAACTAAAACTAATGTGATTTTTGGATTCAACACATCAGATTAATCCTTAATCAACTTCAATAAATGCACACAATAAATTTGTTGTTGACCAATGTGATATCATACCCAATATATATATATATATATATAATAATGATTTCAAAAGTTTTAAAAAGATTTTGGTGCTATCAGCTGGAATCAAAACCAAAACATTCAGTGTTTCATCTATAGATGCTGTTATTCAATGCTTCAGCCTTTGTCATCATCTGAGCTATTGCCAGATGGATAAGAATGGCTAAAAATAAGCTCGGGTTATAATACAATTAGGAATGAAATTAGAGAATATTTTTCAGAAATTCGGAAATGGCCAAAAAAAAAAAAAAAAAAAAAAAAAAGGGCAAATTTTTTTTATGTTTGTTTAAAGTTACAGAGCTTCAACTAATTATTCAGAAAATAAAATAAAAGGAAGATTAGACAGGCAAGATTTTGAGCAGTATCCTTTTATGCTTGATCCAGATTTCTCGAACCAGAGTTCATATACTCTCTGGGTATTTCCGTGGGTGGTGGGTTTTTCTTAAGGTTGCCCATCTCCTCCTTATTTGTATTGAGATTACATATTGCCTTTGCTTGACATTTACATTGCATGGATGATGGGAGGTAGAGTTGAGGTATCGTTTAGAGAAAGTTTGCTTTTTCCAGAGAAGAATCCAATACTGGAACAAGTTGGCAGCACATGTCAAGTATGTATCAAAACTGAACAGTTAAAAGTTATTTTATTTCCTGGATGATTGCAATAGCCCAGACAATATCAGGTTTCATTTTTTTTTTTTCTTTATCCAAAATTACTGAAGATTGCGCTGATGTGGTATTGAAAAAAAAAAATAACAAATATTTTGAATTTTATTTACGTACGTTTACAAATGGTTTGATCTCAACCTGAATGAACACAGTATATTTTCTGGTTAGTGTGCAATCTGCCATAGGGGAGTAAAACAAGAATTTAATCATTAAAGCACCCCAAAAGGAAACTGGGTAAAAAAGAAAAAAAGGCAGGTAGGGAAGGAAATACATAAGAGTTTTCTGAAATTTGGAAAGAGGTGAAGGTCTTATGTTGTTAATCTTTTGAACATAAAATTTTCCAGATTGTAACCAAAAGTTCGAAATAGCCAGGAGAGTCCAAAGTTGGAATTCATCAGATTGACACATGAGGGTAAAAAAGAGAAATGGGATAGATCGTTACCAACTGTTTTAGGCTCTCAGGACTTAAACAATCAAATTTTGTTCAAAATTTTCTGAGAATGGGAAGTAAAAACCTTTCAAATCATGGCAGCAAGTAATTCCAAGAACAGTATTATTTTTTTTCTAAAAATTAAGTTTTGTAAATTTTAATTACAGAAAATATAAAGTTCTTAAACAAGCGATTTTTATTTTTCATCCAACTCCTGTAATACTCATTGCTGAAGACTACGCTAGTAAATGGAAATTTTTTTTTTTTTTTAAAATAGAAGAGAAAACTGCACATCAAACACAAGAGGCAATCATAGCACAAACAATTGCACAATCACAAGACAGGAGACGAGGAAAGAAAATTAAGTCTTTACTTGTTTGATGGAGTGATGTCTAGGGTTTTGTTTTTTTTTTGACAAATTTAATATCGTTGGGAAGGAAAGATGTAAATGTTGTCAGATTAAAAATACCAATTCCTTCCATTAAAGTTTCTTTAAAAAATTAAAATATGAAATTGTGTATCATGGTGAAAACGTCATCAAATATGTGCTTCTCCTAGTTCGTCTCGGTGTTGTTGTAAGATTAGGCTTCTGAAAAAAAAAAAAAAAATTTTTAATTCAGATTTTAGAAAATGTTCTTTGACAAAGTTTATCATATTTACGAAAATAACTTGCAAATGCATGAAAACTTGGCATTTTATTCCTAAATTCATAAGACATTTTTGGAGTTCCCTGGTGTGATTTGGAAAAATTTGATTCATCAGTGCAATAATAGGAAAATTTGTGGGTATTTCATATTTGGTTACATATCGGCAATATTCACAGAAAAGTTAGAATCAAAATAGCAATTGAAATAAAACTTTTTTTTTTTTTTTTTTAAATTATTAAAGTCCATCCATACCTTTGAAATAAGCATTCAAGGTTGGGAGGAGAAAATGCATATATGACCCCCCCCCTCTCCATTTTCTTAAAAATTTTTGTGGCAATTGGTGTGGGAATAATTTTTTTCTTCCCAACTTTGCATGCTTATATCTCAACATTATTTTTCATTATTAAATTCTGTTGAAGTGAAAAAATATTCAAGACAAAGCAATGCAAGTTGGTATACATGTTTGAAATTTATTGGTGAAATAAAAAAAAAATTAAAACTTGGAAAGGGATTTCCAATTAAAGTGTTTCTTACTTTATCAAGGAAGAGAAAAAAATAAATAAACAGATTCAGTAGCAAATTTAAGATTTAAATTCTTTTCAGGTAATTTTAGGTTTTTATTTTTAATAAAGAATGGGTACTTATGCAGAAAACAGTGCTGAAACCCATTCCTACCATCGGGAGAGTAGGACATTTTGTAATTTCCATAATTTCACCTAACAATTTAGTTGAAAGATACTGTAAAAATTGAATAAAACTTAAAAATCCCATCTAAAACTAGCATGGTCAGTATTCTGCATAAGTAGCAAAGAATGATTTAGGAAAGTCTCAAAAAAATAGACAGTGTAACTTTGCCAATATTACAAATGTTCATAAACTCAGACAACATATTCTGGGGATTTATGTAATAAGGATTGATAATTTGTATTATTTTGGCTACTACGCTCATTTTTGTTCTTTTTTATTCACAAGGTTTCAGTTGATGTAACTGAAAATTTTCTTTAGCTTTCCATATTTGATAAAGATTTCATAGTTCAAAATTATGAACCTGAATGAGGCTAAAGATTATATTCAGAGAATTGTGAAAATAACCAATATTAGGAAAATACAGACGACATCTTGTTCAAGCAAATTTATACTTACAAGCCCTCTAACAGGAGTGAAGTTAACGTTCAACTTTTTGAATTTTCCGTTTTTGTTAACATCTTTTTGTTCCGATGCAGCAACATTTTGACTAACAGGTGACAGCACGGCCAATGGAGAATCTGGAAAATGAGCAGAAAATTGAAGAGGAGTTCAATAAGATTTGATTTGTCACAAAGAAAAAAAAAAAACATTTTGGAATTCAAAGAAATCTGAATGAACTGATTCTTAAGATCCATGGTTAAGGATAAAAAAAAATTTCAAACTTTAGGATGAAATGAACAAACACTTAAAATTCAAATATCCTGTGTCAATAATATTTGACGAGACCATCTATTTTAGCAGTGATACAAGTCATTTTTGGAACATTTTTCACACTGCTAAAATTCATTTAACTGACCGTTTCCTTCAAAACATTATCCGAATTGTGCAGTACTATCAGTATTAGGTTACATGCTGAAATGTACGATTAGCGTTTAATATTTAATTTTTAAATTCAAGTGTATTTAATCAAAATGTGCTATTGTGAATAACATGGGGGGGGGAAAAAAAAAAAAAAAAAAAAAAAAAAAAAAAAAAAATCACAATTTTTAAATTTTTAATCCCCAATTTTTTTTTTTTTTTTTTAAATCAATTTGGAAAAAATTTTCTATTTTAAATATAAGTTATCCCCTTTTGCATGAAAATGAAAAGTGTTAAGTTCATAGTGTTAGGAGAGGACATTTCCCTTATAAAAATAGATATTAAAATATTCTATTTAGAATGCGTTCAGAACAATCTGGAATAATCAAGAAAATTCCATGCAGAAACCTATACAAGGACGCTGCACTAGTAACTGCATCAGTTAATTTGCGAAGTTGCTGACTCGCTGTTAAGAATTATGGTAATGTTTCTAGGATGAAAATCATGCCGATGACCGCATCATTTGATGAAACTGAAATTTCGGTAAATACTAAGATTTCTGTATATTTTCTTACTGACCAAATATTCTTTGTATTAAATTTATACATAAAACATTTGATTTGAAGTTAGTTTTATCTCCCTTTTGCCATCAATGTTATCGACCTTTATAATCACTTTCAAAGATAGTAGCAGTAGTACTAAGTGTATTTCTTTATTAGTTTTAATTTGTTACTCATTCATATCCCTTGACAGACACGTAGCATTAGAGTGATCTCCCATGGTTGTGGCAGGTTTTTGACTAGAAAAACCAAAGATGGAAGTTTGGATTAACAGCCACATGTCGAGGATTTTAGTGATAAGAGCAAATTAACAAGATGCATTATAAAGTTTTAAAACCAATTTGATACCCCCCCCCCAATCTAAAAAAGAAGGTTGGGTTGCCCTGCGAGCTGTATATAATATTCACTAACAAGACTATAAGAGGTTTTGTTGTAATATTTTTGTAATCCTTGAAAATTGGAGATTCTATTTATAAACACTGCCAATAGGAACAGATGAATCAAATTGAACCACGTTCTTTCAACCGATCAGAAAACCAAATTGCTCCATAAAAATGAAATCCTTAGCATTCCAACACAATTTTTTTGTGTCAATACGAGAAGGATCTTCTGCTCTTGGCTGCAAAATTATGAAGTCCAGTTGCCCACCAAGAATTCTTCATCTCCAGGACTTGTATAGAAACTCTTCTGAAATTAAACATGGTTTACAATTCAACAAGTTATAAGATATGGATCAGAATCAAAATTCGAATTGTGGTAAGTGAAATTATTAGGATATTTATAAATCCAAAAGTTACACAAGGTAATTCAGGCACAACCTGAAACAGAAACAACCTCGACAACAACTTTATTGAAAAGAATGCAACTATCTTTGCAGAATTAATACAGTGTTTAGATGACAGAAGTCTATCTCTTGTAATGAGAGAAGCCTTGGATGATGGCTGCAAAACACTGAATATTAAGAGAGCATTATTTATCGAAAGGAAAACCCAAAATTATCTCTTTATATGCTGAACTGACATCTCTAAAATGTATGGAAGCTGAGAGAATAACATTATATTATAAGGGCCAAAACAATAGCAAATCCATTTAAAAATGTCTGGCAATTTGTGACAGTCTTAATCTCCACGGTCCTTAAATGCTGCCGAATGATTTTAAGCAGTTTACCACTGTGATAACTCAAAGAAAAACCCATGATTTTTAGTCAATTCAACGTGGCACTTAGGAGTTACGAGGAAACTGAGAAAATGATCACAGAAAAAAATAAATCCACAAATATTAGATATAAAAATGCCTACTTAAAACACTAAAATTAAATTATACCTTTACCTCGAATAAAAACTGCAACTTTCCAAAAACAATTTTTCTAAGAAAAGTACAAAAATTATTTGGCCAACCCAATCATAAGAATTTCCAATGTTGATACAAAAATTTCAAAGGGGACTCCATTAAAAATATGACCATACATTTTGATTTTCATGTACGTTTGACACTTCAAACAGTAACAATTTTCTTGTCGATTGTGAGGCAATGGCATATGTAACTATGAAGGAATCTAATTTAATCAATTTTGATCCCCACTTTCTTTAAGAGCTAGCTAACGCTCTTATAATCTCGAAAGTTAAAAATATATTTTCTGTACAAGCCACCAGTAAACAAGGTGCAAATATAAACTTTAGCCCCAATAAATAAAAGCTGGGGTATTCAAATGAAACTATTCGATATTAAAGAAAATGGAAGCCCATATTATTTAAACAGTGTAGTTCCATCAAAAACTGCCTGCCACTGCAATATTCCAGATATCAAAAAGTTGTTGAATGCAGTTAACAGAATGAAAAACCTTTAAAAACATTGACAAACTGCGACAAGGAAAAATGGCAAAGTACCAAAACAAGATGCCAGAAAAGCCCACGAAAATCCTATCACTGGTACATTGTGACTTGAATGGTTGTGTGCAACTGATGAGCAGAGAAAACTTCAGGTATACAATTATTTTGTATACGATTATTCCAGTTTAATAATGGTCTATTTCTTAAAGAACAAATCTGATACCTTGCTAGCAACTAAAAAATACTCAACTGACATGGCCTCCTACAGTGCAGTAAAGCGTATTCGATCTGACAATGGTACAGAATTCACAAATAAAGACTTCGGACTTTTATTAATTAATGATTGTATCAAACATGAAAAATGGCCCCTAATTCACCTTCCCAAAACAGAACAGCAGACACTTTTTGAAATGGCTACATGACTACTCATTAAATCAAAACTCCCAACACCTCTGGATGTATACATTAATGACGGCTGCATATAAACACAACAAGTACAGAACAGCTCTCCACTGAAAATTCATCTCCACGACTTGCACAGGATAACTGCCCATTGGAAACTCTTCTGAAATGAAACATGGCTTATAATTCAAGAGGTTTCAATTTTTCTCTGCTTTAATATTGTTATATTAAGCGATAATAAAAGGGAAATAACTCTAAAAGAATAAAGTTGTTTCCCCTGGCAGAAAGAGAGAAAAGCAACATGACTGACACATTCTGATTTCACATTCAATATGGCAGTTGTTAAGAAAACTAACCCTTAAGAATATAACTCGTGTTGCACGTAGTGTATTGGGAAACAATACAATTAACTGGTGAGCTAACATGTAATATCTATAAAAAAATAAAATAAAAATAAAAAAATAAAAATTTTAAATAAAAATTTAAAAAATCAGGTGCGCTATGTTTTTGATTGGATTTTATTGAAGAACTTGATCATTTCAATGTTCTCTTAAACTCAATTTTAAATTCTTAAGGATGCTGAAAGATTTTAGTAACACACGTAAGGCAAAGTTTAATGTTTTTCAAGAAAGTCTGGGATAAGTTAAAGCAACTTTAAAACTGAAGTTGGATGCAAAACCAGTCTTCAGACCAAAGGGTTCTGTACCATATGCAGCTTTAGCTACAGTGGAAAAAAGAATAGGACTGCCTCCAATAAGCAGTAAAATCCAACCTATAAATTGCAGCACCTTTGGCATTGTGAAGAAGGCTAATGGCAAGGTAAGGAAAAGCGAAAAAGCACATGCATCAAAATCATTGATGCTCACTGAATGAAAATATAGCAAAATCGAGAAAGAAGCTCTAGCAATTATCTATACTGTGAAGAAATTTCAAAATGCTATATGGCCATCATTTTACTCTGATTACAGACCACAAGCCTATGGTTTCAAGAAAGGAATTCCAATCTAAATAGCAAATTGCTTACAAAGATACGCTACTATGCTGTTAGATTATGACTTTTTCATAAAAAAAAAAAGGCAGCAAAACTGATGCGTTATCCAAATTTAACTCTCTATCAAAATGTAGTGAAAGACATCATTGCTGCTATTTCTGTGGAACCTGAAGTTGTCTCTGGACTTGTTTCCACAGTGAGATCACTTTGGAGATGATCCAAGAGGCTACAGCTGCAGATCCATTATTACAGAAAGTTTTACATTTTCATTTCAGACTAAAACATGCACTGACCAGCAACTGTAACCATTTTTTCAGTGAAAACTTTTTATCCGAGATCAAGGGGATTCCTTTTTGCTGAACATATCGTTGTCCGATTCAAACCATAGAACAGAGTTCTCAAGCAATTTCATCATGGCATGGATGGCAGGGGATGAAGCAGATGAAAACCTTGGCACATGGCTGTGTATTGGCCAAGCAGAGGAACTTGTAAAGAGTTGTACCAAATTTCAACTGGTTGCAAAGTCTCCTCGGAAAACAATATTGTACTCATGGTCTACCCCAGAAATTCTTTGCTCACAACTACATGTTTTTGCAGGACCAATAAATGGAAAACATTACCTAATATCGGTTGATGCTTACAGTAAATGGCCAAAAGTCTTTCAAATGGACCATACTACCTCAAATGAAACTGAAGAATTGAGAAAAAACTTTTCAGCAGATTAGGCGTCCCTGAAATCTTAGTACTGCATTTACCCCCAGCAGAATTTTCCAACTTTTGTAAACAAAACAGTATGCAACATCTTAGATTTCCATCCTTCGAGCTACAATCAAACGGACTAGCTGAATAGTTTGTCAATAAATTTAAAAGAGCATTCTTGAAGTTGAAGGGAAGAAACTATACAAAAGATAACATTTCTAAGTAACTACAAAGCTATCCCAAACCCTAACTGCCCAAATGGAAAGTCTCCTGCCGAAGCATTGATGAACAGAAAAATGTTTGCTAATGGGCACTTTTCCTTCCTCATTAAATTATCTTCATAAGAACTTGCAGAACGCTGAAAAACCAGTTTAATCACCATCATGGAGACAGGTCATGTCAATTCCTACCTGGACACCTTGTATTGGCAAAAGACTACCACAATGGTAAAAAAAAAATGTACATAAAGTCATATAGTGCGCTGTTCTGACAATGTAATCTGTAATGTGGATGCATCATCACTTATTCGATGAAGACATGCAAATCAACTTCGTCACACATACTTTGCAAAGAGAATCATTTCTTATGTTTTACTAGAAACATTTGAATTATCCCAGTGTTTCAAGCAACATGCTTGAAACAGTCCCATTAAATTCCAGCTAGAAAGATGCAGCAAAGGTGAAAACCAACTTCAACCCTACAAGTAGATCTATATCAAACATTCTACAAGAATATTTCAGCGAGGTGTTATAAGGAGAAATAAAAGGAAAATAACTAAACGAATAAAGTTGACACCCCTGGCAAAGAGAAAGAGAGAGAGAGAGAGAGAAGCAAGATGGCGGACACATTATTTACAATAATTGTTCTTGTAAAATTACCATTTTTTTCCCCCTATTGTTAATAGTGTCTTGCTTCTACAAAGTGTTCTTACTAACCAGCATAACATCATCCACATGAACACAAATATTATCACATTCTTAATATAGAGTTTTAACAGACACAGCTACAGACTGTCATTAAATGTGGGCAAGTCTCTACCTAATTTCCAATAGAATTATAACAAGAATGGATATGAAGATATGGACATTTGTTAGCTCTTAAAAAAAAAAAAAAAAAAAAAAAAAAAAAAGTCAAACTTAAGCATGACATACAGAAAGTGACAAAACTTCTGAAAAATGTAAGAACACCATTATTTAGCATCTTTCTTCACTCCACATAAGATGTTGGCCATGGAATGACAGAGTAAAGTTTTGCTGCCGCACTCCACCGTAGAAAGCAACTCACTATAACTATCAAAATAGGGTCAGAATTCCTTTATGAAGATGCAAGGTGGCATGATGTGGGCTTCACTAGAAACATACTCAAAGAACAGACCTTGTTGAAGAGTTTCAACAGACAGTTCAATTAAGCTAGGGGAGAAAGTGCAACTTGAGGAGGAAGAGTAAAAATCTTTGTTCATACTTTCTTCAGTCAACACTCCATCTCTGATCAAGGTTTGCGTTATCTTGCCTGGATTTTACATCTTTTGCCAGCTTCAACACATCATTTGATGAACTCAAAATGCTGTCTTCCTGCTAGCTACTACTTCCACATATCAGTGCGAATTTTCCTGTTCACAAAAACCGAGGCACAACTAAGACTTCCAAATTTTCAATCCAATGGAACCAGGATTCTGATAAGTCTTTTCCAATCATCCATTGGATCCAGATCCAAAATCCATCAACAGAATAAAAAAACAACTAGCGATTTCACTTTACCATTGTTAAATACTTAAAATGGTTCCAAAATTAAAAATATTTTTTTTATTTACCAAAACTGGGCATCTATTTATCCAACTAGTTTCATTGAACATGTCAATACTACAAGCAATGCAGAAATAAATCCAGTCTTCAAACTTCAGATACAAGAGTCAAAACTCATCAAGATGCATACTAAAAATCCAATCAACCATCGCATTGTCATTTCTCTACCTCTGCATCCTCAGAAAACTGAATTAGTGAGAGTTCAGGTTTCAATTATAACATTATGCTACAGAAATGGTGATTGTAAAAAAAAAAACAAAAAAACAAAAAAAACGAGCTCGAGTAACAAGTCAAAGAAAAGGAGGAGTAAAAAAAAAAAAAGGTGGGGGGCTTCCTGAAACTTTCTGAAATCAAACTGTTCACTCTGCAACCAGCACAAATCATATTGCCAAGATATGACAATTAGTCCCTGCTTTCAGACCATGCACAAAGTACGAAACCTTCAACTGAACAAGCAAACCTTCCATCTTCTTTGCAACTGACTGCATCTCTTGAACCCAGAATGTGCACACAATGCTGGCTTTTGCTGCCGACACAAGATCTGAAAACCTCACAAGGAAACTTGCCAGAATTTTTCAGAGTATGCACGTTATGACCAATAATCATAACTTGAGTCTCAATGAAAAATATCTTCCACTCTACGTTGGTTTTGCACGTTTGCATGCAGTTGTATATATTCCATTAGTCATATCTAAAACAACAATGAATCGCAGAGGACCCCCCTTCACCCCAGACAAACATAAACCTTCAACCAAATCAGTCATTTACATGGATGTTGCTCTGGCACATATCGGATAGCGCACACAATCTACGCAGTCAACAAAAGTAAATAACTGAGATTTCAAAATGAAAATAGCACCGGATGAGCAACAGCCACATATAAAGCCAAACTGCATGTCACAGATTGAGGTACCCCCCCCACACCCCCATCCAAAAACATTTGTCACTCAATCTTTCACCCTCCAAAAATACAAACCTGTATTTGCTAGAGTTGAAACCTCATCCGAAAAAGCAACAGACTTGGTTTTTCGCGTCTCCCTGTTAAAATAAAATATTTATTGAAATTTAGAGATAATCAAATCAGCTTTTACTACAAGGGAGAAGCATATAGGACAAGGACAATTAAAGTTTTTAAAATAATGTGATGTTAAAAACATGAGAATGGTTTGTTTTTGTAACTCCTCACTCTGGAAATAAACTGGCAAGACTTCAAAACCTAAATATAGATTGAGAATTTTTTTTTTTTTTAAATATATACACCCAAATATATATATTTGTGAGAGATTGTAGATCTATATAACATCCTATTATAATGGACATCAGGTATCTGTAACCCATACATTTTCATAGTCTTAATGATTTTATTTTTAAACCTTAAAATTAATTCCAAATATTTACATTGTTTAGACGACTAGTGTGTGTATAATATATATATATATATATATACACACACACAAGGAAATAAATTTGCTTGAGAGAGAATCCTTACACATGTCTAAACTTCTGGGTAACAAATTTACATTCGTAGTGTAATCATAAATATAAAACAATGGAAAAAAAACAAACCTTTTTGATTTGATTTCTGAATTGTCATGTAAAATAATTGGAACAAGAATCTGAGAAACATTTTCTTTTAAATTAATCGTTTGTTGATCTTCAGAAATGGAAACAGACTTCCGACTTCTTCGAGTTGAACTGCGACGATTCGGAGACACATTACTTGGCTGCGAATCTAAAGAGAAATAAAAACTTAAGTTTTATTCGTTAAACGGAATACGTTGTTTGAATGAGAGCACATTTTACTGATGTAAAAAAACTTGATGGATTATGATATTGAGAGAATCAGAAAAATATTGTTTGTAATAATAAAAATGGTTTAAGTGACAAGTTGAAAGCCCACTACACTAAATAAACTTGAAATTATCATTTTTAATTCATCAAACAGGGATGCAAGTAGGCAATGGCAAAAACAAAAAAAGCAAAAAACAAATTAAAATGAATTTTAAAACCTGAACAGCCATGCCCAACCGACATAGAAAATTTGGTGCAAGTCTATTAATGGGCCGAAAATGAAGTCGGTTACATGGAAAATCTGCAAAAAAACAGTATAACGTACGTATTTGTCATTGCATGTACATGTCATATTCCAAAAATCACGTAAATCGATCAAGTAGTTTTTTTTTTTATTTAAGAAAATCAAATATTAAAGCACAGTTAATCGAGAATAAATCGAGCGCCATGTTGAATCGACACTATGTCAGCTAACGCCACCTAACAGCCAAATGCGATCCACGGATCAAAGAAGGGGGAGATAATCGCTTTTTTAATTATAAATTAACTTAATAAATAAATAAATAAATAAATAAACTTGACTTCTAGTAATAAAAAAAAAAAAAGAATAACTTTTTCCTTTTAGAACAGAGGGTTTGTCTTAATTTATCAGTTTATATTTTTTTTCATTCCAAATAAATAACTGATTCGGACATTCCTAAAAAGGAAAAGAAGTCGTTATTGTTACTTTATTAATTTGTATTTGTAATAGGAAAAAGTTTGTTTTCAGCATTTCAGGAAAAAAAAAAAAAAAAAAAAAAAAAAAAAAAAAACATAATATGTCAATTATCTCCCACTTCTTTGATCCGTGGATCGCATTTGGCTGTTAGGTGGCGTTAGCTGACATAGTGTCGATCCAACATGGCGCTCGACTTATTCTCGATTAACTGTGCTTTAATATTTGATTTTCTTAAATAAAAAAAAAAACTACTTGATCGATTTATGTGATTTTTGGAATATGACATGTACATGCAATGACAAGTACGTACGTTATACTGTTTTTTTTGCATATTTTCCATGTAACCGATTTCATTTTCGGCCCATTAATAGACTTGCACCGAAAATTTAATATGAAATAATCCTAGTTCTGGGCTATCTTTTTAGGACAGTGTACAAAATAAATTTTATATTATGCAAGAAATGCTGTGCATTGGTGGGGTGGGGGGGTCATGGTGGTGTCATTAAAAAAAAAAAAAAAAGCTTCCCTCTCGTCTAAAAACAAACTTCCTTTACTCTACCACTAACCTCAAGTTTCAGTGGCACCAACCACCAAACAAGCCTTATAAAATCACAAATAACTGCTAAAAAAAAAAAAAAGAAAAAAGCAGAATATTCCTATAAACAAAAAATCTAGAATGTTTAGGAAATTCTAAGTTTTCATTTTTATTACCTAGAATTTTCCTGAAATAAAAATATAATCACATTTTGATGAATGGTGTTAATCTACAATACATTTTTGCATACAGAAAGTATCTGTCAAAGATTTCAATTCATTTTGCTTTTAAAGCATATATATACATCTACCTTAAATAAAGTCATATTCTAGTTTGTTCACAATTTAATGTGTACAAAAAGATACACGGTTTTACAAAGTAATTTTCATACTGAAAATGGACATTTACACACTTTCATTCCAGAACGATTTCTACATATACTTTTTATTCAAAAGAAATCTACATTCAAGAAGTAACCTCATTTGCATGTTACATTAAAGAAAATCTATTTTAATAATCGGCTCCACGTTATTAATTGCTTGTTGTAACAGAATAGTTTTAATTGTTCTATTCAGAAACATTATTTGAAATTTATTTTCAATTATTATTACCAGTTGCCTTTAAAAATGAAACTTTATTTAAACTGAGAATTATCCGCCCCCGTTTAATTTTCATATACAAAAATGAATGTGTTTTATGCTTTCATAAATCAAACCGATAATTCATAATCGTGTAATATTGAGAATTTCAGGTGCATCCTAATTTGTGTGTAAACAATCTAATAAAATAAACATGCTAACAAACATCCAGTTAACATCTCAGACTCCTGCTTACAAGAGATTTTTTATATCTCCAAAGGGGGGGGGGTAAGTCAAACGGTTGCTTGGAGGTAAATGAATATAACATTTAAAAAAATTTATTTTCGGCTTTCATAAAATATTTTAAATATTCAAATACTAACCCACAGTTTTACGTCTTCTTCCTGTCTGTCTTGGAGTGGGCTTTTCATTATTACAATCATTTTTTAAGGGAGTCAAAACTGGTAATTCTTCATCCATTGGAACTGAAGAGTTTATAATTACATTCTTTGAAGGTTGTGATCCTTAAAAAGAATTTTTTTTAAATTAAAAAGATAAGCGGACAATAGTTTCATTTAATCAGAAAAACTGTAAAAACATCAGTTTGAGAATAATCGAAACTGATTTAACAAAATGTCAAAAATCAAAATTAAATGACTAAAATAATTTGTGTTAGTGAAAGAAAAATAGCAAATAAAAACATGAAAAATTATTTTACAGGGCTCGATTATAATCCTTCTGAAATTTTACAATATAACTAGCAGGGAAACCCAATATTGCATGGAATCGAATGATGATCAACAAAGGTTTCACTCATTTTTGTCATCAAAATTGAAAAAAAAAAAAAAAAAAAAAAAAAAAAAAAAAAAAAAAATCGCCCATTTTTCAATCAAATCGACTGATGGCCTTTTCTGGTTTGGGACCCATCGCGGTGCACCAAGAGGAAGCTTCACATAACTCCCCGCAGTGACAGTTCGCAATACATTGTAGTCTCCATTGCACTTGATTTTATAAAATTACTAGTTGGCAGACTGATGTTACCTGGTTGTACAATTCGCTTAAACATATTTTAATTTATGCAGATTGCATATATCATTATAGAATCAATCCTCTACTCATATTACAAGGAATAATTTGCCTGGTGGACTAATTTAAAAAAAAATAAAATAAAATAAAATAAATTATACCGTCTATGTTTGTTTACAATATCACTTCAGCTGATATTTAGGTTTGACAATGAATGCCTTGGAAAGCTCACTTCTGATTAGTGTTTAGTTTTAAAATATGCAAATGAAAAAATGATTAACAGTGATTTTAAATTTCACTCATTAATAAGAAAAAATAAAATGGTGAGGTACACCCAGGCTTGAAAACTGGATCAATCGATCTGTATTCGAATGCTCTACCACTAAACTATATTTCCGGATTATAACTTTTTTTTTTAAAGAAATCATTGGCTGGTGTAATCTAAAATATTTCTCCTGTAAAATTATTTTTTATCAGAGAAAAGCTGTTTTTTTTTCACTTTTCAATACTTATCGGATGAATTTCTGTACAAAACATATCTAAGAACACTGCCAGAAATATAAATTAGCTTTGTGTGAAATTTGAAAAAGATAGGTTCTGAAACTGCTGAACCTATGAGGAAGGAACTAACACAAAAAAGTGACTTTTTATATAATAGATTTTTTTATATATATAATAGCTTGAATTAAAATTTGAAATGAAAAAGTCAAGTATTATGCTTCAATTGTGCTCTAAACAGAAACATTCATTTCGAACACAACCCTGTCACTGCTTGTGCACTGATAATGGCTGGAATTTAAGTTTAAAATGAAATACTGTAGTGCAATTGTGCTTTAAACGTGTCCGTCATATCAAAGAACCTACTGTTAATTTTATATATATATTAACAATATTCTCTATATAGCATTTTGGCTTGTGTATTGATAAAGCTTCAAATGTACTTGATGTTAGGTTGTATAAGGTGTTAACTTTGGTCAAAATCGTCTGTTCCTTCTTTCATTGGATTTTTTCCATCATCGATATGTATCAAAAATATTTCAATACAAAACCTATCTAAGAACACTGCCAGACACAAAGAACCTTTATATGAAAGGTTATAAAAATCAGTCTAGTTGTTTTTGAGTCCATAAGGAACAAACTCCCACTTAAATAATATATAAAATCTATACGCCTATAATATATAGAATACATATAATCAAAGTTATGAAATCTTAACCATAAAACAGTTGACAAAATTTAAAATGAACACTGAAGGTGGGGAATTGAAACGTGTATGGAGCATCTATTTTTAAATAACTGTCACATTTTATATTTTTATTTAAAGCACAGGTTGAGTTTCCAATGGCAAAAAAGATGAAATTGACATGTGGTGGATGAAGGAGGTGACGCTTGGTAAAAGAGTAATAACTTACCCTGCCATTAAAACCCACAAGCCAAGTAGTAAGGCCGTAAACTTTTCCTAGCCTACTACTAATCTCCCCTCAAAATAAACACCATACATAATTGTGAAAAGCATGGAATCTTTCTTAAAGGGCGTTAATTTTTCATATTTAAAATATTACCTGATAATTCGTTCAAAGAAGCTTACGTAAAAAGAATGCTCAAATTTTGAAGAAATTAAAAAAAAAATCATGGCTGTTAGCAAGAGAAAAGCGAGCATTCATGTGCATATACTGGCAGAGGAGGAGGAGGAGGGGCAGGAAGTCACTCTTGAAAGTCTGACAGGAGACAAATCAAAAAGAGGAAGAAAAAGCAGGAAAAAAGCCAAAACAAAAGAAAAAAAATTAAGACGTAAAACTTTAGCAATTTGGCAGAAATTAAATATGGCTTTAAAAAAACTAACCCACACTCTTACGTCTTCTGCTTGTCTGTCTTGGGGTAGGCTTTTCATTCTTGCAATCATCTTTCAATGGGGTTAACGCTAGTAATTCTTCTGAAGATTTAACTGGAGAAGATATTACATCGTTTGACGGTTGTGACCCTAAGAAAAAGAATTTTTTTTTAAAGATCAATCCGATTTATAAAGATGAATTTTTAGGATGCATCAGTTTAACGACAAGAAATTGGAGGAGGAGGAGTATGTTAAGTAAGAATTTTATTGGTTCCATAGAAAAACTTTGTTAGTAACCTTCACATGACTCATAATGTAACAAATTAGAAAATCCGGCTAAAATAATACCAACATGGTCAAAAAGTAACTTGCCGTTTCATATAAATTGTTGAAAACAAGTGTTACAGACTGATGCTGATATAGTTTTCTAGATGTCTGTCCATCAAATAAGTTTAGCAATTAAAATGTCATTCAAAATGCAATTTTTTTTTTAAATTAAAAAAAAAATTTTACTGATTGTTTTGTTTTAGTTCCAAATAAATTTAATTCCAAATAAATTTTCCATTGCATAAAATTTAAACTTAAAATATTTCTTGCAATTAACGAGCTCCTCTAAAGCAAAAAAAACAACTATTTTTATTAGGAATTTTATTTTCATTGGAACTTTTTGTAAAAAAACAAAAAAAACTGATTTTGAAATTCATTTTCATGTAAAAACATTTTGTATGGGTCTTGTCGAAAAAAGTATTCCAAAAAAATAAAATGATCTAGTAGATATGCTGGATTCAGTTAAAAAAAATAAAAATCCACAATAACGGTTTGACATTTTGTATTTTGAAATAGCAGATTGTCCAATCAATCAATTGCAGGTACCTCCCTGGTATTTGAGAACTCTTCCACACACACAAAAAAAGTTGATAGGCTTGATAAATTTTATTTTTACTCGTAATTATTTTTACACTGGATGGTTTTTTTTTGTCATTTTTAGAATTTATATTAATTTCAATATTACATGTCAGGTAACAATTGTTTCACATGAAATGCGTTTGTTTCAACAATTTATTATTTTCATTTTTTAAAGTCAATTAAATCATTGGCACTTGTACAGTTTAATCAAGACATTAAAAAAATGAAAATATCGAAAAAAATGTTATATTGTACATATCCGTTTTGAACTGAAGATCTCTGAAAAAAAATTTCACTTACTTTGATTGAGTAGTTTTTTTGTTTTTTTTTACAGCGGAAAAACATTTTTATGAGAGCGCATTGAAGGCAGACATCTTGGAATTTTTCTTGATTTTTGTTTGGAGTTTAGAAGCACCACTGGAGATTACTCCAGTTAAAGCGCAGACACTCCCTCCCCATCTTTAATACTAGCTTTTCTTCCTAAAAATCAAACCTTTTGCTCGGTATCATAAATTGTTTTTTCACTGTAAAACAAAAACTACTAGATGAAATTAAGTGAAATTTTTTTTTCGGAGAACTTTAGTCCATAACGGATACGTACAATATAACCTTTCTTCGATATTTTCATTTTTTAATGTTTTGATTAAACTGTACAAGTACCAAATCATAATTGAACCAAATTGTTATAAAATAATAATTTGGTTGCGTAATTGTATTGACCTATAAATTTCATCATCTGCCCTAATCTACAAGCTTCCAAAACTGAATCCTCATACATTTGGGATTTGCTTAGCACCAGTGAATTTTTGATTTAACATTTTAGAAATAACAAAATGCAGATTTAATTTTTAAATAAGATTTTTTTTTTTTTTTTTAATTGTTTATTTCACGCTATACAAATGTCACAAATGTTTAATATGAAGATTTATTGATTAAAAAGTAGGAAGAAATATATTTAAAAAAAAAAAAATTACTAACCAACAGTTTTGCGCCTTTTGCTTTTCGGTTTAGGAGTCGCTTTTTTAGTTTTATCCTCATCTTCTAATGGACTGAAGACTGGAAGTTCTGGAGAATTGACTGCATCCTTTGAATTTTGTGACCCTAAGAATGTAAGAAATATTTGTGGAGACGATATCAAGTAGTTTGAATGTTAAAGTTTTCAGATCTTTTAAAAGGTGTTCGCCTTGTAAGAGTATTGTCAGGTGAAAGCAAGGTAACTCGCATTGCAATATATATACAGGGTGGAACGATAAAATTGTTGCTTTAGAAAAGGCGATGATGATTCCATTTTCGTTTGATGAAAACTTTTGCTGCAGACCATCTACTAGTTGGCCAGTTGCATACAAATCCGAGGAGCGATAGGAGCCTTCGATCAGGTCTGAAAGTGACAATTTACAACAAGCAAGATTAGAGATCTGCCACTGTACAACTCATGTTCACTACCGATCCAAGTTATGACAACAGGACCATTGCCAGCACCCTCTAAATGTAAATCCGGACAATTCAACATTTGAGGGCACAGCTCAACAAACTTTCCAGCCATGGTTATGGTCTTTGGGGTGATTTCAAGTGAGGGCCACATAATGTCACCTCACATCTTTGAAGTCGGCTTGAAATCAACACCGAACCGTACCAGGATGTGCTGAAGAGTGCAAGGATCTTCTGGCGCAATCAAGTGGCCGCTGACAGACACTGGGTGTGGCAGCAGGACTCTACGCTGGCCCACAAATCCAAAGAGCCTCAATTTTGGCTTCAGAAAGAGTGCTACAACTTTGTACCCTTCTCTCACATGCCCCCCCCCCCCCCCTCCACGACCTGAACCTGCTGGACTACTTGGTTTGGTCATATGTTGAGAACATTGCAAACATGACCTACAAACATGACCTCCCACACACCAAAGCCAGCCTGATTGCCAAGTATTCGCCGAGCTCTCACTGGCGCTTATGGAAAACGCATGCTCCCAGTTTCGGACCTATGATTGAGGCTGAAGGCGGCTACACTGAATAGATGTAAGCTTTACTACACAATAAAGTTACCTGAATTGATTTTGTCAAAAATCTTAAGATAAAGTTGTATTTGGCGACAACTTTTATGATTCCATCCTGTCTATTGCACAACAATTTAGAAATAAATGATTTATATACATTTGCAAATAAACAACACCAGTACCCATGTTAAATTATAGATTTGCTAGTATAGATGTTTGGCACAGGTAAACGAGTATGTAAAATAATGAGGTTCTCCAGATGAAAAAGGCCAGTCCCAAAAGCAATATGCAGATCACGTGGATGTGAGGTTACATACGTGTTTTTTTTTTTTTTTGTTGCAAAGAAGTCACCACTTATTAAGGCTCAGAGACCACTCGAGGATAAGGGTTAAATGAGTGTACGATAGTCAATGGGAAACTACTCTAGTAATCGTTAATAGTGGATAATTTGATGACTTAAGGGGATGGCTCATCAAGAACTTGTTTATGTTAGACTTGAAGATGACCATATTGTAGTCAGCTGGAAAATAGGGAAACGTAAAAGAGTTCCACAGGCATGCACTTCTAAGAAAGAAGCTTTCTCCGTGGAAACTACATTTAGATTTAAGCACGGATAAAGAGTGGGGGAAATTATTGATAGTGGTTTTAGCAGTGGGTTTTACGAGTTTGGCAATGGAGGGGGGGGGAGCAGAGATTGGAGCTCAGACTAGCACTTGCCATGAAAATAACAATGGCGCAGAGACAAGCTCGCAACATTCCTTGTGAGAAAGAAGTTGCAAGGAAGAGAAAAGGATATCCCTTCCTAGGCCACGAAATCCATTTTAAACTGTCAAGGCAGAATAAGATGCTTCTAGCAGCTCCTAGCCAGATGTGAAAACAGTACTCCATCCTAAGACGTACTTGGCTCTTATACAGGTAGAGAAGTGCATTGACAGTGAGATATCTATTGGAGCGATAGAATGACCCCACCATTTTACCAGCAACCTTGACAACAGATTTGATATACGTGTTCCATTTCAAATCATAGATAAAGATCAGACCCAGAAGCTGGTCAAAACATGGAGCCTCCCCCAAATGACAGCTATTCATTTTAATTGATGCCAGATGAGGGCGTCAGAGCATTGATGATATAAAGATAGAAGCTTGGTTTTAGATACATTAAAATTAACCAGCCACCTCTTTCCCCATTGCATCAAGTGCTCAAGATCAGAGGAGAGAGAACTGTCATTTATGGCCTTTGAAGTGTTGCCATAGATAGTGTAGTCAGCATAAATGTCTACGAATGATCTTAGAATGTGATTTGTGAGATCAGAAAGAGAGTTGGGTCCAGGATAGACCCAACGGACTCCAGCATTAGTACTGTGAGCTTCTGATTTCTGCCCATCAACCACTACTCTTATGAACCTATCAGAGAGAAATGATTTACTAATCAAAACAACATTTCTAGCTACATTGTAGCTAGAGATCTTGTGGAGTATACCTTTATGCCATACCCTATCAAAGGTCCTTGATATGTCAAGAGCAATTGCCCGAGAGAGAAACCCTTAATCGAGAGATTCGCTAATCCTATGATATAACTGTTAGTACCTGTTGTAGATCTAACAGAACGGAAACCATATTGCATGTCACTGAGGAGGTTATTTTTGCCGAGATGGTTGGCTACTTCTCTAACACAGATTCCAGCAACTTATGACACATGACACACAAGAGACTTGTTGATCTATACTGAGAGGGAGATGACCGATCACTTGAATTTTTAAATATGGAGCACACTGATGAGGTTTACCAGGGTGCTGGGAAGCAATTCTCCTTAAGACAACGCTTTCAGGCAACAGGAAATACAGGGGGTTGGCGCATGAGTAGAATTAGCTGCAAAGTTATTTGCAAAGTGTTTGGCTTTGTCTGATGCTGACAAGATTACTTCAGGTCCGCTGATGGTTGGAATAGAGCACACGCTTCTCCAAGACCCTGTTTGTTATTTGCCAAAACTGATGGGAACAGCTGCTCAACTACTTTGGACTTGATGCCCTAACTGACTGAGCATACAACTCTTGTGTTCTTTATTACCCTTTTACAGTGGTTGCTGACAATCCTGAAAGCAACTTTATTCTCAGTACATCTATTACATTGGCAGCACATTTAGATTTTAAAACCGTTTTGGGAATTTGAAGCAGTCACTTAAGATGCCTTAAATTATAAGGCTGACTTTCAGCCCTATCTACTCTGAGCAACACTGATTAAGAAGGTACCAACTTTGTAGAGGTTTGTTTTATAGTTTTCCTCCTTTTAGTTAAACATACAACTGCCCTTTATAATAGATAGCAACAGTAATTCTGACGAAGACAAGTATTTTTTATAAGGAATTAAATCGAATTGCATTTTATTCTTAACATGTAACAATTTCAGAATCAAATATTGATTTTGTAAGAAAGTTATAGATAAATTGATTAAAAGAAATCGACTTGGTTATATATTAGATATTTGCTGTTGATATTGTTCAGCCAAGTGTTAGACCTGAGAAAATTTGCCAACAAAATCCATGGTTTCAAAATTGTTAAATTTGCCTAAGATTTTCCAAGTTTTCAGAAAATAATTACCTCCCGTGACAATACAAATTTTGTATTTTTTTAGCAAAACTCCATGTTTGCGAATTTTCTTTGCAAACTATTTTCATAATTAATTTTCTACCTTATTTTTCATAATTTTTGGATATGTTCATTAGTGCAACATGAGAATTAAGTAGATAACATTGGTTTTACTCAAAACTCGGTTTAAATTTCGTTCTAATAATGAAGAAGCATTATCCTCTCATTAATTCTTATCCTCAAGTAACTTTTGACCCTTATAAATGGAAGAATTAAAAATAAAGGTTAAGTGGAGATCCTTAAAAGGAGATAAGGATCTCCACTTAACCTTTATTTTTAATTGGTTATTATTTCCGAGCTGTCCTTCCAAAGTAGACATTGTAGCTTTTCAGTACTAGTGCGCAGGCAGAATATTAAGTCAAACTATGTTGCATGCCGAACCCAAAATCTGGCCCCCACCAGTCACTAACGTGATTTACATATCCAAAATACAGCATCATCCATTTGGTTCAATATTTCTCAGTTATTTAAGCAATAATGAACCAGACATCATTAAGAAACACGCTGAGCATGCGGGCTCCCCCTTTATGAGGGAAAAATATTTCACCATGACTAATGTTTATACAAAATTTCAAACAAATCCAACGTGTGATTGAGAAAAGTGTGAACAAATAAACAGATGAACTATTTTGGGGCAATTTTACGTCTATAATGCACCACGAGAGTTATCCAGGAAAATACGTTCTAGTAAAAATTTACTTTCACTATGACTAATGTTTGCATAATTTTTTTTTCAAAAATCCAAGGCGTGATTGATAAAATGCGAACAAATGAACGGGAGCGAATTACTAGTTCCAATCCCACGTTTGTCAGGAGACAAATAAAAAATTAAATTAAACAATCTGTCAATCAAAAGAAGCGTTTGCAATACCAATGGACTTTTTTGTTTAAAAATAAAATTACCATTCAAAGACGAATCTGAACTTAAATAACTTTTAATAAAAGATTGCATAATGTCGTCCTGAGATGGAGTCTTGCTTACAGCAGGGGAATAGGAAGTGACAGATTTTCTCATGCGGCCACTGCGTCTAAAAAAAAAAAAAAAAAAAATTGAAATTAAAATTTAAGATTTTTATGATTTAAATATTATTCCAAGTAGCACTTTTAATTTAAAAACCAAATATTGGTGAAAGTAAGCTTTTTTTTTTTTATTAAAAAAATGTAAGTTTATAGTCTAATAAACGAAGTGAACACTAAAAAGTGTTCAAGGAAATTTTAATATAAAAAAATAAAAACATCTTGTCACATCTATTAAGTTCAATTTTATAATTGTCAAAGCTTAAAAAAGAAAATTTTAGAATTTAACCAAAATTAAAAAACAAAAATTTTTTTAGGTGAAGATCAATAATTTGAACTAGTATTCTCATCTCATCAGATTCATGTTTCGGCTGGTGTCACATACCACCTTCAGATGCAGCTTTTCAAATTTAGGTATCTTCTGAGATTGCAGAACTTGCAAGAAATTCCAAACTGAACACTAATCTACTTTGCTCTTCATGAACAATAATTTAAAAACGTTAAACACATTTGCAGATGTAAATAAATGAAAAGCTTGTAATAATAGGGGAGGGGGGGCACAAGACTTCGGCAAGAACCTGTAACTGAACACATGCAAGGACATTCAGTAAATGACATTTGAGCAGAAAGTCATTACCAGAGTAGTTGAAGCATATTAATGGGTAATTGAAAACATAGGTAGCAACCACTGGAGAGAACGTGGACATTTTCTCCAGTCACAAGTAACCATTTCTTGCAATCTGATGCAGAGAAGAAACTGGTTCAACCAAGTAAAAATGTCATTGAAACAATTTGACCAGATGTGTTCAGAGAATCATAAAACCCTAAGAATCAAGAAAAACAATTTTAGCAATAAATCCCATTTTATTTTGCAAATTTAATTCCTTGTTGATAATTTGCTTCATATAACAAAATTTTCTTTTGTCTAAACTTTGAGGTTAGATGATTTATTAAAAACTTGTTAGCATTTCACTGGTGCCGCACGTCAGGATCAGCTCATCATCAAATCTACCCGATTGTCTTAAGTGGCCTACCATGTGGCTTTATGCCATCAATGTGAAACACTTTAGAGCATTTTGGATGGAGGGTGATACGGTTATCGGAGTTGAGACCAGGGTTCAAATAGATTTTCAATGTCTTTTAAGATCTTCTCCAGACAAAAGTCAAGTTTTCAAGACAGAATTTGATATATAAACAATGATATAATAAACCAAAAAAACTTGATACCAGGAAAAGTCATTTTCATTTATTTCTTTATTTTATGAAATAGTTTGAAAAGGTCACAGTTATTGACATGAAGTTATATAACATGCAACTATATTAATGTTTAACTATATTTTTATTCATTTCAATATTTAGACAAATTTTTACTGAACATAAAGATTACAATATTTAAGGCCATTTCCAAGACATTTTTCATATTTCCAAGACATTTTTCAAGGTAATAATAGAAATACGGCTTTTTTAAGGCAAAAGTCAAAATTCAAGGACTTTTTAAGCTTTTGCGAACTCTGCGAGACGTCATTGTGTAAGATAATTTCTCATAGACACCTGAAGAGGGGAGACTGGCAATTTTCTCCCTGCGATACGCTGCAGGAAAGATTCTGACATGCTATTTCATCATTGACTATCTTTACTCAGGTAAAAATTATTTTTGCCAGATTTAAAAATTATGCATTTTTTTATGATTAACAAAACACTGTAGAGAGACCTTGTTTGGGGGTGGTGGGGGTTGAAACGTCCAAAAAGTATTTGAACAAAGAATTATTACGAGTTCGTAATAAATTCAAAGAAAACATTTGATTCTCCATCTTTATTACTTACCTTAGAGGCGGAGTTTGCAACACCAAAACCTTTTCAGTTGGTTCCTGGTCAGTTTCCATTTCAGAGTTTTGTCTGGGAGTCACTTCGGTTCTCTTTTGACCACCAGAATCTGTAAACACAAATGATTTGCGACTTCTTCGGCTTTTTTTATGAGGAGTAATATCCTGGAGCAAAGGGCTGGGAATAGCAGGTATAAAGCTGCGTCGGAATGACTTGGCCGTCGTTAGGGGAGATGCAGAAGAATGGGGAGATTTGACCTCTTCCTGTTGGGGAGGTTCCTTTTCAGGACAGACAGTCTTAGAAGAGTCCACATTAAGGTCTTCACCATTTTCAACAATGTCGATTGGACTGATAGTTGAAGACAACCTCACACTTCGATCAGTTTCAGCAAAAGTTGGTATTACCACTGGACTTTCAGCAGTCTCTGCTAAAAAAAAAAAAAAAAAAAAAAAAAAAAGTTCTAAAATCTTAATTTATTTTCATTAAAATTTCAATATTTTCAAAATGTTTCACTTAATAAAAAAAAAAAAATCATTGGCAAGGTTCTACGAATTCAAAATCAACAGAAATTCTCATTCATTAATCCTTGATTCTCAAGTCAAATAAAAACTTTCAATAACGTAATACCTCAGGAGAACAGAAAAATAAACGGATTTAATTTTAATTGTTTTAAATACATGTAAAACAAATATAAGTTGTGTAACACCAACATAATTTACAAGCGCAACAGACTTTATTTTTGTCGAATGTTCATATTAATTGGCTAATTAAATTATGGTGGAATGCATTAATAGAAATATCTGAACCAATCAAAAATAAGTAAAAGAGTCTCTAAATCAATCTCCCTGAAGGCAGACAAGTCAAACATACACACCTGGGTGGCCTGGAATTTTATTATTTAGCAGCTCAAATTGGATAAATGTGCATCAGTGATTACACTTAAAAATATTTCACAATTTATCGATTAAAATAAAAAAAAAAAAGCAGCGCATACATGGTGCTCTTCTGGTGCTGCATGTGAGATGACACCACAAAAAAAATGATGAATGTAAGAAGTGTGAAGGTTGAGTTAGTCCTAAAAAATAAATATTACTTCGTCATAGTTAACAAATTGAGTAATTTGATCAGAACTTGTCAAATGCTTTTACTCTTTTTGGCCCTATCATCTGTCTGGGCGTCCTATGAAATAACGGTGCTTTCGAAGTACTCCCCCAACCACTTCTCATGATTGTAATTCAAATCATTCCAAGCAACACGCTTTCCCCTGTCTGACTTGGCAATATTGGGAACACCCGTTTCTTCAATTCTGCGATGCAAAACTTTTCTTGTGACCCCCTTTTGAGCTCCTGGAAACATTGAATTCTAGTAAAAATGGACAAACTGCAGTTTCACGCCTTAAGACATGTATATTTGAATTCAGCACCATGAAAAACCACACTATAGACATACATAAAGTTTTTGAGTTTGAGTTTTTGAAAAAAAGAGCTGCTAAAAAAAAAGTGTGGGGGGAGGGTAATTTTTTTTTTACTCCTAAAAGTCCCAGAGAGATGTTAACCAGAATTTTGCCAGGGTCACCCATATTGAATTTATATTAAGAACAATAGCCTCCACATTTTGGCCAAGTTTCAGGAAAATCTAATGGATGGATCAAACGCTATGGGGCAAAAGTGTCATTTTGGGGCACTTTTTTTACCTGAAGTCCCTGGGGATGCAACGGGAATTTTTGCAAAAAATCTTTTTTACTGTGCACATCTTTTTAAAAGACAATTTTGGCAAAATTTCAGGAAAAACTAATGGACAGTTATCTGTAGGAATGGACATTTCATGTTTATTCAATACCTATGAATTAGGTTTCAGAAAACTTCAGAAATTTAAATTAAACTTGGGTTTGTATTACTGTACACATAGATTCGAAAAAGTTGTCAAAAAACAAATAAATGTTATCAAAGGCAAGATAAGTTACTTTTCTACCAAACTGGATATATTTTTTGTGTTTTTATTCAATGTAACATGTTTATTCAGCTCGAAAAACATAGTGTTTACCGATGTATTGGAAAATTCAAGATGGCGCCCGACTGTCTCTTTAACACGGTAAGTGTGGGAAAAGGTTATAAATAATAAACTAGACAAAATACTATTAAAAAACAACCGAATATATGTCAACTTATGTCACGGTAACATATATTGAGCGAATTTCTAACAGTATTTTGTCTAGTTTATTATTTATAATACCTTTTCCCAAGCTTAGCCTCTCCGAGAGAGAGTCGGGCGCCATTTTAAATTTTCCAATACATCGGTAAACACTGCATGTTTTTCGAGCTGAATAAACATGTTACATTGAATAAAAACACAAAAAATATATCCAGTTAGGTAGAAAAGTAACTTATCTTGCCTTTGATAACATTTATTTGTTATATATTTGTTTTTTTTGACAACTTTTTCGAATCTATGTGTACAGTAATACAAACCCTTAAACTTGATTAAAAAATCAAGTATAAGCATATTGTAAGTATCTACATAGTAAAAATATTCCATAACATTTTATTAAAGTATTTCAATTAGTTGTGTATAGCAAGGCTCTTCTCACAAATTGACCCACATAACCCTCTGCAGAAGCACAGGGAAACAGGTCTTCCCAAATAAAGAGAAAAAGCCAAAGTTCTTCAACCGAAAATTCATCAGATTCAATTTATCTCTTTCTCTCCAAACGACAGCAACATGTCTTTCTATTTGTATATATCATTGTTACACAATGTTCTCCAAGTTAGAAAAACATTTCATCCAAGGCATGAAAATAGTTAAAATGTTTTTACTATAGGCTTTAAAAATAAAGGTACAAGATTCAATTTGAAATTTATTTATCTTCAAAGTGCACTTTTATAAATTTTACAAAGTAAGGTATAAAAATTTAATTTAAATTGAATCAAAAAATTAGCTTGGATTTATTTTATGTAATGTACATTCTGTTGCACTTAAAAAAAAAAAAAAAAATCATTGAAATTTTTATATCTATATCATTAATTGCTAGATGAAAGATAAGGTTTTTAAATTGCAACAGAATGTATATTACATAAAATAAATCCAAGGTAATTTTTGATTCAATTTAAATTAAATTTGTATACCTTACTTTGTCAAATTTATAAAAGTACACTTTGAAGATAAATAAATTTCAAATTGAATCTCGTACCTTTATTTTTAAAGCCTATAGTAAAAACATTGTGTTTAACAATTTTCATGCCTTGGATGAAATGCTTTTCTAACTTGTAGCTTATCTTTTTAAGATATTTTAAAACTCCTCTATTTAACTTTGTATTTCTCACACCACAACTCATTTTTTGCAACTCCCTCTTTCTAATACAGGTTTGAATAATGAGAAAAATCTGAATTTTTTTTTAACAAAAACTTTAAAATAACTTTTTAGATTAAAATTTTTAAAATTCTTTCAGAATGGAAAATCTTTAAAATTTAATAAGGAACATATTTCATAAAGGTTTTATTAACGAATATTCAGTACATAACGAGAAAAATAGATGAAAATTTCAAAAGGACTGTATAACTGGTTACGGTCAATAGTAGTCCTCGCCAGCGAAAGTCTTTATTATTGTTATTCTATTATTAGGACTAATTGTGTGATTGTTAAATGGAACAACCAAATACCCATGAGTGCAAATTGACTGAAACCAGTTGAAATGCAAAATATAAGTATTTAAAAAGTTTGAATTAGAGCGACGGACTTATACAAAGTAAATATTAATAAATCCTTACTCCCACCGACTTTTTTTTTTTTTTTTTTTTTTTTTTAAATAGAGAGTAGACAACGCATTGTGGATGCATTATCAGCAGTTCTCGTTACTCTCGCTTCCTCTTATTTGTCCCTCAGTCCTCATTTCCAATGAGTGATGTTTCTGACAAAGGGTGGAGAAAAAGCTACTCTCCAGGACGACAGTACTTCATGAACAGTAGCCTGAGATGTCGGAAATTTTCTTATCTTCAAATGTGTGTCATGAGTAAGTTGCTGGAATCCATATTAAATAGAGAAGTAGTCAACCACCTCAGCAGAAACAACCTTCTTAGTGACATGCAATATGGTTTCCGTTCTGTCAGATCTACAGCAGATGTGCTAACTGTTATATCTCATAGGATTAGCGAATCTCTTGACAAAGGCTTCCTATCTAGGGCAATTGCTCTTGACATATCAAAGGCCTTCGATAAGGTATGGCATAAGGGACTACTTCATAAGATTTCCAGTTACGGTATAAATGGAAACGTTTTCTCGATCATTAAATCATTTCTCTCTGATAGGCTCATAAGATTAGTGGTTGATGGGCAGAAATCAGAGGCCCTCAATATTAATGCAGGGGTCCATCCTAGGCCCAACTCTCTTCCTGATATACATCAATGATCTCCCAAAACACATACTTAAATCATTCGTTGATATCTATGCTGATGACACGACCATCTATGGCAACACATTAAAGGCCGTAAATTACAAAGTTCTCAGATTCTTTCTCCTCGGATCTTGAGCGTGTGGTACAGTGGGGGAGGAGGTAGCTGGTTACCTTTAATGCATCTAAAACCAAACTCCTATCTTTACATCATCAACGCTCTGATCCCCATCTGGCATCAATTGAAATGGGTGGCTCTCGTCTAGGGGAAGCTTCATGTTTTGATAAGCTTCTGGGATTGACCTTTAATTCCTGACCTGAAATGGAACACGTACATAAAGTTAGTTGCCAAGGTCACTGGAAAAAATGGTAGGTTCCTTCTACCGCTCCAGAAGATATCTCACCCCTGATGCAATTCTCTATCTGTATAAAAGCCAAGTACGTCCAAGGATAGAGTACTGCTGCCACATCTGGGCAAGAGCTGCTAAAAACAGCCTCTCCTGTCTTGACAGAGTACAAAATAGGCTTTGTGGCCTAGTGAGTGATGCCCTTTTCTCTTCCCTGCAACCTCTCTCCCACAGAAGAGACGTTGTGAGCCTGTCTTTGTTTTATCGTTACTACCATGGCAGATGCTCGTCTGAACTCCAATCTCTGCCCCCCCCCTCGCCAATCTTTCAAGATAAACACCCATCTAGCTGAAACCAGTCAAAAATTTTCCCCACTCCTTATCTGTGCCAAAATCAAAACGTAGATTCCATGAACAAAGCTTTCTTAGAAGTGCACGCCTGTGGAACTGTTCCGGTTGCCTGTTTCCCACCTGACTACAACCTGGATGTCTTCAAGTCCAATGTAAACAAATTCCTGATGAACCATCCCCCCTTAAGACACTTTATCAAATCTCCAACACTAACGTACTATACACAAAATAATTCTTATCCCGGAGTGACTTCCGGGCCTTGACAAGTGGTGACTACCTTGTGTAAAAAAACAGAAAAAAATCCAGGAAATCCATTGAAAACAAACATTTGAGATTTTTAGTTTTTTTTTTTTTTTTTTTTTATTTATTTGTTAATATTTAAAATGTATCCTTAACTCAAAAACCTTTCAACTATGAAATTAAAATGACATTAATATTAAAACATTCAGAAATAAACATTTAAACAAATTTCAATGGATAGAATTTCAACCACTTTACCTTCACAATGAGGTTTTGGAGATTTCACTGGACTTTCTATCTTGAAAAAGAGTCCATCAAATACTTTCAAGGAAGAGGCAGAATCTGATTCCGTTTTGCTTGGGGGTGTGGCAACTTTTGCTTCTGCCAAAGCTTTAGCTTTCTTCTTTTGGGCCATAAACAAAGCAAATTCCGATCTGCCCTTTGATTTGGCACCCTTTGCAGGTGCCGGCTGACAAAAAAAAAAAAAAATACAAGTCAAATGGAGACAGAGAGAGAGAGAGAGAGAGAGAGAGAAAAAAGTGCTTGTGCAGAATAATGTCAATCGAAAAAATGAATTTCAAAAGAAGCAAATGTCATGCACTTAATTGTCATGTCAAAATTAGTTAAATATTACTGCATTATAACATAAAACATTTTCATGATTAGCCGCCATTACTGCAATTATCTCCTCTGCCATAATAAGAACCATTTATTATTCAAGTAAAACTTGCAATTTTTGTTCAACAGAAATTAATTTTCTATCATTTTTCGTATGTTACTAATTTCGACAAGTAGATAATGTTGCTTTTAGCGAAAATTGAATTTTCATTTTCGGTATTCCAAAAAAGCAGCCAAGAAAAAAAAAAAAAAAAAAAAAAAAAAAAAGTTATGCACTAAGAGATAACTACTATAGTTCAATATTTAACTACATTACATATTCGTATGGAAATGAACAAAACTGTTATAACTTTCAGAAAAAGAAGCATACAACCAGAGAACAAATGCTAAGATATTCCTCAGTTTTGGCATCAAGTTGTTCGAGGCCGCTTCATTTTAGTTTTTCTTATTAGCTGTAATTTGCAATTAACTCACCAAGTAATAACTTGTTTACAACTGCATCATTCTCGCTATATTTTGCTTGATCATCTCTCCCTTGTATTTTATATTTTAGCTAGCACTCGTTCCACTCACACGTAATAAAGAAAATAAAAATAAGACAAGAATAGTTCATTATAAACGAAAGATCACCACAAATAGTAATATTATTTAACCTGTAGTTATAGAGATGGAGGGAAAGGCAATATATCTGGTATGGTATTCACCCTGGATAGATTCTGCCCATTTCATCTAAAACTTTCTAAGGAATATAAAAATTGACGAACAGTCCCCGTTCGCATATATAAAAGGGGTGATCTAGGAATGTAAGCCATTTTGAGTTTCAGAACAGTTTCAGATGGTTCGCTGTTATACACAAGTCCTGGGAGGTAACTTGTTTGTAGTAGACAGTTCCACAGAACAAAATATTCTTACCGTGTCGAAACCCGGGAAAGAACATGTGAAATTGCTCCAGAAAAGGTTTAATATTTATGAAGCAATTCTGGTTTCTGATTGGTTGGTAGCAGAACGTGAATTGATTTGATTCGTCAGTTCTTAGCAGCATCGTTTATAAATAGAATCCTCCGACTGTGTGGGATCATACCCCATTAATCTCAAAATATTGCAACAGGTGATATAGCCAGCAAAAATTAACTTGATTGTATTTTTTCTTTACTGGCTTTGCAAACTCACTTTCTCAGTTCAAACACTAACAAGAGATCATTTGGTAATCTAATCAGCAACATTTTGTTCTACTACTTCATTGAACAGAAAAAAAAAAGTATACATATAGCATGTGTGCATGGGTGTCAGTTTTCAGTGACTAACCCGACAAAACTAACACCATCAAATGATTGGGGATCTTTTATTCTGTGCTTTCATATTTTGCTGAGAATGATGAGGGGGTTCATTCTAAAATTGACGTCTTTTCAAACATTCAATTATTTCCAATTGTATGCAAATAAAAAGCAAAAATACTGGAGAATAAATTAAGAAAATTCAAACTTCACACAAATATTTAAAAATAATTCAAATAGTTCAGCTGACCATTAGATTTGAACCACAGATGAGACATTTTATCAAGATTGTCACACTGTCAATTTTTGTTTTTAGGCGATTTTAAAAACTATATACTGGTGATGGTGATGGTGGGGAGGGGGTGAGTTTAAGTACAAAATTTTTAGTGTAAATCGTCACCTTGAAAATATTTGAAACTTTCATGAATCTCTGCCACAGATTTCAGAAACCAATAAATATTGAGAGTGAAATTAGATTTGTGAAAATCTACTCAATATTTATTTCCAATTCAGCAACATTAAAAATTGTAACGAAACCAAAATAATCACAGTTGCATTTAATTGTATTTAATAAAATTTAAATCCAGTCTTACCTTGTTCACCTTTTTGACCAACTTTTTAACAGGTTTCTTAACAGGAAGTGGTTTAGTTTCCAATGGTTGCCAATTGTTGGTTCGGGATTTACTTAAATCAGCAAACTTAGTTTTCACGTCTTCAACCTTAAAAATAAAAATAGTTCTTTATAAAATTCACAGAAAGATATTGTCTATGGAAATTCATGGTCAAACAGAATTTGAAATTAAATTTGTTTATAATTACTGAATTTTATACACTATCGAAACAACGTTGAAAATAATTCACTTCAAAACTATGATAAAAAAATATAAATCAAGCATTGTTTTTTTCATTACACACATTTTTGTTATTGCCTCTTCAGAAAAAAACAAACAAAAAGGAAACCCAAAGGAAACGCTTATTTCAATTGTTTTTCCTTTATAAAAACAGATTTTTGTATTAGCAGTACAATTGAACCATAATATTCGAGTTGCCAAGAAATTGTTTTCTAGAGACAGTTTAAAGGCTTCAAAATCACTTTTGTTTTTGCAATGACTGACAACCATTCTTTTTCAAGTAATAAGTAAATGTAACTATACACTAGCAGACTGCCCATCATTACTTGGTCATAAAATACGCTTAATATATTTTAATTGATGCAGATTTTAGAGTTATTATTATAGAACCAATTCTCTATTGAATAATCGTACCCAATAGAGTTATTTCAAAAGATAAACTTCAGTGGCATCTACTAGAATAGAAGCCAAAACATTTAGCATTCCAGCCTAACCCGTTACTGTTCAAACTGGACAAATGGATAAGAAAATGGTAAAAATTAAGCAACTTTACCCTATAACTATATTTCTGAATGTGTAGACATGGTACAGCTTTCTTACTCTTACCAATTTAATCAATTTTTCTTTCATTTGACCCCTTAGCAGCTATTTTTACAGGCTAATAACCAAATTGAAATTGTTCCACAGGTTAAAATCCCCTATATATCAAGTTTCAAGTGTAGACCAAAAATAGAGTTTGGTAGAGACCATTCTCCATACAGACAGACATGACCACACATATGCAGGTGTTAGAACTTTTTCATCCTAAATGCTACACAATCATGCAGAATGTAGAAAATATGCATAAATAGAACTGAGTGTGATAACTGAAATCAATCGAAGAAAACAAAAAATGATAATTAAAGTTTGTTTTTCAAAGGAATATGCAAATTAATTAACCTTTATGAAGTCACTTGCATACTCATGACTGATTAAGTAAGTTTTAATAATTTAAAATAGAAAATGTGGGCTTTTAATATCAATGTCAGTGTAACAAAAAAAAGAAAACAAAAACAAAACAAAACTTGATATAGATAAGTCATAGACGATGACACAGCTGCGAATGACTGTGCGTTATCCATATGATAACAAGAAATAATGGTTTCACATTAGCATAAATCAATAATCCTATGCAAAGAATAGATTTGATTTCCAACAAGTAATAAAAATAGACAAAAACAGAAACTACACATTTGGTGCAACTTCTTCAAGTCATCAGAACTAAGTTCTGATAAGATTTACATTATACACATATTATTCCAATATCATTTCTCTTCATGCAACGCGTGTCCTTAACCCTTAATGGCCATGCATTATCACGTCCGTACATATACCCAATATTGGACAACAGAAGTAAAGGCAAAAGTTCTGATTTTATTCCCAACTCTTGCAATCACAAACACCTGGTCCACACTGTGCTTGAAGGATACCAACGATGTAAAACTGAAACATCCCCCATAGTTTTTTGATGTCCAAATATAATTTGTCCAGAGTTCTAAGCCATCTCCATTGTCTTACACTTCTTGTACATAAACTGGTTATCTTTTCTCATCAAGAGTCACATCTTCTGCTTGATGCAGATTGCGAACCCATGACTTATTTTTCGCCATTCCTTCTAATCCCGGGCAAGTTGGTTGATGGACGCCCAACTGTAGAGAGATGTCCAATCAAAAACATTTTCTCTCCACTTTCTCCTTGGCTTTCTTCCGCCTCTCTTGCCTTCTAACATACCCTCAAAGCATAACTTCACCAGGCCAGTGGTTGATCGTTTGACATGACCAAAAAGTTTAAGGGTTTTACTTTTGATTTTATAAAATAGTGGAGGTAGGAAAGTAGTTCAATGGAGGGTGGATATTTGACTTTTTTTCGATCAGGCGAGGTCCTGTAATGAAACGCAATAAGTGATTTTGAAACATCTCAACGTGATTGGCTGGTTTTTTAGTTGTCTCTCAACCTATGAATAATTCTACTGCATTTTTTTGTGAACCCAACACTTACAAGTATCACAAAATTCATACTAGACTCCCTTTCCACAAATTGAGGTGGGGAATTCCAACACTATAACCACTGTTCATCATTTTGGTGTTGGTATCATTCACTCTCTGGAATTCTGTTTATTTTTTTTTTATTATTTAGACATCAACTTAGCTGCAATGACATCCTATTTTAAACATTTGAAAAGGAAACAATCCTACATGTATCCAGATTTGGCCATGTGAAATGGAGATCAGCAATATCAAAAGAAATCACCTCTATACACCCACACAACCAATGGACCTGTTTCCAATATGTTATATGCAAAAACGGGCTTTCACTGTACTTGTGTGTAGATGAGAAGCCGACTTCCAGCTGGAGAGAAATTTTAGTTGTGGACACATGCAAGATTTTTGCTGTGAAAGAATAACTTTTTCAAAGATCTACAAGATTCGAATCAAATAATCTAAGTAAATCCCATCCTTATTTTTATTTTTTCAAATACAACGATTCATATTTTTATCCTTGCAGATGCATCTTAAATTTATAACACATTGATATTTATAAAAATTAATAGCAGTATAGCTACATTCCAAGTTCCAAATATTTATTTTTCTTACCAAACAATTCTTTCAGCATTTCAAAACTTTAGCACATTTTTTTTTTTTAGATCTGTTTTGTTATGCAGAAACAATCAATTATGTCAATATAAACTCTTTTCATGCATATACTCTTCAGAAAAATAGAAATTTTTAGCTTAGAAAAAGAAAAAAAAAAGGGAATTCCATAGAAGATCCAGCATTCCAGTATCACATTTACTTAAACACCCATCTTGGAATTAAAAATCAGTAATGATATATATTACACACATTATGCTTGTTAAAAATCTAGGAAGCATTACTATTTAACTTGAAAAGTTAAAGAGCTATGAAGATAAGAGTGGTACCATTAAAACAAGCAACCTTTTGTGCTCCAGAATTTTCTTTGCTGGGGAGCAAGAATAGTGACATTTCATTGATTACCGTTTGAACTCCAGGTCATAGTGATGACATCTCGTCACCATTGATGATGTGGGTCAAGAACTTGGCTTCATATCAATTTAACAAGTCCCAACTAACATCCCATCAGTTTTATCCTGTGTAAGCATTCATGGAAACCACCTAACACACTTTGCTGAATCCTAAGGATGACGACACTCACTTACAACTCTACATGCATTTCATTCACTATTATTTGCTGATCAGCGCTGATGAGCTGGTTAAGGTGCAGTGTTTTCTAGAGTAGTAGCTATGCATCGGCATCCGGAACGCGCTCTGTCACTCACATCTGTTGCTACAAATCAATAAATCCATCTCCTAACTGTTGACATAACTTGCACCGGTTTCATAAACGCCCAACAGTGGTTCAATTTTTCTACATGGAGGAATTCAATGATGCATTTGGTTCTGATGCACGTTCATGACTGGTTACTTTCTTAGAGTCTCATAAAATCAACATCTACAACAGATGAAACTTTCAGGTTATGAATGCATAAGTTCAGTTACCATAATTCAACTTTCAATCCGCCTCTGATCCATTCGGGCAGAATAAATAGGTGGCATAACTTTTAGAATTACATTTTTTTAATATGAATTTTTTTTATACAAACACACTAGTGTTTTATGCTTATGTAATCATCAGGGCAAGAAGTTATTACTGCTGGTCAAGAGATTCAAGCTTTGGCTTTGCGGGCTAGTATTTTCCCTCTTGGTCACTGGGAATTAACCTTTAAATTTCACTAAAATTAAATATTCAAGGCTATAAAACTCATTTAGCCCAGTGGCAGAGTGCTTGACTTGGGACCCCAGGGTTCAATTCTCGTCTGGTTCAGCTGTGCTGATTAGTTGTATAACAAAGTAACACTTGTTCGTATGTTTAAAAAAAAAAAAACAACCAAGAAATAAATTGCATATGTCCCTCCCCATTTGGGTACACTACGTAGGGAAGGGAAAAATTATTCCCAGCATTAAGATAATGCAATTCACTAAAAAGACACCACACACATGCACACACACAAGAGAGAAATAAATTTTTAATAACCCTAACTCATCAAGAGGTTAATGTTACTTTAGCATGCACAAATTAAACTCAATTCTGACAGTTTTCAAATAGTTGCAAAATCCTGAGTAAAAAAAAATCTTTACCTGAAAGTCTACCATGTCCCAGAAGCCTTGAAGATCATCGCATGTCGTTTCCTTTTCACCAGTGTTGTATTCACAGTTGTCAATCAAGCCAATAAATTGACGGAATCGTTTGGAAATTAACAGATTGGTTTGACCAATAACTGTCCGGATTTGCCCTTCAACTAGAATAAAAAATTTTATTTTATAAACAGTTACGTATCACGCACAGAATTTATACAAACATCCAGGAGAGAAAGAGGAACAAAAAGTTGAACAGAAAGTTGGAGGAAAGGAAATTGACATGGCAAAGCCAGAAAATTGCTGCTTCTCGAGTACTGAACGGACTTTTCACTATATTTTCAAAGATTGCAGTTAATCTAGATATACTCGCTATAAAAAGTCAACCAAATTCCACAGTGATTGTCTTACTTTTGTTTTAACACCAACCACAAACAGAAAACAAAACATCTTTACAGCTGCTATACTATAACTACCTTTCATTATCTTTCAAGTAAAAAATTACGATATGCCAACGAGAGTGTGATGGAGCACCTGTTGGGGGATCACACAACTCGACACAAATATGCTGCAAATTACTTTCTAATAGATTTAAGGCTTCAACCACATAATTAAAAGAGATTTTCATCTCGGACACATAAGAAAAAATCTATCCATGTGCTGGACAGCAATTAATCAAGCTGTAGCTTTTTTTTTTTTTTTTTTTTTTTTTTTTTACAGAAAGGCAACAAAACCACTTTCATTTTGGTAATTTGGAGAAAAGATGCTTTTCATGGTTTAATTTATTCCAATGAGGAATTTCTGTCATCTAAAGATAATCACAAAGCTAAAATCTAGATTAATTTCCCAATCCATTTTTGCATTGTTCTAGATTTTTGAGGCAGTAAACCAAAATTTTAATTTTTTTTTTTAAATAAGCATTACTGCTTATCAAGGCCAAGAGGCCACTCAAGGATAAGAGTCAGAGTGTACAGTAGTCAATGGGACAATATCGTAGTAGTAAAAATTTGGTAAATTTGATTACTTGTTTATGTTGGACTTGAAGACGACCATATTATAGTCAGCTGGAAAGCAGGCAAATGGAAGAGAGTTCCACAGGCGTGCAGTTCTAACAAAGAAACTTTGTTCATGGAATGTTTAGGTTTAGGCACAGATAAAGAGTGGGGGAAATTATTGATAGGGTTTTCAGCTAGACCAGTGTTTCTCGTGAAAGTTTGGCAAGGTAGGACCATAGATTGGAGCTCAGACGAGCACTTGCCATGAAAATAACGATAAAGCAGAGACAGGCTCGTAACGTCTCTTCTGTGGGAAAGAGGTTGCAGGGAAGTGAAAAGGGCACCTAGGAGGCTACAAAGACTATTTTGAACTCTATCAAGGCAGGATAAAATTTTTCTAGCAGCTCCTGCTCAGATGTAGCAACAGTACTCCATCCTTGGGCATACCTGGCTCTTATATAGGTAGAGAATTGCATCAGTAGTGATATCTACTAGATGGATAGAAGGATCCCACCATTTTTCCAGTGACCTTGGCAACAGATTTGATGTACGTGTTCAATTTCAGATCAGTAACAAAGGCCAAGCCCAGAAGCTTGTCAAAACATGAAGCCCCAAGACGAGAGGCATTCATTTCAATTGATGCCAGATGGAGATAAGCATGTTGATGTAAAGATAGAAGCTTGGTTTTAGATGCATTAAAAGTAACCAGCCACTTCTTTCCCCATTGTACCATGTGCTTAAGATCAGAAGAGAGAATCAGAGAAAACTTTGTCATTTATGGTCTTTGATGTGCTGCCATAGATGGTAGTGTCGTCAGCATAAATGTCTACGAATGATGTAAGGATGTGATTTGGAAGATCATTAATGTAGATCAGGAAGAGAGTTGGGCCGGACCCCTGAGGGGCTCTCGAATTAATACTGTGAGTTTCTTAGTTCTGCTGATCAACCACTACTTATTACTCTTATGAGCCTATCACAGAAATGATTTAATAATTAAGACATTTCCAGCTATACCATAGCTGAAAATCTTGTGAAGTTGTGACTGTTAGTAACGAAGGCAGGCTGTCAAAGGTGGCATGTGCAATGCTTAGAACTCAAAACCTGACAGCTAGGACACGAAAAGGCGACAATTGATCAGGTTCGATTGCGTCTTAATTTGCATATCAATGAGGGCATATAAGGCCGGCAATCATGATGTTGGCAACCGAGTTCTGGAGAACCGGGCTGAACAGGTCGGAGCTAAGAATGTTCGAATGCTGCCAAGAATCCAGTCCAGATTTTTTTCTATTAGAAGGTATTTCGGCTTTAAATATAAAGTCAATGCAGCTATGATGAAAGTGGGAAGTTTTAAATGATTCGCGTTGAACCTGGAAAATTAAAAGTCGCGTTGAATATTGAAAGCGTTGCCAAAGGGAGAATTGAACGAGTCATGTCAAACTATGAAGGTTGAAGATATGACACGAGTCGGACCTTTTAGAGAAGTAGACCTTTATGCCATACCCTATCAAAGGCCTTTCATATGTCAAGAGCTACTACCCAAGAAAGGAAGCCTCTGTCGAGGGATTCGCTAATCCTATAAGATATAACAGTAAGCACATCTGCTGTAGATCTAGCAGAATGGAAACCATATTACGTCATTAAGATTATTTTTGCTGAAATGCTATACTACTTCTCTATTTAACAAATTCACGCAACTTACTCATGATGCACAGGAGACTTATTTGTCTATACCGAGAGGAAGATGACCGATCACCTGAATTCTTAAATACAGGGCATACTGATGAGATTTTCCAGGGTTTTGGGAAGCAATTCTCCTTAAAACAACGCTTAAACAGCTTTGTGAGTATGGAAGCTAATTCTGATTGAAGCTATAATTGGAATGCCATCAGGGCCAGTTGCTTTATCTTGAATTGTTTTGAAATACTAGGCAAACTAAATAACTGAAGGAGAGACAGAAAATAGGAAGATTAAGCAAAGAAGGAAAAAAAAAAAAAAAAAAAAAAAAAAAAAAATCAACCAAATGGCGGAAAAATAGACGTAAACTCTAGCAATTTTACGAAAAACCATGTTTGCTTATAGCTTTTTCTGAATTCAAATCAAAAGCAGAAATTGCGATTCTGGTTTATAAAAGAGTACAATGGCAGTAACATTGCTAAAAAAAGGTTATTGGGACTCATAGAAAATGAGAAGTTATCCATGAATCGAGCATTTTTGGCAAATAAACTTAGTTTCAAGAATCGCATGCAATAATGAAAGAGGTTAAAGTTTTTTAAAATTGATCTTACCTTCCTCACTAACGCTGGGAATAATACTTTCAAATTCATCAGATAGGGAGTTGAGAGAGTCCGTTTCAGATTTTACAAGGTTCCTAAAATAGGCCACATCATGTTCAATAATGGTGGACTGAGAATTGGTTGGTTTTTCATCCTTTTTATCTTCAGTTTTAGCAACGACTGGCGGTTCAGGATCCGATGGTAAAGCAACAGATGATTCTGATGGAGGCAAAACTTCTGCAACTTTTTCAAGGACAGATTCAGTTATGGATACATTTTTATCACTTAATTCAGTTTCAGGTTGGGAAATTTCTTCAGGAAGGGTTTGAGCATCTAAATTGAAATCTAGAAAGGAAAAATATTTTGTTAAAATCTGAAATAACGTAATTGAAATAAAAGTCAGGGTTAGTGATTTAATCAAGTAAAATAACTGTTTTTAATAATTGTAAAAATGAACATTTATAATTCGACAAAAGCTTTTATAGTTTTACATTTAAATTTCTAACATTAACTTTTTAATAGAACAATTAACAAAATTGATGTTGAATATAACTGAATTCTTAGTGCAACAGTGGAATGGAATCTTAAACACAAAATACTAAATATAAAAAAAAAAAAATATTTTTATGAAAAATACTTTGTATCTATACATAGCAACTGAGTATTGTTGTAGTGGGAGAAACTGCTGCTCCTAGCCCTGAACCCCAGATTTTTTTTTTGTTTTTTTTTTTAAAGATTCTTATTTAGAACAAGACTTGAACCAAAAATACAGAAAATGATGCGTGTACTGTCACGTGATCATATCCTATATAAAAATTAGCATTTTATTCATTTTTATAAAAATGAATTAAATATTGAAATATGTACTTTATAAACAACATTCATAAAATATACATATTGTAATAATTAGTAACAAAATAAATAACTAATTAATTATATAATAAAATAATAATTGATATGTGTTATAACAAATAATTTATCGCATATATAATAAAATGACTGCAAAAATTTCCCTTTGCACCAAAGTATCGTAGATTTGTAACAACAGATGCTTTACTGAAGCGCAATGAATTAATCCAGAAATTATTTAGAAACCCATTACAAATGTGAGCAGGTGATATTGTTTTGCAACTATTGCATACTTTCACCTAACAAATTAATAACAGATACTGTAAAAAAAAAATATAAATAAATAAATAAATTAAATAAAAAAAAATAAAGATAAAAAATGCTCTACGGAGCACAATAGTGCTAAAAAACAAATACAAACATTAATCACTCAAATACAAAAACCTGGTAACCTTAAAATTATCCTAATGTTACATAAATACAGACAACTTAGTTTGAATAATTTAGCATATTAACATGCATAAATAAAAACAAATTACACATAATGTCTGAAGTCTTGATAATCGCTCAAAATTTAAACATCAAATATTGCAACCCTAACAATTTTGCTACGGTGAGCTCTAAAAAAAATGTTTTAGGAATTATTGGCATTTTAACTCATTTGCTAACTCTCTCCTTGCACACACGGAACATAAATTGTAATCAAACACATTGCTCTTTACTTGCTCGGACGGAACACTATCAAAATGTAAACACAGCATTGGTTTGAGCATGAAAATATGCACAAAATACCGACACGCCACTAACCCCCACCCCAAAACAGCCATAAAAAATTATTTTCTTTTACAGGTACCAATATTTAATTTTCGATTATCGAGCGATTGTCAAGACTTTACTGCTGCTATATTACGTTTTTTTTCCTGTTGATGATTACATTTAATTTTATATTCTGGACAGACTGCCTAGGTTACAAAGCTGTGACGCATGTCAACACTTTTTTTTAGAACTGATTAAACATTTGCAAATAAGTCAGAACACAAAAATATTATGCAGGTAGATTGTAACATACATTTTTTTGGCTACAGAAATACTTATATATATATATATATATATATATATATATATATATATAACAAATATTTGTTTCTTTACCACTGCCACTTTTTGTGGAGTATTTTATTGATTAGAAAATGTGCTAGAAAAAATTGCTTGCAGTATACCAAGAAAAATGCTGGCTGACTTGAAAGATTTTTTTCATCGAGAAGTTATCTGCCCCTGTTTTTGGTCAATCTAATGAGTTAATAAATGCTTTCTTTAGAAACAGCAAGGACCTTCAGATTATCATCCCAAAACAACATTAATCAGTAACCAACAGTGCTGACAATCACAGAGGTTTCCACTAGATGCCACTTGAAAAAAAAATGCCTGCCAGTAGAAACCTGATTATTCCGTTTAGGTCACAGCTGTCAGTGTCCACTAATTTCCAGGGATGGCAGTGGTTACCTGCAACAACCTTAGTTTAATTTGTTTTTGAGGGGGGGGGGGGGGTTCTTTAATGATTCTATTCTGGATCTGTCATGCTTCCACTGGGCAATGTCGGTTAATGGGTCCTGCTAGTAAAAAATTAAATTAAATTTATAAATGTTCTTTTTAATTAATTTAATAACAATCTACAAAGAAAGAACACTAACCTAATAACAATCTAGAATAATCAGAAAATTCTGTATAAGAGAACATACTGTTTGCAATTTTTGTTGTTAACCTATAAGCTAACGACTCATTTGAGCTCTGGCAATGTTTCTAGGATATCGTTCCAAGCATCAACTAACTTGAATTTTGGGTAATTACAAAGATTTCTCTATAATTTTTCACTAATCCAAATATTATATTTTCAAATTTTTTGATTTCATTTATAAGCATCTGATTTTAAAGTTCAGTGTGTTGTTGTAATAATAATAATAATAATAATATTAGCGTTCAAGTGTTATATCAGTAAAAAATGTGTTTATCTGTAAATGTTATTTAAAAGTTTAAATATTTCATTTTTTTATAAATCAGAGTTGATTGGTTTTATTTACTCTTTTGGTTTGTTGCTTGTTCATAATCCTAACAGAGTACCCATCACAGAACAAAAATGTCATATTCCAAAAATCATGTAAATTGATCTAGTAGTTTTTTGTTTTTTTAAAAGAAAATCCATTTTAAAATAGGAGCACAGGGAGTTGCCATGTTTTCAGAATGTGTTAAAATTCAAGGGCAATAACTCAGTGTGATTACGGACCATGGTTAAATCATCAACAGCTGCTAAAAATTAAATTGCTAAAAAAAATTGTAAAATTTAAAAGTTATCAATGCATATGACATCTTTGTTCCATGACAATTATGTCCAAAGATTTTTCTGTATCTTTGTTTATTTGAATTAAGTAATTCTAAACAAACACTATTTTATTTTCTAATTTCCCTAAGTATCACTTGAGAAGTATAGGTTCAAAAATTTCTAGGCAAGCATTCAAAATGGTCCTCACTTTCTGGAGTTTATTATTTAACCTCTAATCCTGAGAGTTTGGAATAAGGACAGGAGAGGAAGGGGGTGATACTAATAATTCTTGATTAAGTTTTGGAAGTTATGGAAGAACGCATTCATGGAATTTGAATACTATTCCACAAATCAGAAAGTCAAATCGTCAGTTTATGTTATATATAAGTCCATTATTATTATGATTATTGTTATTCTTGTTGTTATTGTTATTCGTTGTTAGGAAGTCTTATTAAAAGTGAGTCTTAGAGAGTCTTATTAAGAGAGATGTTGCGTTCTGTGTTCGTGTTATGAAGAGATTCATATATATAAAATGTTCATACTTAGAAGTGTAGAAGCTCTTAGAGTGAGGAGACAGTGTTGAGACAGTCTTAGTGTTCACATTGTAGATATGAGATGTAGAGACATTGTGTATGTGAAGACATTTTTAAATACAGGATATATAAGACATATAATGATAATTTCACTTTACCTTTTGGTAGAATTACAACACAAAGATGACGTTTATAAAAACACATGATGGGTTTATTTCTCCTTCGACCGGTGGTGGTTTTCTTAGTCAGGAATTCAAAGTTTTACATTCTATGTTTCAAAGGTGACCGTCGCGCTTCCAGACGTTCGACTTCCATCTCTGGACTCCAGACTGTCGTCTCTCATCCTCAGACTCCCTCAGACCCTCTCTGCTTAACTCTAAAGTTTCTAACTATATTGAGAACTTCCCATTTTCCATGACGTCATACACATGTTAAAACATGCGTCTTCTGTCACGTGTTCTGGAAATGTGTGTCCAATACATTTTCCTTTGTTTACAAAAGGAATTTTAACCTATATTTCCAGTAACCTATATTTCCAATATGTTAAAAACATGTTTATTAAATTATCCTATAGTTGCATTCCTTTTCTTAAAACTATTTTATCTCTAAGCTAAACAATGGTTTGTTTTTACATTCCATTTTCTAATTCTCTCTTGTAATCTATTTCTAAACCTAAATTACAAGGTTCGAATTTCGTCTATTCTATTTCATTTTCATTTTTAACTAAATCTCTATTTTTATACTTACATGAAAAGGGGACAGCCCTTATGTAACATTTAAAAATAAAGTAGAAACATTAGCTATGAATATACCCACCTTGATTGAAAGATGTCTCTTTTGTGGGAACGATATTGGCTGCTATAAGATCATCATCTGTGAATTTTAACGTCAATGGAGCTGAAAAGATAAATTTTAATGCCGTAAAGAGACATGTAACTATCAAGATAATAGAGTTTTCAACATTTGATCAAAAACAGGATGAAGTTGTTTTATTCAAAATGATTTTCTTTTGTAATAATGTTTGATGTTATTTGAAAGAAGACCTCCAAAGTATGAAATAAAAATTCATGCTTCATCAAAATTACTCACAATTTTCAAGCTTTTCTTTAGAAAATTTCTTCCTCGTCATTTCAATCATAGGTGAATTTCTCAGCAGTTCAACCCTTTAAAAATAAGCACAAAATAAAATAAAAGTTTAGCAGTTATAATAGGTTAAGAGAAGCATTTTAAAATTAAACTGTACCCAAAGTGTTATAGCAATTTAGTCAACAACTTATGACATGCAAAACATCAGGCGATTATGTTAGTGACATATACTATTCACGTCACTTAGTGGAAATTAGTTAGAGTTCGAGTCTGGAGAGGGATGGAGACGGTTGATAGATCATGATGGCTCCAAGCAAAGGGGAGTCAGAAATGTTTGTGGCGTTATATTTCTGATGTTTTTATTAAATGTGAACTGGGAATAAAAATGTATCTACGTGTAGGTGATAAGTTTTAAAGAAAAAAATAGAATTAAGCTTTTTTAAAAAAATAAAAAATAATTGACCTTTTTTCTGATTGGTCTAAAACTTTTGGTTATTTGAAGCCGTCATAATAAAAGAAAAAGAACTGCCATCTGTTAGCATAACTAGAGAGAAAGAAAACAACGATGAAGATACAAAACAATAAAGAATGGATTGCTACATAACACTATTGTTCCAGCGCGGTTTGTGTTCTGCAGAAGTGCCAAAGCGATTTAAAGTCTTTTCCTGATTCTGGTGAACTTGAAAGAATCGGACCACTTTAATCATCCTTCTAATAGAAGGGAGTACCTGAACAGATAAAAAAACCAAGTGTATTAAGTTTTGTAGACCTATCTAATCTCTTGAAAGTATTCACAAAACGTACATGTTGATAGTCAGAATCAATGTTGCAACTTTCCAAAAGGTAAAAAACACTCTGGAATAAAAAGTTGCCAAAAAAATAAAACTGAGTAAAATGAGGTTCTGTCATTCTTGGGGAGAATTTCCATTACAGTTTTTCTGTCAAGACAAGACCAAACATGGACCAGATATGTTTCCTGACTGGCCAGATGTTGAAACCCCAAATAAATGTTTTTCAATCTTTGTGTTGAACAGGTATTTATATTATTGTTCCATCATGAACCGTATTTAAATGTACATAATGAACTCTACCCAATCACAATGCTAGACAATCATAGATGAACCTAGGTATATAAAAATCATACACTAGACAATATTAGAAACTCAAATATATACATGGTTTACCCCCCCCCCCATCCATGTTATACAAGCTCCCATAACACAACATTTGTTTTGGAGCTGTGACCAATTTTATTCGTACAGGACAACACAACAGCATGTCACCAGACATCTTTTTTGTAGTGGACAGTTTAAAGTTGTAAGACCTGTGACCCAAATTAGATGCCACTGTTAATAAGCTCGATAGAAATAAAATGCCACATACTTCTTGCTCAACAATGATTGCTGACCCCAACTTTGTAGAAAAACCCGACACATTTTGCAGTGTATGTATGGCACCATCAATCCTCTACAGTCTACACAGTTGTTTGCCGAGGTCAGGTTTGTCAACTGATGTCAATCTGCTCCAAACCACAATCTGTCAGACCACGTACAACCCTACTTTACAATCGCAAATCCCAACACTGTTTTCGTGATCATAATAGCAGTCGTGTTCTCTCTCTGATGAGCAGCATCAGAGCGAATGCACACGGGTTCACAATTATAAAAAATTGTGAAAACACTTTCCGCAAATATCTGTAGTGCATGTTATACTATCAAGGTTCTACGTGCTAAGGTCGACACCCACATAGTTGTCTGCTGAGGCATTGTTCGTCAGTTAATATTAATTCATTTTATCTGCTCTGAGCCACAACTTGCATTCCATTGTATCCAACTGGAAACAATCCAAAACTGTTGCAAATCCAAGACTGACCACAAACTGTCTAATTATCATTAAAAAATTCCAAAATTTACTGCCACACCTGAAACTGTCCATAACTTTTTTTTTTTTTTTTAATATCTTAATTACTTATTAACACTTTGGGAGGGGAATAGCGATAGTGCCATACACCTGGAACTCAATAGTTTTCTGTCAATTATTGACCCCCCCCCTCACTTAGAGAAACATCTGCCAGGCTGCAGGAGGCTCAGTTTTTTGTTAATCTTACTTTTGGTGATGCCCTCCAATAGACAAATTAGAGTCTCTGCGGATTTAAATAGTATTTTATTATTAGGATTATTCAGATTACAATTCTTGTCTTGGTTCTTTTCAATATCTCAATTTAATCAATCTGAAACATTATCTTCTGTCCAATGTGTATGGACAATTATCCCACACAACTAAAAAAAAAAAGGGGGGGGGGGACACTTCCTCCGCTCTAATCTTGTTATGAGAATGCGATAACAGTAATAACACTACAAACATTGAACCGCAAATTAATATACACAGAAAACTAATTAAACATTTCAGTAAAAATGCTTATATAGGTGATTCAAAGATGGAAACAGAAGTTTCTTAAATTCTTCAGATTAATTTGGCAATATTAATACACGGATCTTTTTTTTTTTTTTTTTATACACAAACAAATAAAACAAACCTACCATTCTTCAGGTGATTGAGGTGTGCGAGTCATTTCTGTCTTACGTCTACGCTTTCCCATGGGCGAGACTTCAATGTTGGATGTGTTGTCAGACATAGAGCGCCGCATTCTTCTTGTCTTCGGAACTGCAGAAACAGGAGTCCGAAACACAGGTACTATAGTTTTAGGAGGAGAATTATTTACTGCAGATAAATCCTTGGATATATCAGCAGTAGCAGATTTTTCTACAGTGCAGTTATCATCGTGGACAAGTTTTTCCAGCTCAGTTTCATGATTCTCCGAGGAGGCAGGAGTCGGTGTTGATATTTGTTGAGAGTTTTTCAAGGAAAGGTCATTATCAGACTTCTTTTCATCTGCGACAGATTCACATGGAATATCCTGAGGAGGAGGAGGAGGAGAGAGTGATGGTTTTTGTGCCTTTTTCAAAGATTCACCATTACCAAAATCCTTTCCAAGCGTTGAAGAACCTCTACATAAAAAAAAAAAAAAAAAAAAAAAAAAAAAAAAAAAAAAAAAAAAAAGCATAATTGAAACATTTCATATTTTTAAATGTGAAAATTTGCTAAATCATCTAATAAAATACAACCAGATTACTCATAGGAGGAACAGACAAAGTGGGCAAGCGAGTTCTTGCTTTGTTATCAAATTGGCTCATTCAAATATTAGAAGATTGGAATGCAATTCTGTCACTCTTTAAATCAAAGGTTAATTGCTTTTTACAGATTAGGATTTAAGGAAATTGCTAAGTTGTATACGGCAAGCCAATTGGAAACGACGACAGGAAACGACGACAGCAAAACGAGCATCAAATAGCGAGACATCCTATATCCTAATATAAGGAAGTGTTGAGTACGACAATAATATTGATAGACATCCTATATCCTAATATAAGGAATTGTTGGAGTACGACAATAATATTGATAGACATCCTATATCCTAATATAAGGAAGTGTTGGGAGTACAACAATAATATTGATAGACATCCTATATCCTAATATAAGGAAGTGTTGGGAGTACAGCAATAATATTGATAGACATCCTATATCCTAATATAAGGAAGTGTTGGGAGTACAACAATAATATTGATAGACATCCTATATCCTAATATAAGGAAGTGTTGGGAGTACAGCAATAATATTGATAGACATCCTATATCCTAATATAAGGAAGTGTTGGGAGTACAACAATAATATTGATAGACATCCTATATCCTAATATAAGGAAGTGTTGGGAGTACAACAATAATATTGATAGACATCCTATATCCTAATATACGTGTTTGATAGACATCAGCAAGAAAAGCAACAGAATCTTTTTTTGCTGAAACTTCATTTGTGATTGAAAATTTTTTGAAATGCTTGACAAATTCACCACCTGGAGAAAACAAGTGCGTATCTTCAGTTTTATACAACTGAAGGCATAACCATTTTAGGAAGATTACAGACTCACATGTTTGATGGCCATAAAAACACGGATACAATATTAAAAGAGGAAGTAAAGGATTGCATGAAATGTGGAGAAGTCGATTGACTTTTTTCACACAATCTAATCAAGTGTGTAAACTCTGGATATATTTCATAAGAATCGTGCGATGATCACTTCTTGCATCTAGATTAGGTTTGCCCATGATTTACTGACATTGTTTTATTTGCCGTTAATGGGAATATACATAAGATTAAAAGATGTAAATGGTATAAAATTTTAAATCCTCTTAAACAAAAATTTTTTTTTTTTTACTTACGTTTCTGGTTTTGCTTTGGAGAAATAATCTGTAAGAGTTGAAAAAGAAATAAAATTAATGTGCGACTATACTGAAACGATGTAGGTTTGCTTTGTAGAATATGAATAATTTTTAAGTTAATGCATAATACATGTTAAACATTCATTCTGTGCAATTAATTGAACACAAATTGCTAATTTACATAAAACTGGGGCAAAATTGTAGGGTTAACACATTTCAACAATTTTAGTATACTTGCATGATTGTTGACCTGGCATTACCTTGGAGGAGGGGGAAAAAAAAAAAAAACGGTTCATTCAGAATTACATTCATTTAAAAAATTTTTGGTGTACATACTAGCCACAGATCGAAGATGTTAAATTCCAAAAACCATGTAAATTGATAAAGTTTTTTTTGAACTAAGAAATGAAAATTTATGGTTTTTAGTAATTTTAATATTAAATTGTACTGATTTTGATCTAGATACTTCGAATTGAATTGTCTCCCCCTTATTTCATCATGGCTGATGAAAACATGACTTGCTTAGTCATAAAATTCTTTTCTTAGTTAATAAAACTACTATCAATTTATGATCTTTAAAATATGACATCTTTGTCCTGTGACGAGAGAGTACGTACACCATAAATATTTTTCTGTTTTCTTTTTTAAAAAGAAAAATTCTAAATAAGCACCAATTAATCACTTTTGCCAGTAACAATTATCAGAACTAGAATACTTTTCTTTTTTTTTTAATGAAAGCATAGTATTAAGAGTCCAAGTCGGACATGTTTTTGATAGTTTATTTGTCACTACAGTTATGCACAGCTAGCATCGACATCACTTAATAGTAAAAAAAAATTTTGTTTTCTAATCAGGAATTTGATATCTTAAGCAGCAAAAACCATCGCAACACATGAGTTTAATGTGTTATAGATACTGGCAGGTGTTGGATGGCTTTTTTGAAGCTACTTCCAAATTTACAAATCTTTCAATTCCTTCACTTCTTTTCCTGTTCTCCTGAACTTTTCACTGATAACTGATCTTATCTCAACTGTTCTTCATCTCCTAAGCGAACACCTTTAAATCATTCCTTGCATGTGATCATGCAAATAAAGTCTTCTGTCCACATTTAATCTTCCTCTAGGGTCATCCAGTCTTTAAGATTCAGATTAGACATCCAGAATATCATTCTTATAATTTCTCATCATGCAACATAACCTCAACCCTTGTTGGCCAGGTTTTAATTTCCATACATCAGAGAACCCAAGACTTCTGGAAAATCTACAACAGTGTAGTAAATAATGGGCAGTCAACAATTCCCCCACTATCTAACAATCATGAGGTTGTTTGCTCAGTTTGCCAGATAGTTTGCCTCCAACTCCACACTGGACTCTGCTAACCACTCCCTCCCTGACTTTCCTTTGCAGACAGACGCCACACTAGACGATCTGAAAATCACCCCTGCTCAGATGCATGCTATCATAAGAAAGCTTGACACTGCAAAAGCATGTGGACCTGATCGCATGCCGGCTGTGCTATTAAAAAAAGTGTGCTGCCGAAGTAGCTCCAATCCTCTCCAAACTTTACAACAAATGCCTTAATGAATCTTGGTTTCCTGCCTGCTGGAAAACTGCTTCTGTAGTGCCAGTTTTCAAGAATTCTGGCGAAAGAAATAATCCAGTAAATTATCGCCCCATTAGCCTCCTCCCACTTTCCGCCAAATATTTGTGACCATAATTAACCAAGCTCTAGTCCATCACCTTACAGATGCTAAACTTCTGACTGACCAACAATATGGATTTAGGCAAGCTCGTTCCATGGCAGACATCCTAACTGTAATCTCTGAGCATATATGCCATTCACTTGACAAAGCAGGGGAGGGTAGAGAGGTAGCTCTAGATATATCTCTAAGGCTTTTGACAGGGTATGGCATGAAGGTCTTAAGAAAATCAGATCATACAGCATCACTGGAAAAATACATAATATAATTATATCCTTCTTGGATAAGAGAAAAATCCAGGTTGCCCTTGACGGTCATACATCTAAACAATATGATATAAATGCAGGAGTGCCTCAGGGGTCTATCCTTGAACCTCTATTATTCCTAAATGACCTCCCTGACAAAATTGTCTGCGAGATGGGTATATATGCTGACGACACCACGCTCTATAACAGACATGACAGGAAAACAAATTAACACATATCTAAAGAAATGGCAGAAACACGAGAGAAAGCCCTCCGATCCGTAGTGGAATGCGGACAAAAATGGATGGTCACCTTCAATGCTGCAAAGACTAAACTTGTTTTCTTCAATGATTACAAGAAACCTTCACTACCGCCAATAGCAATGGCCAAAGACTATATGAAAGCACAAACTCCTCCGCCTAACGTTCACAGGAAACATGAAGAACATTGCCAGGACCGCTGCGAAGAAGGTGGGTTCTCTCTACCGTGCTAGAAAGCTATTAACACCTGAAAGTATCCTATAGCTCTATAAGGCCACCATTCGCCCATGTATGGATTATTGTTGTCATGTTTGGGCTGGTGCATCTGCCACTAGTCTCTCGCTCCTAGACAAAGTTCAAAAGAGAGTCGCCAATCTGATAGGTCCTGAACTGTCAGCTAAACTTCAGCCTCTGTCACATCGACGAAATGTTGCATCCCTCTGCCTTTTCTACAAGTACTTTAATGGTGAATGCTCTGACGAACTGCAAGCACTTGTGCCCCCTCAACGTAAATACCCCAACAAACAGCTAAATCCCACCCCTTCACAGTAGAGATCCCTAGATGCAAAAGAGCCTTCTACTCCAGTAGTTTCTTCCCCAGAACAGCTAGACTTTAGAATTCCCTTCCGGATCCCTGCTTCGGACTGTACTGACATGCATAAGTTCAAATGTAACATGAACTGACATCTTGCTGCCAAACTTCTTACACAGTACCCCTGATGCTTATGCCCCTGATAGTAGCCTCCTACAACAAAGTGGCAATGTGTCTTGTTTCGGGTGAAAATGTAAAAAAAAAAAATTCTTACACTGCAATACATGATTGACTCATTAAATGAAACCAGATGTTTTAAGAAACTTTTTTATGTCATTTTCACCCCAAACAAGGCACAGTGCCACTTCAATGTAGAGGGATACTATTTGGGGCATAATTGCAGGGATACTACATAGGGAGTTGAGCATCAAGATGTCTGTTTACATTACACTTGAACTTCTCCATGTCAGTACAGTCAGGGAAGCAGGAACCCGGAAGGGAATTCCAAAGTCTAGCTGTTCTGAGGAAGAAACTACTGGAGTAGAAGGCTTTCTGGCATCTGGGGATCTCTACTGTATAGGGTTGGGATTTTGCTGCCTGTCTGGTTTGTCGGGGGTATTTATGTCGAGGGGTACAAGGGCTTGTAGTTCGTCGGAGCATCTACGATTACAGTACTTGTAAAAGAGGTCAAGGGATGCAACATTCATCAATGGGAGAGAGGCAGAAGTCTAGCTGACAGTTCAAGACTTATCAGGTTGGCGACTCTTGAATCCTGTCCAGGAGTGAGAAACTAGTAGCAGATGCACCAGTCCAAATGTGACAATATTCCTTCCATGCATGGGCGAATTGTGGCCTTGTAGACGTACAGGATACTTTCAGGTGTAAATAACTTTCTAGCATGGTAAAGAGAACCCACTTCGTTGCAGCAGCTGCGGCAATGCCCTCGATGTATCTGTTCTAATTCATGTTCCCTGCGAACGTTAAGCTGAGGAGTTTGAACGAAGTGCTTTCAGGTAATGTATTTTTAGCCATGGATATTCGTGATGAAGAAGGTTTCTCGTAATTATTAAACGAAGCGAGCTTAGTCTTCGCAGCACTGAACATTAACATTAATTTTTGTCCCCATTTTACTACAGACGGGAGGCCTTCCTCTAGAGTTTCCGCCATTGCCTTAGATATGTGCTCATTCATTTTATATACCCATCTCAGAGACAATTTTATCAGGGTGGCCATCTATGAATATCAGGAATAATAAAGGTTCAATGATCGACCCCTGAGGTCCACCCACATTTATATCATATTGTTTTGAAATACGACCATCGAGGACAACCTGGATTTTTTTCCTATTTAAGAAGAATTTAATTATGTTAAGTATTCCTCTCATAATGCCATATGATCTGATTTTCCTGAGAAGACCATTATGCCATACCCTGTCAAAAGCCTTAGATATATCTAGGGCTACTGACCTACCTTCCTGTTTTATTCAGTGCATGGTATATATGTTCAGAGATTACAGTTAGGATATCTGCAGTAGAACAGGCTTGCCTAAATTCATATTGTTAGTCAGACAGAAGTTAAGCAACTGTAAGGTGGTGGACTAGAGTTTGATTATGGACTCAAATATTTTGTCGAAAAGAGGCTGGAGGTTAATGAGGCAATAATTTAATGGGTTGGTGCTTTTGTCAGAATTCTTGTAAACTGATACTACAGAAGCAGTTTTCCAGAAGTCAGAAAAGCAAGATTCGTTAATGTATTTGTTGTAAAGTTTGGAGAGAACTGGAACAACCTCAGCAGAGCATTTTTTTTAATAGTACAGTCGGGATGAGATCGGGTCCACAAGCTTTTGAAGTGTCCAGGTTTTTTATGATATCATGCACTTGAGAAGGGGAGATTTTCAGATCATCTAATGTGGTTTCTGTCCGCAAAGGAAAATCAGGGAGGGAGTAGTTTGCTGGGTCCAATGTAGAGTTTGAGGCAAACTGACTGGCAAGCATGTTAGCTTTCTCGGTTGCCGTGCGAGCAACCTCATTGTTGGATAGTGGAGAGGAATTGTCGATTGCCCTGTTGTAGATTTTCCAGAAATCATGATTTCTTAATTTCTGCGCTTCAATGTTTGCTGGTGGTTTTGGTATATTCTCTCTTAGCTGTTGCTATCTCTTACATTTATTTCTATAAATTGTTGTCTGTTTGTACTGGACTTATGTTGGATAAATCTGCGGTATACAAGCTGCCCTGTGAACAATGGCAGCTGCGTAAGTAGAAGTAAACCATTGGGGAGAGTGGGGTTTGCTATAGAACGTTGTGTGAGAACATGTGTTTCAATTACCACTTTGAACTCTTCAGTGGTCTCATTTGCACACTGTTCTGCAGGAAGAGAAAAGATATTTCTCCATGGGGCATCTCATGAGATCCCTGATGGCTTCCCAGTCAGCCTTCTACCTTGTTTTGGGCAATGGCTCTTCAGATTTGGGTCGAGAGTTTAGGGTGATTTCTACCATTATCAGTGTGATTAGCATTCTCCAGTGGGCTATGAGCATTTGTTACAATCATCAGGAACTGTGGTCAGAAATAGATCTAGAAGTGAGGCTTGTTGATCTTGTAGACTTGGGAGACGGATCGGAAATGCAACTATGATAGGGAATGAGATATAGAGAAGTTACATGCAATTTAAAATCCCAATGCAATTTCAAAAAAAAAAAAAAAAAAAAAAAAATAGATAAATAAATTGAGGATCTATCTCACCCCTTCAAAAAGAATTTGCACAAAGACTGAGTTATTGTAAAGAGAAATGGAAAAAGCCATATTAAGTTGAAATCATGCTGATGTAATTCAAACAACTTTATATATATATATATATATGTCAGCTCTACTAATAACTATTTTAGTATAGAGCACTATCGGATCACTTCTAGATTAATTCCATAAAATTAAATTCACCATTATACTTGTTTTTGAAGCAAGGGAATGTTTACTCACCTCTAGTTGTGACGAAAGTATTTGCTTCTGGAGAATATGAACTGAAAAGTAAAAAATTATTAATTAAAAATGTCAATTAAATCTATTGTGATCAAATAGTTTTGATTGCTAATTTTAGAGAAGATTTTGAAAATGTTGTGGAGACTCAGCCACGCACAAGAGATGAACTCTTCAAAATTGGAAAAATAAATTGTATGATATGACTGTGTGGTCTGTATATTTTGTAGTACGCCACCTTGGTGGTACGTGCTAAGATTGTTTTTATATTTAGTTTCTGTTTCAATATATTTTACCTTTCTAACCAATATCCGTGTTTTCCCTAAATGACCCTTCCTTGCCACAACTTAGTGACAAAAGATTTGAATTCACAAAGAAGATATCCACAAGAACTTGACTAACAAGGATTCAAGAATCCATACAAAAATTTAAAATACCCCAGTTTTCCACAACAACTTAAACATTCCAATTCACAAAAGGAAAAACAACTTGGCAGTGGATAGCTTAAATAAAGTGACCACAAACAGAAATTCCAACTAACAGGGAGAAAAAAAAAAAAAAAAAAAAAAAAAAAAAGTATAAAATTATACTAGTAATTACATACTGAAACCGTTCAATTACGGAAACATCAAATTTTTCCAACTAACGGCGAAATTAAAAAAAATCATTTTGTTGGATATTAAAAGCAGTTCTCAAAACTATGAATTTCTATTTAACACTGAAGAAAAAAATCAGACGACAAGCTGAAAATTTACACAAATACGTAATTGTCAAGATATTTAACAAAATTTGGACACTGGGTTGGATATTTCAATTATAAAATTACAGATGTGGTAGAAAATGAACAGTCTCTGTGAAAAATACTAAAGTCAGCAAAGTGACTGGCAATAAAATTAATTTTATTGGAGAATTATATTTACCTACATTCTAAAAATTCTTTAAATTTACTTGGTTTGAATTTGATAAATTAAAAAGTTAATCATAAAATATGTAAACTGAAGTCGAAAGTCAAACGAAAGCTTACTGTACAAAATTCCTTTAGACTAAAGTTATTTATAAAAAACAACGAAAGACTTAAAATAAAATGCATATAGCAAATTAAGGAAAGCACTAAAGAATAACGCATATAATTTAAGATGTTGAAAAATAATGAAGCAACAATTATATGAGCAGAAAATAAAAGTGTAACAAACAGAGTTGCATAAAAACGTTTTAATTAAACACAAATGAAAATGAGCTGAAACGTTCAGAGAAATAAAATTAATAATATATATATATATATATATATATATATATATATATATATATATATACACACACACTCAGGCAACAAGGATTAAAAAAATATGAAGATCGTTCGATTTTACCAGGTTCTAACATTTCAGTTTCTTTGTATAAACTGAAAAATAGCAAATTAACTGAACTTGTGCAATAGAATCAGAATGTCAGAGAAATTAATGATATTGAAGAAATGCAGACCTTAAATCGTAAAGGATTGGCGATATCTGGTTTATAATACACTATATAAGATATACTTGTAAAATGTCAGCAAAATGAAATAAAATATTTGTTTACAAAATATTTGTTAGCTTACTTTTTTGTTTATTCTTATATTTTAGCTGATCTAAGCACCAAGATAAGAACTATAATCCAAATAATGTATATATTTAAAAAGTTTAGCTGTTTCAAATACTTTGTAAATGACAAAGTAGGCTCATAGTTCTTAATATCTTTCAAGTCTTTTTTCTTCTGGAAAATGGTAATGGACAACTTCTTCCAGTTGCTCGGCACTTGTTGAATCAGGTAGATTCTCTGCGATTTGTTCACATTCATCTTTGAGAAAGCTTACTGAAATTTCATCTTCTGGTGTTTCAAGTCATAATTGTATTACTTGTATCACCTGTACTGAGAACTGAACCAGAAGATTATCATTGGTTGCATCACTGTTCCTCACAGACAATTTGAGTAAGAATTTTAGAAGCTTATTATTGTTTTAGACGTGTAGTCTTACATTATTATATATCAATTATAAATAATAGATTGATCTATGGCAAGAGGACGTTTTGGCATGGCCGATTTGGTAGACAATTCAGTGTTGACCACACCAGTCAGCATTTTTATAAAAATTTTATAACTTTAATTAAATTAAGAAAAACCATATGAAAATATAATCTCATTGATGACCAAGTGTTATCTGTTTCTGTGTTTTAAACAGTTATTTTTAAGTTAAAAACAAAAAAAAATTGTTTTTGAAAAATACTATATTTAAATTTAATTTAGACATTTTTTTTCTTTTAATTTTTTATTTCAATTTTCTTCAAAGAAATATCTTCGTTTACTGAATTAACTTTTGCTAAACGACAAAATGCTAATTTGACGCTGAATTGCCCCCCACCCCCAAATCAGCCATGTCAAAAGATACCAAGCCCATCATTTATAATTAATGATCCTCATATTAAAGCTTTTGTGGATTAAATGGTTCCACACAAAATTCTGTATAGTTTCCAAAGTTTGAACCCACTCGCTTGCATTAGGTCAAAGGTCACATTTGCCAAAATTGTGTGAGAATGACATCCAAGGTAAAAAAAGTTGCTCAAATAATTCTAAATTATCCTCATCTCCAAAGTAGATATTCATGGCAAGTGAAATCTTACTATGTTCATGCAAATACACAATAAGTGCAACTATTTATTTACTAAAGATTTTTATTCATATGTTTGATGTGCAGAAATGTGTGCGCTAATCCTATTCGGACAAAAATGGTGACAAAATTCTTTGCTTTTGGAGATCACTGCAATCTGTTTTAAAAAGGTTTAGACAAAAAAACATTAGATGAAACAGGTCTGCACATATGTAGCTAAAACGTTTGTATAAATAAAAAAAACTATACGATATACATAGAAATGAATAAACTTGTAGACTTAGTTTTTTCTTTTAATGACCCCCAACAGAACATTCATCTATCTAATATATATATATATATATATATATATATATATATATATAAGGCAAAAGTAGCGCGCACATTTTTGTATGTCCAAGAAAGGCTTTTTTCGGAGGGGGGGGGCTATCTCTAGAGAATTACTATTTACATATATATATATATTTTTTTTTTAGAACTTCTTATATACTCCCTAGATAATAATATCTAGGATTTGTGAACGGACGTCGTCTCTACATTTATTTTGTAGAACTTTTATAAAATTCACTATTTCGTCCTTTCACGTGTTTGTTGATCTTTTTCATACAAATAAAGCGAAACTCATCAAAGCAAAGCTGTCAGCGGCCTTTCCTGCCGGGACATCTTGGAAGCAATTAGCTTTGATCAATGTGGGGAAAACCTTCATATCAGACAATTGCTATTCATTTGAGAGCTCCCCCTTTTTTGGGGGAGCTTAGTTTCCCCAATGTCATGGGGAAACAAATATATAAAATAATTTGCTAATGGTATAATTTAATTAAAAATACAATCTTATTTCATGCCATTAAAAGAGAACATAGAAAGCTTACTGCTGAAGCTGAATGAAATTTTTTTTTTTTGCAATATCTTATTAGCCATATTTTTATATTTTTTTATTTTTCTAAGAATTGTCTTTCCATAGTGAAAGAAAATTGTCAAGACTTACCTTCTTGAATCGTCATAGAAGAAGCTATGCGTACTGGCCGGGCTGAGGGTGCTGCGAGAAAAGGGTGAAAGCTCAAAAGACTGAAAATTGGGTGCAGTGAAGACAAAATCTGCTGGCGCAAAAGAAACTGCTTTCTTTGTAGGTGCATCCAATGTTTCCGTGATTTGTTCTTCCTTCTTATCCTCCAAGGGAGTTTCAATTAAAACAGGCTGTTCAACTTCTGTCAAAAAAGAAAACAATTCTTTGAAAGACATTAAAAATAAACACTGACCTCTTGACTATGGAGAAAAATCTCAAATTGGACAATCAGATTTCATGTGCTTTATAGCACAACCTTGCAATATAACGTTACTTATATATTTTCTCTACTGTTCTCCTTCCACCCAGGATTGTATTTTGTTCAACAATTCTTTACTGTATAAATGCACCATTTAGATATGAACACTCAAATACATACAATGGTTGTTGCAATATTTTTTTATCTAATTATAGGTTATGATTAAAATTTTTTTAAGGTTTTACTTATAAACACTGGCGATAGAAACTGACCAATCAAATGGAGCTACTTTCTGCTAGCAACCAATCAGAAACCAGAATTGTTCCATAAAAATATCAAATCTTTTAGCATTCCAGCACATTTTTTGCTCTTTACCTGCAAAATTTTAAAGTCTGAAATTCATACAGAACAGCTACTAACCAAAAACTCTTCTGAAATTAAACATTGCTTTCAATTTAAAATATTGAAAGAAAAATCTTTTTATCTATATATTAATACGATAGCATATTATTTTGTGTATCATGTTTACACATCTTTTTTTCTTCCAGGTGACTGTCGTTTAATTATTATAACCTTTCATTTCTTGTAATAAATAATTTTACCAAGAATTCTTCATAAGTTTTGGTTTTATATATATATATATATATATATATATATATATATATATATATATATATATATATATATACACACATACACTAAGTTCTGGTTTCGGTTCAAGCTGATGCACCCAAGTCATATGGATATATATTTTTTTTTTCTGAAATCACAATTTTATGATATAAGAATCGATAGAAAATAGACTATATATAACATATACAAAATCTGCATAAATTAAAATATATTTAAGCATATTTTACGACTGGGATGCTCTTTCTAACGGTACCATGTTTGTGCCTGTTTGATGCAGATGACAAGTTTTTAGCAGGCATACAAACACATACAAATGTACCCTTTATATGATAGAAGAAAATGATCACTAAGGGAACTACAGGGTGGTCACTAGAAAAGCAGGAAATTTGAAGGTCAGCTTAGATCACAAATAAAATGCGTGATTGCTATTCAGTTTCTTCGGCAATCTACTTCCATTGCACCGGAAGATTGGCCTCAAAAAGTCCAGACTTAAATGTCATGGATTACTGTGCTTGGAACTTGTTATTAACAGAGACACAGAACTGTCGACGTGACATACACTCTATTGATGACTTGAAAACGTGCTTGGTAAGAGCTTGGAATGATATTCCATAAGTTACCCTTCAAAACGCCACAAGAGTTTGGATTTCTAGATTAAGACGCTGCAGTGAAGGGCAGTGAAGCATCTATGAGTATAATATAACATTTGTCTTTGAAATATTTTGTAAAAATAAATAGTCGTTTGACAAATTTCCCGCTTTTCTAGCGACCACCCTGTAGTTTTTCAGTTTAATCTTGTTTCTTAAAGCATAGAAAGGAGCTGCTGCCAAAGTTTAAAGTGGATGAAGACATGGAATTTTTGCCACCATTATAGCTGGCAACCAAGAGAAGAGTCGATTAGGCAGTGTGAAATCTGATGATTGGGAGATTGAGGACAACGGATGTGTAACGTGAATCTTATCAGCTTATATCTAACGACTTGATTAATTCGAACGTTGAGCAGTATAAAAATGCGCGTTGAACAGATTCCTAGTCACTAAAGAATGGGTAGGAGTTTTGGGTTATTAAAAAGAAAACAGTTGTGGTGGCAGAAGGCAAAGATGAGAAGAAATAAGGATGGATTTGAAAGGAGGAGGAATAAAAGACAGTCAGAAATAGGTTACTTTGGAAGTCAATTTCTTAAACCATCCAACACATACCAGCATGTAAAACAAATGTTGAAAAGAATATGCCAAAAAATCAAAGTAAGATTTTTATGCACATTTATTGGGGAAGTAGGGTGGGGGGGTGGGGGTTCACTTGTCACTTTCAACCACAAATTCAAATACCCAGCACAAAGTACAAGAAAGCAAAAAGTATGAGACAGAAAAAGGCAAGAGACATAAAAAGGAAAAATAAGTAAAAAAAAAAAATTACCGGTTTTCTGTTTCTGGCCTCTTGTTTTAGCAGACAGAACATCTGGAATAGTTTTAACAGAATTACGAGTTGATCTTCTAACAGGTTGAGTTTGAGTTGTCTTGGGTGGCGCTTTCTTTGGAGGAACAGGTTGAGACTTTATTGTTGTAGAAGGAACGGCTCTGGTTGAAACGGCCCTTGTTGATGCAGATGCAACAGGCTTTGAAGTTTTTGTAACAGGAGCTGCCCTTGTAGTCACGGCTCGGATTGGAGGTGCTGCAGTTGTTGGTCTCGTTTGTTTGTTTGCAGTTTGGCGTGTTGTCCGCTGGCTAGTTGTAGTGGTCGTCAGGGTAGGTTTTGCAGAGGTTGCACCAGCCCTCTGCCTCGTGGCTGGGGCTACAGGTGCTGTAGGTTGTTTTTTGGCAGTTTTCTATAAAGCAGAATTAAGACGGAAGAACAAATGCGTTTAAAAATAAGGTGGAAAACGAAAAAGGCACAAGGAGAAAATTAGAATGAGCCGACCAAACACTAAAATTGGATTGAAGGAAAAGAGTGGAAAGACTCTTCTTAGGAAACCTAGTATTTATATTGGACTAGCAGGGAAACCCGACATTACCCGGGATCGAACGAGGATCAACAAAGGTTTCACACTCCAATATTTTATTGCCATTGAAATCAGTGAAACTGCTCATTTTTCAATTAAATCAATTGGCTGCTCTAATGAAGAACCCATTGCTGTGCATTGGGAAGAAGCTTTACATGCATCACTGCAGTGACAGTCCACAATAAATTGTAGTCTATATTACACTGTAGAGAACATTGATTTTATAGAATTATTTTTATATAATGACTTGCATTAAAGTTTAACATGCAAAAGTCAAGTATCATGCTTCAATTGTATTCTAAACAGAAACATTCATTTTTAAACGTGCCTATTATATCAAATAACCTACTGTTGATTTTATGTTGGGCCTTTCTGCTTGTGTGGTAATAAAACTTTTCAAATGCACTCGTGATGTTAGGCTGTATAAGGTGTTCACTTTAGTCAAAATCGCCTGCTCATTTTTTGGATTATCGTATTTATCGAAGACATCCAATAATACAAAACTTATCTAAGAACACTGCCAAACACAAAGTACATTTGTGTGAAACTAAAAAAATAAAATAAAAGGCATAACCATAAATGTAACGAACTTGCACACAAAGTTTCTTTTATATAATAGAGATTTTTAAAGTCAGACCCAATAGCATTTAAGGTAATGAAAAAAATGTACCATCTATAAAATTTTCAATCATTATTGCTATACCATGTTTTTGGAAATTAGTTACAACTTATTTTAAAAATTAAATAGTCCAGATAATTGTTAATATAAAACTAAAATTAATCACTTTCAACTAAAAATTCATTTTGAATTGAATAATGTTCTACCTTACATTCTAAATTGTGTAAACAAAAATTTAAATGACTCCCATGTATCACAGCTAACACCGGGTATGACTGGTGTTATTTACAACAAGGATGGCCAATCTGGAGAATTACAAGTGGTGCGATTCAGAGATTAAATATAATTTACCAAATTTTTTTATGATAAAATATAATAATTCAAATATTAATACACACGAGAAAATTGAAATTGCTTAAAATATCTCAATGGCATACATATGTATACTTATACATATATATTAGCAATACCAAACACCATAAAGTTCAGTGCTGGATAAGGTGCACAGTGCTACTTAATTGGACAGTCATAGTTTTTAAATCAGTAATAATTGCATTTTTCTATAGTCCATCAAAAAACTTATATAACTGAATTCACAATAAAATTTACTTAAAAATGGTATTTGAATATTTTTGTGATCCGTATATTTGAAGAAATCGCTATTTAAATCCGACAATTAATGACGAAACATGGCAGTAGAGCATGTCTGCTGGTAGTAGACGACTTTTTGCAAATAAGCGGTCAGGGTGTGTTCACATAAATACCCATAGCGGAAGTCATGCCTATCGACAACGTTTCTAGTTGTTTTAACTAATCAGGGAAAAGAATTGTATTTGCCACGGAATTTGAACACAATGTGTACGTCTTTGAGTCTAAAGTTAGAATATCTCTAAAAAGCAAGAATGGTTTCGATATAGGGATCATTATACATTAAATTTATAAGCAAAAATAATCCTCCTTAACTCTAAATCACTTCTGTCTTTTTTTTTTTTTTTTTTCTAGGGTATTGACAGTCACCTAAAATAGAATCTTAGTTTTTATTTTTTAATTGACAGCTATATAGTCATTTATTGCAATTAAAGTTCGAAAGTATATTTGCAAACCAACATTTCTTGAAGGATATTTTATAAAAGAATCACAAACTGCATTATTTTAAACAAGCCCCCCCCCCTGAATAAACTTGTAAACTAGGTTTACAAAACTTGCCATTCAAAGTAGACAGTTGATAGCAGCTGGTGCTTCAGATGCTGACTAGCTTATAATTATAAACGCTACAATTCAAATTGCTTACATTTGCTGAAAAGTGCTTAAAATTTTGAAAAGAGCCTAATTAAAAATAAAGAGAAATCAACAGAATTATTTTAATGTCTAAAAAACAACAACTTATTAGTTGGGATGCAAAAAATATTTAGAAAAAAAATGTTAGAGACACTTCATATTGAATTTTATTAAAAAAAAAAAAAAAAAAAGAATGGATCAGTTTATTTTGTACCTCGACAAGTGAGATTGAGGACTTTTCTGTTTACCAAATTTCATGACAAAATTCCTTTTTGGAGAATGGTACCAAGGAATTAAGCACCATGAGGATATAAAAAAAACAAAAATAATAATAATAGCGTTAACATTAAAAGAGGTGGCTGGTTACTTTTAATGCATCTAAAACCAAGCTTCTATCTTTACATCATCAACGTTCTGATCCCTATCTGGCATCAATTGAAATGAATGGCTCTCGTCTTGGGGAGGCTTCATGTTTTGAGCTTGACCTTTACTTCTGATCTGAAATGGAACACATACATCAAATCCGTTGCCAAGGTCTTCTATCAATCCAGTAGATATCTCACTGCTGATGCAATTCTGTACCTATATAAGAGCCAGGTACATCTAAGGATGGAGTACTGTTGCCACAGCTGAACAGGAGATGCTAGAAAGGACTTATTCTGCTTTGATACAGTTCAAAATAGATTTTGTAGCTTAGTAGATGTCCTTTTCTCTTCCCTGCAACCTCTATCTCACAGACAGATGTTGCGAGTCTGCTTTATCGTTATTTCCATAGCAAATGCTCGTCTGAGCTCCAATCTATGGTTCCCCTACCTCGCCAAACTTTCACGAGAAACACTAGTTGAAAACACTATCAATAATTTCCCCCACTCTTTATCCGTGCCTAAACCTTAACAGATTCCATAAACAAAGTTTCTTTCTTAGAACTGCACGCCTGTGGCACTGTCTCCCGTTTGCCTGCTTTCCAGCAATATGGTTATCTTCAAGTCCAACGTAAACAAGTTCTTGAGCCATTCCACTTAAGTTAACAAATTAACTAATTTCCAGTACTAATGATATTGTCCAATTGACTACTGTACACTCTTTAACCCTTATCCTCGAGTGGCCTCTGAGCCTTGATAAGTGGTGATGCATGTGTTAAAAAAAAAAAAAAAAAAAAAAAAAGGCTTCAAATATATCCTGTAGATTATTTATTAAGCATGTGAAAAGATATTCATTTCCGAAGAAAATGGTAAGACCTTAAGGACTTTAAGTGTTTCGGTTTTTAAAGCATGACTATTTTAGTAGAACTAGCTTGAAATCTCAAATAATCAAAGATTTTTTATGGTCGGTCAGCATTACTTGGTCAAGCAAATAAATATTTGAAAGAAATTTCCAACTTAAATCAAAGTAATTATTTTTCAGTCATATTGTACTTTGTGCTTTTTAGGAGAAATTAGCAGAGTTATCCAATATTGCCTTGAGCCATAAATTAAAAAAAAAAAAAAAAAAAAAAAAAAAGTAAACAGATGATAGAGTTAAGTGTCTCACCACCTCCCTCCTAGAAGAGAAATTCCCTTTTTTATGCGAGGAATAAAAAAAAAAAATTAAAAAACTTGGCAGGCCTTCAAAGTACTACTGAAAGTGCTCAATAAAATTAATGCCTCCAGATCATTACTAAAACCAAGTTTTCCCACCCCTTTCTTTGTAGAGAAATGAAAATAGCTAAGAAACAGTAAATTAATCCGGAATCAATGTTTTGTATTAATATAACATGGAAAATTGTTTAATTTCTTATAACATTCAATGATAGAAACAGTTATTTGACCCCTAAACGGATGAATCTTATTTATTTTTCCAGGGCTGAGCTGATAAAAACTGTAGGTGTTCATTATGTATTTTTCAAGTTTGGGCTGGACATAGAAATAACTGCTCTTTATATAATAGACTAGTTTGGGTACCCGGTGTTGCCCGGGTGTTTGGAGGTGTGTGTTGAGAAAAAAAAATTACCTCTTTGCTATTGCGACCATCACCAAACCGGAAGTGATGTAGGTTTAAATTAACACTAGTCAATCGAAAAGAGGGGGAGGACTTTCAAAAATATCAGCAAAAAAAAAGCAACTCCACTACCTCTGTAGAAAAGTTCCCAGTTGAGAGTGAAGGAATTAATGTTTTAAGCCCATTTTTTCAATATTTTGTCTGAAATCTTGTCTCTGTTGAAAGTTTTAGACAGACATACAAACATACATTTAAACAGGCAGGTGAGATTTATATTATAAAATGACTAAAATTTTGCAGGTTTTAACTTACACAGCAGAGAAAGAGTATATATAAAATTTTTTTTAAAAATCGTAAAATAAAAATGTCACTAAAATAATAAATTTTTTATAGCTCATAAATATAGCAATGCAATTAAGTAAATATGAAAATTCCAAATTGTCATCACGGTAAATAAATCATTTTTTTTATGGTCATCAAAAAATTTACAATGCAGGCAAGGAAGTTAAAAAAAAAGCCCCCCTCCTGCATATGAACTTTAACGTAAAAATCATTTCCAAACCATTCTAGCTTTTTAGGCCAGACAAAAAAAATCTTTAATTACGGGAGATAAATTCTGTATATTTTTTCATATTGAAAGATTAAAGAAAGAAATAATTATCTAGCCTACAACTATTAATAATTTAGAGTGATAAGCTCCCTAAAAAGCACATAACATTACCACCACACAAAAGAAAAAAATTCATAAAATGCTAGAATGCCTCAGCAATGAAGGGAAAGAAGAGTCATTTTTATGTTAAATTCATATGCAAAATTGCTCTAAATTCTAAAATGATTAAAAACATTTTTTTTTTTTTATTTCTAATTTTTCAGGTTTTCCCAGATTATTGCTTAAAAAATTCTTATCAGGGTCAGAGGTTGCTAGCCTAAAACACATTTTTTTCAGACTTAAAGTATTGCCCAGGTAAAAGTTCTGCAATTGTACTCTGAATATTGTGAGCAGCAAGAATCTTCAGAACAATTACTTATAAATGAATTTACAAAGTATTTTATTACGCCACAAGTACTTGCGAATTCCTTTGAACTTCTATGCAATCATGGCTGATGGGACAATAGTATGCTAGCCCTGCGGATTGAATAAAGGATTCTGTTCAAAATTTTGTACGGATTCAGAGTTTGACAAGATACACACGAAAGTAAAGATATTACAGTGACTGAAATGTGAATATAACATCAAAATATGAGAACAGTCGTCTGAAGAATCCAAATACAAATTATCAATCCTCATCCGAAAAATTACAGAACAGAAATTGTGTAGTCAAAAACTGAATTGTTGCGTAAATGAATTGCGAGATAAAATGCAAGCTTTAGTCAACAAAATGTTTTTGAATACAGAATTTTAGGACTTAACTAGATGTGATGACAAGAAATTAATACCAGAAATGTCGGATTGAACGCCAACCCACCAACCAAAATCTTCCATAGAAACTGGTGCCTGTCTAGAATTTCACGTATATTAAAAACAAAAAGAAAATACTGCTTAATGTATGATAAAATATACTCCAAAAATTATGTAAATTGACCAAGTAGTTTTATTTTTAAATAAGAAAATTCAAACATTACTAAACTATGCAAGAATCTCAATACCATTGTAAAAACAGTGAAGGAAAAAGGGAGATAACTTCAAATTTGTGAGATTAAAAAAAAAAAAAAAAAAAAAAAAAAAAAAAACATTCTTAACAGGGAACAAAGCATTGGAAAAACTCAAATTTGCTTAAAAATAATTTTCTTTATAAAAATAAAATTATTTCATCAATTTAAGTGATTTTTGGCATATGCTATTTTCTTTCCATTACGAGCACATACAATAGACTTTTTGGTCCACCGACTTTGACCTTAGAATTCACCCATGTTCGTTAGTTCCAAAAATTTTCAATAACTACTCATTACATTTTTCTGAAATTTTGCATGAAATTACAACTACCCAAGGAAGAAAATGCAACATTCTCAGATTTTTTATAAAAATTTTCATTATGTCCCGGGATGAAAAAGGGTCAAAAATGGCCCAAAATAGGACTTTTTGGGACAAAATATTTTCCCACCATTAGATTTTGCTGAAAAATTACCCAAAAGCAAGACCACATAATATACGTCCGGGAATGTAATATTTGATGATTTTAAAATTCTGGTTGCGTCTCCAGAGAGTACAAAATTTTTTTTTAAATCCAACGTCGCAAAAAATAACACTTTAAGACATAAAATCTTTTCTGATCATTAGATTTTGCTGAAAATTACCCAAAAGCAAGACCACATGGAAATTTTTCTGGAAATGTAATATTTAACCATGAAAAAATTTTTTCTTCCTCAGGGGGGTGAAAAGTGGTAGAAAAAAAAAAAAAAAAAGTTGATATTTTGGAATCAAAATGAAAAAATTCTGATTTATTTGTTTCTCTGTCTCCGATAAAACTTAGGTTATTTCCCTTTGATTGTTATGTTTTTATATTTAAAAAAAAAAAAAAAAAAAAAAAAATTGTTCCTATTTACTTGCCTCCCCACGAGGGCAGAGTTAGACACAAGGTCGGTTATTAATGTGGGAAAAAACTAGCTTCCAAAGAGGGGCACTCTGGATAGAAACAAAAATTGAATTTTTTTTTTTTTCTTTACCTTTTTTTGTTCCTGTTCCCATTTCCGTTCAAAATTAGTTTTAATGTCTGAACTTTGGAAAGTGGCCGATACAATGAACGGTTTATTTTTGGCTCTTTTTAAAGCTTCTTGTTTCTTTAATAGTTCTCGTTCCTCTTTCCATTTCTGTAGCATTTTTAGGCGTTCTTGATTCGCTTGAGATGCTGGAAAAAAAAAAAAAAAAAATTTCCTCAGATTTCAATGAAAAGGTAAATTATCTTCATAATCTGTTGAAAGAGAATCATCTCAAAAAATGGATAATTATTTTGAAACTTTTAGAAAAAGACAAACTTAAAATAGAGAACCGAAATACAGATGACAACCCAATGGAAAAAAATTGCAATCGAGTGTTAACAGATTCATCATTCTAAGACAATGATGACTTATCACTAATTATCCAATTGCTATTCAAAGTATCTAATTAGTTCATTGAAATGATATGCAAGTGAAATATATCATTTTGATTTGTTTTTTTCTGGGTATATTTGCACATTAAAAACAATTTTGTTTTCTTAGGTGCTTATGTGTGAACATCCCTGAAAAACTGGACATAAAAAAAAAAAAAATTTAATTTAGAGATCAGTTTTGTATATAAATTTAATGTAAAACAATGCCTCATTTTTGGGCCACTTTAACTTATTAAAGTGGCTTATTTACTTATCTCCCCACGAGAACAAAGTTAGACAAGGTCAGTTTTTTTAATGTGGGGAAATTCAGCTCCTAAAGGGGAACTGAAAAAAAAAAAAAAAAAAAGTCTTAGTCATGAAGGATTTCTCCTCCACTGCCAGAGGACAGAAAAGTTGAAGTTAAGATTAACTAAATTTTATTTCATAATTCCAAGTCTTTGCAAATTTTTTCTGACAAAGTTGTAAAACCACACATAATTGCCTAAAAATGTAGCCCCCTCCACTCCCTCAAACAGAATTTATCTCCCACAGCAAAATCTTTAACTGCCAAAAACCACTGGAATGGTCAGAAATAGATATTTTTTATTAAATTTATGCAAAACTGATGCCCCACACTTAAAAATAATTGTTAAACAAGAAAATCTTTTTTTCCAAGTTTTCAGAGTGTTAACATGTAATTGCCTAAAAAATGTAGAATCTCATTGGGGAGAGATGTAGTGGAGGACACTCATCTACAAAAGCACACCAACTTCTGCCAATAAAAGTTTACCTATTCAGTAATTTAAAGGCTTCAAAGTCACTTAAAACAATTTTCTTTTAGAGTCATAGTTTCAGAGCTCATGCATAATTTGAACGTGATTTTGAAGTCTTTAAACTGTCAATTTGAAAGCATTGTTGACACATCTGGGCAGGAGCTGCTAGAAGCACATTATCCTGCCCTGACAGAGTTCAAAATAGACTTCAAAACATAGTAGGGGATGCCCTTTTCTATTCTCAGTAATCTCTTTCCTACAGAAGAAATGTTGCGAGCCTGTCTGCTTTATTTTCATGGCAAGTGCTTATCTGAGCTCTAATCTAGTTCCCCTTGCCAAACTTTCATGAAAAATACTCATTTAAGTGAAACCATTATCAATAATTTCCCCCACTCTTTATCTGTGCCTAAACCTAAGCATAGATCCCATGAACAAAACTTTCTTAGAACTGCACACCTGTGGAACTCTTCCCCATTTCCCTACTTTCCAGCTGACTACAAAATGATCGTCTTTAAATCCAACATGAATATGTTCTTGATGAGCCGTCTCTTTAAGTAATTCAATTTACAAAATTTTTTCACTACTAATATTAACCCTTATCCTCAAGTGACCTCCACGCCTTGATAAGTGGTGACTCATTTGTAAAAAAAAAAAAAAAAAAAAAAAAAAATTCCTGGATAGAATTGTATTTATAAAGTTGGTTGAATATCTGTTTGATAGTTATATAAAAACAAGTGAAATATGGCAATTAAAAAGAAAACAAAACTTTAGAAATTTTTTTTGAAAAAGTATTAACATACACTGAAGTTTAAAAAAAAAAAAATCATTTTAATGTTACGGACTGATTATCTTTGTTGGCATCATGAGTGCAAAATTGCTTTTATTTTTTTATATTAAAATTCATTTTTTTCAGTAAATTTTTGTGTACGCTAATATTTTTTTTAATTAGTATTTTTTAACATTTTCCTATTTTTAACAGTCATATTTCACTAGTGTTTTCATAGACACCATTTCGATTTTCTGCTCTTAGACTAAAAACAGTAGTTTACATTGCATATATCAAGAGCTTTTGTTTTTTTAATATTTCAAAACTGAAAAGCATAATCTTAATATGCACCTTGAATATTTAGAGTCAATTTTTCTTAAAAAAAAAAAGAAAAAAAAAAAAGTGGGTTACAAAAATTACCAATTTTTTTTTGGTGCTGGTGTATTGATTAGTACCAAATTTCTACTCTGTAAAACACATGCACCATTATTTAATACAGGCTTATGCCAAAGAAATGTTTTGAAATGTGAAATTGTGCATTTTTCCAAAGAAAATACAGTGAGATTCATAAATTTGCGGGTGCATGTGCAAAAGCTGCATTTTAAAACCATACATCCTCAACATTGCCATCGCATTTGGATTCACATGGTAACAACACGACTGCATAGAAAACAATGCAATTAAGGCGCCTTCAATAAGTTTTCAGATTTTTTTATTTTTGTATCAACTCTTATTGATAGTATGCACACGGAACTCCAGTCTCCTTCAAAATAAGCTTCTCTGGCTGCAATGCACATAACACTCATACCCCTTTCACTGTTGACGTCCCTAAATGCCAGAAAGCTTTCTACTCTAATATCTTCTTCCTAAGAACAGCTAGACTTTGGAATTCCTTGATTGTACTGATATGCAGAAGTTCAAATGTAATGTAAACAAACATTTTAATCTTTCTTAGGCATGGTCCCAATCAATAGCACCTTATGTTCAAGTGGCAATATGCCTTGTTTGTGGGGGAAGGTAAGTAAAAAATAAAAAAAAAAATTTATGACTAGACAAGGCTAGAGCCCCACCCCCAGTTTAAAAAAAAAAAAATTATGATTTTTGGAATAGGCCATTTTCATTTTGCCACAAGTACATAGATTTTTTTTTCGTTTACTTTTTAATATGGAGGAATTCTTGACAAGAATTCCTTGTTTTATAAATTTATGAAACTGACATATTTTCGTTGACATTTCTTTGGCTTACTCAGTCTAAAATGTGATCTCAAGTTTTACAGGAAGGAATTTGGTGTTGACCAAATAGTTATTGAAGAAATTTAAAGATTAGAATAATTGTAAATTTTGGCCACCACTAAACAATTTGAATAAACGAAGAATAAAATGAAATATGGTAAAATATATTTCAAATAAAATTTCAAACTTAAAATTTGTATTTGGGCAATTTACCGTAAAAATTTACTTCCCTTTAACGAGTCATCTTACCAGAACTTCTTTAAAAATCAATTAAATTTTATGTTCTATGAAAAAATAGATTTACTTATTTAAAAGCTTTAATAATTACTATTGAATTTATGTACATTCTTAACTAAATGTTATTACGGTGTTAACTTGTTTTTCTTTTACACTAATAAATCTATTTACTTGTCTCTGCACAAGGGGAAAGTTAGACAGGAGTTTGTCGCTGGATACACTCACATGAACAAAAATGTGCATTCTGGATAAGACAGAAATTAATGTCCTCAGTTGAGAAAGATTTCTCAACAGAGGACAGAACAGATCCTACATTTTGATCCTAGTCCAATGGCCAAGAAAATGGAACGAAACTATTTATCAAGGACAAAAATAATTCAGGATAAGAATTATGAGATGGATGGATTTTACGTTAATAATTTTGTTCACTCCAAACAAAGACTATTGTCAGACATAAGAGGCTACTATGATCAGGAGAATGGGGTTATGTAGCAAGATATTTGTTAACATTACACGCGGTTTGAGATTATAGTAAAGTTTCCCTGCATCTGTCGACGTCTACAATAAAGAGGTGAGATTTTGCTATTGACTCTTCAACACAGGCCCTCGGACCAATAGTAGCTTTCAACAATCTGCAAAAGTTTTGCTGACATACCATCTGCAAAAGTTTTGCTGACATACCATCTGCAAAAGTTTTGCTGACATACCATCTGCAAAAGTTTTGCTGACATACCATCTGCAAAAGTTTTGCTGACATACCATCTGCAAAAGTTTTGCTGACATACCATCTGCAAAAGTTTTGCTGACATAAAATCTGCAAAAGTTTTGCTGACATAAAATCTGCAAAAGTTTTGCTGACATACCATCTGCAAAAGTTTTGCTAACATACCATCTGCTTGCCTGATTCACCAGAGCGAGCCTCGATCAATGGAGTCAAAAGCAAAATTAATGAAGCATAGGAATGTGGGTTGCTGAAACGCCCGACAATTTTCAAGGATGCATGAAAAAGAGTGGAGATCTGATTGGTACAACCCGTCTGGTCGAAAACCGGCTTGAGAAAGGCATATATGGGGAGCTGCAGATGCATTGGAATCGACACAACAGCAAAAGCCTTCGTCATAACATCGACAAGGTTTATTCCTGGTAATTAGAGCAGATTTGAGTCACCCTTTTTGAAGATTGGGAGAAGTACTACTTTGCTCCAATCAAAGAGAATATTTCAGTGTGCCAAATTACTTTGAAAACTCCTAGAACACAGAGCAAATATCTCAGACATGGCTTTATAAACATCTACCAGTATCCTATCCTCACCAGGAGCCTTGTTGTTTTGCAGGCGGTGAAAGACATCTCTCACTTCATTCAGCGTAAGGGGCGTGATGTTGCGGTCATATTGCTCGGCTTGGTCCACATCCACATTTATCGCAGAGGTAGGGTGATTAAACAGCTCATAAAAATGCTTTTCCAGTGCTTAAATCCAAACCAGGTTTGTAATGACATTGCCATCATGCACACAAAGCATTTCATCAACATCCGTCATTCCTTGGTTCGGCTGCTTCACCATCCGGTAAAGTTTATAGGAGTGTGCACCACGTTCAATTTCTTCTGCAAACTCTTGCTAGTATGTATTTCTACCTGCATGAACTGAATAACGTGGCATCATAGATGAGAGTTCAGAGCATCTATTACCCACATTATTATTTGTTATCCAGTCCCGATGACAGGGGTTCGTAACACCAACGTGCTTGTGTGCCAAGTCAATGGTAACAGATTTATAGATCTGACACTTTGTCCCAGGTTGATATACTCCATTAGTTTGCAGAAGAGAGAATCGGTTATGAAGTTCTCCTCCAAATTGGACATCAGCATCTAACTTCAAATTGGCAATGTTCAGCTTTGGCTGTTTGATTGCTTGCCTGAAGTCGAAGGCCTTCGATAAGGTATGGCATAAGGGCCTACTTCACAAGATTTCCAGCTACGGTATCACTGGAAATGTTTACTCATTAAATCATTTCTCTCCGATAGGTTCATTAGAGGTTGATGGGAAGAAATCAGAGGCCCATAGTATAAATGCTGGAGTCCCTCAGGGGTCCATCCTGGGCCCAACTCTCTTCCTGATCTACATCAATGATCTCCCTAAACACATAATTAAATCATTTGTTGACATCTATGCCAATGACACGACCATATATGGCAACACATCAAAGGCCGTAAATGACAAAGTCTCCTCTGATTCTCTCTCCTGATCTTGAGCGCGTGGTACAGTGAGGGAAGAGGTGGCTGGTCACTTTTAATGCATCTAAAACCAAGCTTCTATCTTTACATCATCAACGCTCTGATCCCCATCTGGCATCAATTGAAATGGATGGCTCTCGTCTAGGGGAGGCTTCATGTTTTGACAAGCTTCTGGGTTTGACCTTTACTCCTGATCTGAAATGGAACAAGTACATCAGATTTGTTGCCAAGTAAGCTGGGAAAATGGTGGGATCCTTCTACTGCTCCAGAAGATATCTCACTACTGATGCAATTCTCTATCTGTATAAAAGCCAAGTACGTCCAAGGATGGAATACTGCTGCCACATCTGGGCAGGAGCTGCTAAAAACAGCCTATCCTGCCTTGACAGAGTACAAAATAGACTTCGTGGTTTAGTGGGGGATGCCCTTTTCTCTTCCTTGCAGCCTCTCTCCCACAGAAGAGACGTTGCGAGCCTATCCTTGTTTTATCGTTATTTCCATGGCAAGTGCTCGTTTGAGTTCCAATCTCTCGTCCCTCCTCGCCAATCTTTCACGAGAAACACCCATCTGGCTGAAACTACTGTCAATAATTTTCCCCACTCTTTATCTGTGCCTAAATCCAAACAGATTCCATGAGTAGAGCTTCTTTCTCAGAAGTGCACGACTGTGGAACTCTTTCGTTTGCCTGTTTCCCACCTGACTACAACTTTGATGTCTTCAAGTCCAACATAAACAAATTCCTGACAAACCACCCCCTTAAGTAAGACACTATCAAATCTCCAATACTAATGATTACTACAACACTATCTCATTGATTACTGTACATGCAATAACCTTTATCCCTGAGTGGCCTCCGGGCCTTGGTAAGTGGTGATCACCATGTTAAAAAAAAAAAAAAAAAAAAAAAAAAAGGACTTGCTTGAACAAGCCTGTGATCTATGTGGAATTCACTACTGGTAATCGCACCTCGAAAAGCACAAGAGCCAAGAACAGGCAGGACAGAGCTCGTCCATTTCACATGCGCCAAAATATAATTTATCCAATTGGCCATATGGTTGTTATTGAAATGCCAAGCGATAAGATGACGTGGGTGCTGGAAGCGGGTGTTTACCACAAGGTAATTAGTGGTCACAAAGTTGACGATTGTCACATCTTGTACAGAGAGTAAAGTGGATAAGGATATGCTTTGTGTTTTCCTCTGCCAATTATTTCATGCAAGAATTCCAATCTCTGGCTCCAAAAATGAGATCAGACGATGGTGTATGACCGATTGAAGGTTATGATAAAAGATATCCTTTTCCTATTCACCTGCGTTGAGTGTCAGCATGTACACAGAGACAATGCAAACATAAATTTTAAAAGTCATCAGCTCAACATTCACAGGCAGCATGAATTAGAACAAATATACTGAGGACATTGCCAAGGCTGCTGCAAAGAAGGTGGGCTCCCACTGTGCTAGAAAATCACTCACACCAGAGAGTATCTTATATCAAAGGCAATTTACCCATGAATGCATGTAATATTGTTGCCATATCTGGACTGTGGCATCTACCATTTGTACCTCACTCTTAGACACGCATCAAAAATAGTCGCAAATCTAACAGGTCCCTCACTATCGACCAAATTCTAACTTTTGTCGCAATGCCACAATGTTGCATTCCTGTGTCTGTTTTACAAGTACTTTATTGGAATGTACTCTGACGAATTTAAAGTACTCGTCTGAACTCCAATCTCTGGTCCCCCCCCCCTCGCCAATCTTTCACGAAAAACACCCGTCTAGCTGAATCCAATGTGAAAAATTTTCCCCACTCTTTATCTGTGCCTAAATTAAAACGTAGATTCCATGAACAAAGCTTCTTTCTTAGAACTGCACACCTGTGGAACTGCTCCGTCTGCCTGCTTCCCACCTGACTACAACCTGGATGTCTTCAAGTCCAACGTTAACAAATTCCTAATGAAACACCCTCTTAAGTAAACACTTCATTAAATCTTCACACTAACGTACTGTACTTGCAATAACCCTTATCCCTGAATGGCTTCCGGGCCTTGATAAGTGATGACCACCGTGTAAAAAAAAAAAACTTGTGCCCTCTCGATGTACATACTTCAACAAGCAGCAAAATTCCACTCCTTCATCGTTGAGATCCCTATATGCCATAAAGTCTTCTACTCTAATAGTTCGTTTCTTCGTACTGCTAAACTTTGTAATCCTCTCCCTGATTCCCTGACTGTACTGGCATGCAGAAGTTCAAGTGTAATGTAAACAGACATCTTGCCGCTCAACTTCCCACAACCCCCAAATAGTAGCTCCTTATGATGGGTAATTTCCCATATAAAAGTATTTACCTCACTTATGTCCCCCTTACAAAGATTAAAATCAACACAAACTATAATAAACCTTGTGTCTAGAATCCTTATTACAATTTTCATCAAAATCCATTACATGGTTTTTATTCTAAATATGCGTGGTTTGAAATGGAAAAAGTAAAAACAAAAAAGTTTTGGAATTGCTAAGTTTTCTAACAAATTTACAAGTGTTGAAAAAACGTGAAAAGTCCACCGATCGACCCTAGTGTACAAAAACGACAGGAGTAGAGTACTAAAAGAATAAGCGTGCAAAAGTTGAATGTGCACTCGCGCAAAAACAAACATGGCGACCATTGAAAACAATGCGGAATACATTGGATAATCGGCGACAACACAGGCCTGAATACTCCTAAAAATTGTTTTTTTTTTTTCGTTAATACTCATGAACACTGATCTAATACCGATTAAAATTTTTTTTTTTTGTATTTTCCAATAATGAAACAACTGAAAAAAAGACGTTAAAAAATGCGGGGTGTGCGTGTCAGCATCATCCTGTATGTATTTTTTTTTTTGCTACCAATCTACCCGATTTTCAAGAAAAAATAAAAATTAAAAAAAATACAGACGCTTCCATACGTGCGGCATTTTTTTTTTTTTTTTTTCCATAAGCTGGTAGATTTTTTTGAGTTTGTATTACTGTACACAGATTCGAAAAAGTTGTCAAAAAACAAATATATAACAAATGTTATCAAAGGCAAGATAAGTTACTTTTCTACCAAACTGGATATAATTTTCGTGTTTTTAATCAATTTAACATGTTTATTCAGCTCGAAAAACATACAGTGTTTACCGATGTATTGGAAAATTCAAGATGGCGGCCGATTCTCTCTTTAACACGGTAAGTTTGGAAAAAGGTGTAATAAATAATAAACTAGACAAAATACTGTTAGAAATTCACTCAATATATGTTAACGTGACATAACTTGACATATATTCGGTGGTTTTTAATAGTATTTTGTCTAGTTTATTATTTATAACACCTTTTCCTGAACTTACCGTGTTAAAGAGAGAATCGGCCGCCATCTTGAATTTTCCAATACATCGGTAAACACGGTATGCTTTTCGAGCTGAATAAACATGTTAAATTGAATAAAAACACGAAAATTATATCCAGTTTGGTAGAAGAGTAACTTATCTTGCCTTTGATAACATTTGTTATATATTTGTTTTTTGACAACTTTTTCGAATGTATGTGTACAGTAATACAACCCCAAATTAAGTGCGGTTTAACATTTTAAAGCGTCTATTTAATTCGAAGTAATAATGCGAGTTGGCAAGTTAAAGATGGCAGGCATCAGACGTTCAACTGGAAAGTCTCGATAATCGCTAAAATCATGAAAACAAAACAAAATACTGATAGAAATCCACCCAATAAATGTCACGGTGACACTTTAGTATTTTGTTTATTTTTCAAGTTTTGAACCATTACTGACATTCCGAAGACGGCAGGTTTCTGTCGACCATCTTGTCGGGGTACTAGTGCAAAGTGCACTTATTGATCCTTGTTGAAATAAGGTTATTTAGAAAGCCATTCTTAGCATGGGGAGGGTGTTTATACCTATTCTGTACTTTAACTTTACAATTTAATAAAAACAATTGAAAATACTATTTTAAAAAATAGCACGGATTAATAAGTGAACTAGCACCCTTGTCGGTACTAATTCGGCATTTTTTTTTCGAACCGAATAAAAGCATTAAAATACGTTAAATACCACAAAACTTGACATTTATGCAGAATACGTACCGTGCTTTTTTTTTTTTTTGATAGGATTTAAGTTAAATTTTTACGGCATCGTTTGTTTATTGAATTGTTAGGTGAAAGCAGTTATCCCTCATGTTAAGAATAGATTTCTAAATAACATCATTTCTGCACAATTAGTATTCTGCATACGTACCAGATTTTTAAGTTACAAATTTAAAAACTGAGTAGAATTGGGGTTTCTTTTGAATTGTCTATTGGACGCAAAGAACACAAAAAGTGAATATTATTTTAAAGCCTTTAAATTACCGATTAGAAAGTAAGAGCTTGTTTTACAACTAACAGAGCTGAAAATTTTTTTACTTAAGATGTTTATTTAGCTCGAAAAACTAATGTTTCATTCCCGTTGATAACCGAAAAATTATTTCGAAACAGCGTCAATAAAAAAATACGCCGAAAACAAAAATAACGAAATAAAACCATAATCTACTTACATTTTGTGTTCTTTTCTTTAGCTTTCGTTTCTGCTAACTGCCTTTTGTTTTGTCGTAATTTCGTGGTGGGAGGTTTTACCTCAGTTGCTTCATCTGTTAACGCGGCAACATTTTTAGATGCAGGTGTTTTATCAAGAGAAGTTTCCAATAAAGATGAATCCATGGAAAGGTCGACATTGAGCTCTTGACATGGACTCATTAATACAAGATGCCTTCGTTTATTTATCTCTTCTTCACGTTTGGCCGCCCATTCTTCCGAACGACGAAGACGTCGTTTTAATTTAGGGTCAATCCGGTTAGAACTTTTGTATGCTGCAATGTGGCTTGATGCCATTTTAATGGCTTGTTAAAAAAAAAAAAAGAATTTTTACGAATTGCTACTGCGTGCTGGCGTAAAACACTGTAAACAGTTTTCAAACGTTTAAAACTCACAGGTTTTTTCTAATTGGTTGAAAAATCTTAGAACTCATTTCTGATTGGTTGAATGGAAGGATGGTAAGTTGAATTACCTCCCTTGAACGGAAAAACAGTTGTAAGTTGCAACTGTTTTTGAAAATAAGTTTTAATAAAAAAAAATTTTTTTTTTAAATATACCGATATTATTGTTATTTCTTTACTTTTTGTCTTTTTTAAATTAAATCTACTCCGAAAAGTAGCATTTTTCAGTTACAACTTTTTCTAAGTTTTGTTTAAGTTATAGTTCCCGTGAAAATAAGTAAGAAGAAATGGATTACTCTTTCTCGCTCATATATATATATATATATATATATATATATATATATATATATATATATATATATATATATATATATATATATATATATAGAGAGAGAGAGAGAGAGAGAGAGAGAGAGAGAGAGAGAGAGAGAGAGAGAGTTAGTTTCGAAATAAAGACAAAATGCCCTTTTTTTTATTTTTATTTATTTTTATTACTAAATATTACGTGCATAAATAATAATAATAATAATAATAATAATAATAATAATAATAATAATAATAATAATAATAATAATAATAATAATAATAATAATAATAATAATAATAATAATAATAATAATAATAATAATAATAATAATAATAATAATAATAATAATAATAATAATAATAATAATAATAATAATAATAATAATAATAATAATAATAATAATAATAATAATAATAATAATAATAATAATAATAATAATAATAATAATAATAATAATAATAATAATAATAATAATAATAATAATAATAATAATAATAATAATAATAATAATAATAATAATAATAATAATAATAATAATAATAATAATAATAATAATAATAATAATAATAATAATAATAATAATAATAATAATAATAATAATAATAATAATAATAATAATAATAATAATAATAATAATAATAATAATAATAATAATAATAATAATAATAATAATAATAATAATAATAATAATAATAATAATAATAATAATAATAATAATAATAATAATAATAATAATAATAATAATAATAATAATAATAATAATAATAATAATAATAATAATAATAATAATAATAATAATAATAATAATAATAATAATAATAATAATAATAATAATAATAATAATAATAATAATAATAATAATAATAATAATAATAATAATAATAATAATAATAATAATAATAATAATAATAATAATAATAATAATAATAATAATAATAATAATAATAATAATAATAATAATAATAATAATAATAATAATAATAATAATAATAATAATAATAATAATAATAATAATAATAATAATAATAATAATAATAATAATAATAATAATAATAATAATAATAATAATAATAATAATAATAATAATAATAATAATAATAATAATAATAATAATAATAATAATAATAATAATAATAATAATAATAATAATAATAATAATAATAATAATAATAATAATAATAATAATAATAATAATAATAATAATAATAATAATAATAATAATAATAATAATAATAATAATAATAATAATAATAATAATAATAATAATAATAATAATAATAATAATAATAATAATAATAATAATAATAATAATAATAATAATAATAATAATAATAATAATAATAATAATAATAATAATAATAATAATAATAATAATAATAATAATAATAATAATAATAATAATAATAATAATAATAATAATAATAATAATAATAATAATAATAATAATAATAATAATAATAATAATAATAATAATAATAATAATAATAATAATAATAATAATAATAATAATAATAATAATAATAATAATAATAATAATAATAATAATAATAATAATAATAATAATAATAATAATAATAATAATAATAATAATAATAATAATAATAATAATAATAATAATAATAATAATAATAATAATAATAATAATAATAATAATAATAATAATAATAATAATAATAATAATAATAATAATAATAATAATAATAATAATAATAATAATAATAATAATAATAATAATAATAATAATAATAATAATAATAATAATAATAATAATAATAATAATAATAATAATAATAATAATAATAATAATAATAATAATAATAATAATAATAATAATAATAATAATAATAATAATAATAATAATAATAATAATAATAATAATAATAATAATAATAATAATAATAATAATAATAATAATAATAATAATAATAATAATAATAATAATAATAATAATAATAATAATAATAATAATAATAATAATAATAATAATAATAATAATAATAATAATAATAATAATAATAATAATAATAATAATAATAATAATAATAATAATAATAATAATAATAATAATAATAATAATAATAATAATAATAATAATAATAATAATAATAATAATAATAATAATAATAATAATAATAATAATAATAATAATAATAATAATAATAATAATAATAATAATAATAATAATAATAATAATAATAATAATAATAATAATAATAATAATAATAATAATAATAATAATAATAATAATAATAATAATAATAATAATAATAATAATAATAATAATAATAATAATAATAATAATAATAATAATAATAATAATAATAATAATAATAATAATAATAATAATAATAATAATAATAATAATAATAATAATAATAATAATAATAATAATAATAATAATAATAATAATAATAATAATAATAATAATAATAATAATAATAATAATAATAATAATAATAATAATAATAATAATAATAATAATAATAATAATAATAATAATAATAATAATAATAATAATAATAATAATAATAATAATAATAATAATAATAATAATAATAATAATAATAATAATAATAATAATAATAATAATAATAATAATAATAATAATAATAATAATAATAATAATAATAATAATAATAATAATAATAATAATAATAATAATAATAATAATAATAATAATAATAATAATAATAATAATAATAATAATAATAATAATAATAATAATAATAATAATAATAATAATAATAATAATAATAATAATAATAATAATAATAATAATAATAATAATAATAATAATAATAATAATAATAATAATAATAATAATAATAATAATAATAATAATAATAATAATAATAATAATAATAATAATAATAATAATAATAATAATAATAATAATAATAATAATAATAATAATAATAATAATAATAATAATAATAATAATAATAATAATAATAATAATAATAATAATAATAATAATAATAATAATAATAATAATAATAATAATAATAATAATAATAATAATAATAATAATAATAATAATAATAATAATAATAATAATAATAATAATAATAATAATAATAATAATAATAATAATAATAATAATAATAATAATAATAATAATAATAATAATAATAATAATAATAATAATAATAATAATAATAATAATAATAATAATAATAATAATAATAATAATAATAATAATAATAATAATAATAATAATAATAATAATAATAATAATAATAATAATAATAATAATAATAATAATAATAATAATAATAATAATAATAATAATAATAATAATAATAATAATAATAATAATAATAATAATAATAATAATAATAATAATAATAATAATAATAATAATAATAATAATAATAATAATAATAATAATAATAATAATAATAATAATAATAATAATAATAATAATAATAATAATAATAATAATAATAATAATAATAATAATAATAATAATAATAATAATAATAATAATAATAATAATAATAATAATAATAATAATAATAATAATAATAATAATAATAATAATAATAATAATAATAACTAGCATGAGTGCCCGCCCGGGTGTTTGGAAGTGTGTGTTGAGATAAAAAAAAAAAAAAAAAAAAAGGAAGGCAGGCTCGAAGAACGGGGGGGGGGGGAAATGACGTCTTTGCTGTTACGATCACCGCCAAACCGGAAGTGACGTAGGTTTAAATTAAGGCTAGACAATCGAAAAGAGGGAATAACTTTCAAAAATATCGGTGAAAAAAGCGACTGCTCCCTGTAGAAAAGTGCCCAGTTGAAGGTGAAGAAATTAATGTATTTAGTCAATTTTTCGGTATTTGTCGTCTGAAGGGTTGAGCTCAAAACGATACTGATCTTGGGAAAATCCGTTGCCTCTGTCGAAAGTTTTAGGCAGACATGTAAACATACATACATACATTTATATATTGGTAGCTCAAATTTTCGACCCAAACCGATTAAAAAGCTTGCCCTATCTCTGAATACCCTTTATGTAAAATTTCAAATGTTTAGACCAGAAATTGGCCAAGTAATTTGGTAGAGACAGCCGAGGTCAAATTGTTTTAAACTTTGACCCCTATTATGGCGTCTTAACATTTATTGTTTTTGGCTCAAATCAAGTTATTGGATTAGATCCATGTCCAAGGAATCTATATCTAAAATTTCAATTGTTTATACCCAAAATTGGCGGAGGAATTTGATAGAGTTCTCAAAGGTCAAATCGTGTAACCTTGACTTCTTAACAGCAAGATTTTTGGCCAAAAACGGATTACAAAGATTTTCCAAAATCTCAATCCCCTGTATAATGACTGGATTAGAATTAGGGTTAGTTAATTTGTTGATTTGAGAAAAGAATCCAATAGCAAATCGTCACGCATCTTTAGCAAAAGCTATAACAAATACTATAATTTCCTTCCTTTCACAATTACAAGAAACCTTCTCAACCATCGATAGCCATGAATGATAACAAATATGGTTCGAAATAATAAAATCTGAGGACAGGAAAGACATGTAGAAATGAAATGACATGAAGTCTCATTCTAACATTTAATAAATAATTTTATTGGTTATCTTCATTAGTAAGAATAAGGAATGAAGGAAACAAAAACTCAATTCCTGGATAAGATAAACGTGTCGTTTATTTATTGTTGAAAGAATGAATGTTTTAGATATAACACGTGTTCATGTCCGCGTTCGGGTGTAACCATCATTTGTTGCGGGACTGGTGGTGTAGAAAGAAAAGGAAATGTGTGTTCACCTCACTATCGTTTGTTCACGCGTGAGAAGAGAAGTGAGTAATGTAGTGAACGAGAAATGGCCGTCCGGCATGTAGAAAGAGAAAGAGAGAGGATTGCATCAGTTAAGCTGTGCGCTATGTTAGCAGTCAGCTACGTGAAGGTATTCTCAGGGACAAGTTGTATATATAGAGAGAGAAAGAGTGAGAATGTCAATCCAGTTCATGGAGAGAGAAAGCATCTAAAGTGTACGTACGGTCTGTTAGCTTTTTGCCCCCTCATAGTAGCAAGTGGCGTGAGGCACGCGCGTGCGCGCACCTGCCGAAACGGCGGCGGCTGGTGCGCCAACCACTCACCTCGGAAGCTGGTCCGAAAAAGGGCTGGAAACAGCTTGTCTCTTGCTTTTATAGTTGTTTCCGGTGGTCTTTTGCGCATGTGTGGATTTCCTTTAAAAGGGAAGTGGCGTTGTCCATGTGTGCGTACATGTGCATACGCTAGCGTGTGTGTGTATACACGTGAATGTGAGTGTATGTACGCGAACGTGAATATATGTGCATGTGTGGACGTGCGTGCGTATGTTTGTGTGAGACTAGAAAAGGCTCGCGCAGTAGAGACATTGATGATTATACAGGCCAGTTGAAAGAGATAGGAGTTCATGTATGTTTGTGGAAACATGCATGACGGATGATTAGAGATAATCCTGTAGCAGAAGAAAGAAAGTTTGTGTGTGTGCCGCATCGAACTCCATGTGTGGAGGTAGCCATGTTGGCTTGTTGCTATTCATATTTTAGTCTTAGTGGATCCCCAGGCCAAAAGGCCAGGTGAGTTCTGTTGGGTCCCAAGAGAGAAGTTGGAGGTGAACAGATTCGTTCCATGTGGAGTTGTTGTCAGTCCATGATCTGGGTAGAAAGAGTGTGTTACCAGTTTAAACTTTTATAAACTCAGCTACATGACTGAGAGCTGACTTCTGATTGGACAAGCCAGGAAGAAAGTGTTATCAAAATCAGAATTCGCTCCTACTTGTGTTCCTTACAAATCTGTCTGCTACACTTACGTTCAAGTAGTAATATGCCTTGTTTGGGGTAAACATGACTAAAAAAAGATAGCAAACAAGACAAGTAAATTGGTCAGAAGCTGTAAGATAATAATAGGTTAGTACTAGAATCTATCAGCTATTGCATGTCTATTATCAAGCTAAAAATAATGGTGTAAGAAATGTAATGTAATGATAAAAATCTATATGAAATCTCTGCATGCAAATCATACAACTTGACCAAACATGAGTACGGGAGAATGCTTTACAGCACTTTGAAGTACAACTGCTGAAGTAGGAGTACATCCAGGTTCCTCTGCACAAGAATAAGATTGACTGGTGTAAGCCATAAATATGGATGGCTATAACAGCTTGAGAGAGACTTTGGAAAATATGCTGAAAGCCTAAAGCTTAAACATATTATCAGCTACAACAACGGACAACAGTTCATTAAGGTGACTGACTCAATTTAGTAGCTAAGACCACTCAGCTACTTCAAATGAATATATCCCATATCAGTTGGTGGGGATGATTTGAAATGATTGCATAAGTTAAAACATAAATTTACAAAAAAAATAATACAGTTGACAACAATTACTAATGAAGAACTTGTTACTTGTAGAAAGTAATATTTTTCACAGTTTTTTTTTAATGCTTCTTAACAAGGTATTGTGTTAAAAAAGAGAACTCTTCTTAATCTATTTACACTCTCCAGAAATTAATTACTTCACTTGAGAATTCTCCTTGTAAATCATTGTGAGCCACATAAAGTCCATGCAATGTTCTAAGTTAAACAAAGCTTCCCGAGCTTAATCCGACTTTAATTTTTTCATTACAATTTATTTGATTTAGAACAGACAAATGCAGAAATGCCTCAGACCCGATCGACTGGATTTGGACCCCACAAAACCAAATGCTGCAGATATGTATGGATACATTGGAAAAAATCTTTCTACACTTTTCTGCGGGTGGTATCTGATTCTCAGCATCGAATGAGTTAAAACTCAATTTATTGATCAACCTCGTTTCTCTGGCTAGCTACAAACACATTTCAGATGTGAACGGCTCGAAAAGGTTTCCATCCAGCTGAAGAACAGCATTGTCTACTGGCGACCTAGCGACAACAGGCAAATGAGGACATGGACCAATATTTACAGTCTTAGAAAGAACTTGCCAAGAACTGTGATTTTCAAACCATAACAGCCATACAGGTGAGAGACGATTACATCCGGGATGCATTTATCAATGGAATATTGCCAACCAATATCAGACAGAGACTCTTTGAAAACAGAACACTCGATTTGTGCGTGGCATGTGACCAGGCTTTCAACTAGAAACAACCCAGACACAGCTAACTTCCTACACCAAACTAGATTCCCTAACTGCCTCTGTGATCACGCCTGAAACAGAAGAATCTGACTTTGACTTTTTCTTTACAGGTATAAAAGAAAACATCTCCATACCAATGCCCAGGCTTGTGCTCTGAAGGGACAATTTCAGCTGCACATATAGAATCAATCAGAGGAATGGCAGTTACCGGTAATAAGCCCACAGCTAGATTGGCGTATAGCTAGGTGCCAGGGCCCATTCCTGATGGTGGGAGGGGTTATTCAATGCCATCGAACAGCTACAACCCTCTTTAAGCTGAGCAGCCCTCAGCAAGTAAGGTGTTGTCCTGCCACTGACCATCTGCCTCATGGGGTGCATGGGGCATAGGATCTCTTCAGAAAAGTGGATACTGATGCACGAAACAATCAAACACAACTCAAAAAGAAACTAGCACCCAAGCACGGGCGTTGAAATGCCTGCATGATGCTGACTGGTTTAACAAACAATCTCCACTCCATCTCTGACATGCAGAAAACCACTGTTATCAATAAGGAACTATCTCACCTACAGATAGACATTGCTGCCTTGCAGGAAACCCATATCGCAGATTCAAGGTGCCTCAGGGAGTCAGACTACTCCTTCTTTTGGCAAGGGAAGAAATAAGATGAAACAAGAGATCACAGTGTTGGCTTCAGGGTCAAAAACTCTTCTTGACAAGGTCCAGTTAGGTCAAACCACCACTGCCTGCATAATTTCACTATATGTCAACACCACAGATGGACCTGTCACGCTAATATGTGTCTATGGTCCAACTATGTCAACAACTGATGACACCAAGGATGCATTCTACAGTGAACTTGACGCATTCAAAATTTCAAGAATCATGAAATTCTGAGTATTATGTGTGATTTTAATACTTCGGAGTAGGAAAGTGCAGACCTGTATGCATGTTTGCAAGTTACCAATGTTTTACACTGATTACCTACGCAACAGTTTTAATGCAAATTTCATTACATAGTGAATTGAATTTGGTGGAATATTTTATTTAAAACTAGTGAGGGTACTTGGCATTGTCCAGGTGTGGTGAGTGTGTGTGTGTGGGTGGGGGTAAATCAAAACAATAATAAAGAGGAAAATAAAGAATAAGCGAACGAAAAATGTTAAACTTTTTTAAAAAATTGGAAAAACAAAAACAAAAAAAACAGTGACACACACACACACACACACACACACACACACACACACACACACACATACACACCCATGAATACACGTGCGCACACACACGTACACAAACACAGACTCACACAAGCTAGCAAAAACAAACACACATGCACACACACGTGTATGTGTGTAAACACAAGCGCACATGCAAGCAGAAGATTATGCAACCTATTAATTTAATGGCACACACACACACCCAGCAACATTTTTGTTTCAATGTGCAATGCGTTGTCAGTGTGTTCAATGCGATAAGTAATAAGCCAGGAGGTTTCTATTTTGTCTGTATGCAATCGGAATAGGCCATATTGAAGTACAAGTGAGTGTTTGGTTTTGATGCTGATACCGTTAATGTGGAATGTAGGAATGCTTAGAGTTCAGCGAATCGAAAGCTATCGAAAGGGAGACATTATTAATTCCGTGGATGATAGAGTATGCGATGTGTAAAAGGACTTATAGAATAGAGGGTAAAATTGGAACTACTTTCTCTGTAGGTTATGACGATGATGATGATGTCACTCCTAGGAATAAATGTTATGCTTTAATATTACAAATTAATGTGTCTAAAATGTTGTTCTATAGTTAAATAAGGTAATGGCTAATAGTGAAACATAATAAATTTCTATGTGCCATCTGTTGGTCACAAAGCTTTCAACCAGACATACCTGCGGTATTTTGGTCCAGAGGGGAAAAACTGAACCTCTTTTGTTATATACTAGTATGAGTACCCAGCGTTGCCTGGGTTGACATGAAGTTCTGTTTGAAACACACCTGTATACTAATCATTTTCATCATGGGCAACGTGGATACCCTCACAACAAAAATAAAAGAACGGATGAAAACATGTAACTGTAATCGCCCAAAAAAAGATGTATGTGATACCCTCTCCACCAGATATTTCAGCAGAAGGGCTACAAAGAGAAGAAACTAATCTCTGGATATTGAGCACTGGAAAGATCCCCCCCTGCAAAGAAAAAGATAATTAAAAATAAATCATTACAACTTTTTTTTCAATAAAAAATAACAGCGAATGCCCGTGCGATCGCAAAAAAAAAGGTCTACCAAAAATTAATTCCAAAAATAATTATATGACATTTTTCGCCATTTTATATTTCTAATGTAACCCCCCCCCCAAAAAAAAATGAATTTGTCATATTTGGGGGTTTGTTCTGTTTATAAAATTGTTAGGTGAAAGTACAGAATGGTTTCATAAAAATTAATTAAATTTATCGTTATTTCATGTTTCAAATGTAATTCCTGCCCCCACCCACCACAAAAAAAACTAAAAATTTTTGTATTTGTCATGTTTTATCCCCCTCCCTTCCCTCGATCGCCAAACTTGAAAAAATGCTAGAGATGACATGTCTGGTTGAACGCCTTGTGGCCAAAAAGTGGATGCTCATTTTACGTTAAATTTATATAGAAAAGTTACCCTCCATGCTGAAAATGTTATTTTTTTATTTTTTCTTTCATATTATTTATAAAGACTGCTTAAACATATTAGACCCCAAAAAACAGGTCCTAATTTTTTTGGTCAATGTCAAGCTTCTTTCCAACTCACCCCCAAACTTTAAAATGACGACTTTTAATAGTTTTCCGTGGTGCTGAAAACGAATATTACGTTTAAATTTGGGGCAGATAAGTAGTTTACATGATATGAAGAAATTACTTTTTCAAAAAGTGGGGGATCACTTTCCTATATTAATTTAACGTAAAATGAGTACCCACTTTCTGGTCACCTAGTAATTTCTTCATATCATAAAACAAATTTAACTGTGATATTCGTTTTCAGCACTCCTGAAAATTGGTACTGTTTCTTTTTTACTAAGAAATGCGTCATTTTCTTCATCTCATAATTTAGGACGCTAATTATGCTGTTAGTAAGTTTACAAAAGCATACTTTTGTTTTTCGTTCTTTTTTCATTATAGAACTTGTATAGTTCTTAACAAGTGCCTCTGCAGTTTAACATTTCACAAAAATTCACAATAATATACTTTTGTAAACCGCTCGTGTAAGCTTACTGACTGCATTATTTACGTCCTAAATTATGAAAACATAAATGAATCTCTTAGTAAAAAAATGGCACCGGTTTTCGGTGGTGCTGAAAACGAATATCACAGTTAAATTTGTTTTATGATATGAAGAAATTATTAGGTGGTTAGAAAGTGGGTGCCCATTTTATGTTAAATTTATATAAGAAAGTGATCCCCCACTTTTTTAAAAAGTAATTTTTCATATCATGAAGACTACTTATCTGCTCCAAATTTAAATGTGATATTCGTTTTCAGCACCATCGAAAACCATTAAAATTTGTCATTTTCAAGTTTTTTGAGGAGTTGGAAAGAAACTTGACATTGCCCATTTTTTTCTAGGGGTTAGGGATGCTGGGTCACATCGTAAAAATTGAGCAGTTTTAATTTAAGATATTAAATAAATTATAAAGGAAATCAGTTTCGCAGGCAATTAAACACACTTGCTATGGTATAATTATTATAATAAATCCTGGGCAACACCGATTAAATTTTATAAACAAAAAGAGCAGAGGATGATGGATTTTGTTCACGTGTGTCTCTGTGACTAACTCTGCCCTCGTGAGGATGCAAGTAAATGAGGACATTAGTTTTAATTATTTTTCTTTAACAAATAAAAAAGGTTACTTAAAAATTAAGAATAAGCGAAAAAAATTTCCTCTGAATTAAAAATAAAAATATTAATTCAGCTTAGAATAATATTTCGAAATGAAAACAAATATTTGATAACGTGCTCCGTTTCAATTAAACTATCACAGTTATTTCCCCTTTTGATTTTCTGGTTTTTGGTTTGAAAATAAAACGGTTTCAGATTTCAGATAAAATCAGTTAAATCAACTTGAAATTTAAATAAACTAAAAAATAATTTTTTTTTTAATCAGTACAGTTGAAACAAAGCTATTATGTTGAATAAGTAATGTCATTGAGGTAATTATTTAAATAGATTTAATTTATTGTGATATGTTAATGACCCTAACTCAATAATGTAAATGTGGTTTGAAGAATGCTATATATTGAAAGTCCGTATACAATATAATGTCTCCTTTAACAGAAGTATCCTAACATGGGCATTAATATTTCTTGACCAGCACAGGTGTACACACATTTGGCTTTTATATTTCTTTGGTCATTGGGAGTTGTACACACAGACACACATACACACGAATTCTACTACTTTATATATATAAATATGGGTTTTCTTTTCTGGTCTGATTCAAGAGATTGTGCACATGTTTAGTTTTTTGTGAAGGGTAAGTTTGTACATTAAGTTCACCTCCACAATTTTCTTTAGAATGACTACTTTTAAAGGGGGTTGACTATGCTGATTAAGAAAATCTCATTCAAATTTTGCAGAGACAAGTATTTATAGACATATAAAGACCTGCATTATGCACTGTAATTCATTGGCTGCCAGGTTTGTACGCATTCGCTATAAACAAATTCTCTCCTACTGTCACCCTCATTTTTTTTCTTTCTCATTTGCAGGTGAGTATGCTGACAATGACTATCATGGTTAAATCTGGGGGAATTATTTTTCCACAACCCTCCCTGCCAAAAAAAGGTGGCTATCTACTCCAAAAGCCATTCTTTACTTGGGGATGTAGGGGGGTGTATATTCCATATGCCGTTCTTAAGATACGGAGGTTAATGGTGTCTATTTCGAAAGCCGTTCTTAACATGGTGAGTTTGGGATGTCTATTTCAAATGCCATTCTTAACTTAACATGACAATACTCAAAGACGTGAAATGAAAAAAGTCGTAATTGTTTACAAAAAGACAATATAAAACTGGAAGAATTCGTAGATTAGAATTCTTCGGCAGGTTGAATTCATTGAGAAAATTTCTGTGGCGGACTTAATTCATGAAGTAAAGTTCTGCGGCAGGGTAAATTTGTGAAGTAAAGTTCTGGGGCAGGTGAATTCATAAAGTAAAGTTTTGCAGCGGGTAAATTCATGGAGTAAAGTTCTGCGGCATGTGAATTTGTGAAGTAAAGTTCTGATGTGGGGTAAATTTGTGAAGTAAAGTTCTGATGTGGGGTAAATTTGTGAAGTAAAGTTCTGAAGCAGGGTGAATTCATGGAGTAAAGTTCTGCAGCAGTTGGATTCGTGAAGTAAAGTTCTGCAGCGGGTTGAATTACTGAAGTAAAGTTCTGCGACAGAGCGAATTCGTGGATTAGAGTTCTTTCGTGGGTTGAATTAATGGAGAAAAGTTCTGTGACAGGGCGAATTTATGCAGTAAAGTTCTGCAGCGGGGTGAATTTGTAAAATAATCCTCTGCGGCAGGGTGAATTTGTGAAGTAAAGTTCTGTGGCGGGGTGAATTCATAGATTAGAATTCTTCAGCAGATTGAGTTCATGGAAAAAAGTTCTGTGGCTAGATAAATTTGTGGAGTAAAGTTCTGCAGCGGAGTGAATTTGTGTAGCAAAGTTCTGTGGAGTGTGAATTTGTGAAGTTCTGCAGTGGGGTGAATTCTAGGAGTAAAGTTCTGTGGTGGATTTAATTCGTGGAGTAAAGTTCTTACAGCGGGGGTGAATTCCTGGAATAAAGTTCTGCAGGGTGTGAATTTGTGAAGTAAAGTTCTGTGGCGGTGTGAATTCGTGAAGTAAATTCTGCAGCACGGTAAATTCATGAAGTAAAGTTCTGTGGCGTGTGAATTTGTGAAGTAAAGTTCTGCGGCAGGTTGAATTCATGAAGTAAACATCTGTGGTGGATGTAAAGTAAAGGTCTGTGACGGGGTAACTTTGTGGAGTAAAGTTCTGCGGCGGGGTGTATTCGTAGAATAAAGTTCTGCAGTGGGGGTAATTTGTGATGTAAAGTTCTGCGGTGGGGTGAATTTTTGAAGTAAAGGGTGTGCAGCATGATTAGTGTGTGAATTTGTGAAGTAAAGTTCTGCTGCAGCGGGAATTTTTGAAGTAAAGTTCTGCAGTATTGTTAATTCATGAAGTAAAATTCTACGGCATGTGAATTTGTGATTCTGCAGCAAACTTAATTCATAGAAGCAGCAAGCTTAATCCATAGAGTGAAGTTCTGTGACAGGGTGAATTTGTTAAGCAAAGTTCAGCGGGGGGCTTAATTCATGAAGTAAAGTCCTGCGGCAGAGAGAATTCGTGGTGTAAAGTGCTGCAGCATGTGAATTTGTGAAGTAAAGTCCTGCAGCAGGGTGAATTCGTTGAGTAAAGGTCTGTGGCAAGGTGAATTTGTGGAATAAAGTTCTGCAGCATGTTAATTTGTGGGGTGAAGTTCTGCAGCATGTTAATTTGTGGGGTGAATTCATGGAGTATAGTTTTGTGGCGGGGGTGGATTTGTGGAATAAAGTTCTGTGGCGAGGTGAATTATTCATGGAGTAAATTTCTGCAGCACAGTGAATTCCTGAAGTAAAGTTCTGCATCAAGGTAATTTATGAAGTAAAGTTCTGCAGCGGGGTTAATTCATGGAGTAAAGTTCTGTGGCGGGGTGAATTCATGGAGTTCTGCAGCAGGGTCAATTCATGAAGTAAAGTTCTGTGTCGGAGTGAATTCATGAAGAAAATTTCTGTGGCAGGGTGAATTCGTGGAGTAAAGTTCTGCAGTGGAGTGAATTTGTGGAATAAAGTTCTGTGTCTGGGTGAATTCCTGAAGTAAAGTTCTGCAGTGTAGTTAATTTATGGAGTAAAATTCTACGACATGTGAATTTGTGAAGTAAAGTTCTACCACGGGGTGAATTCAGAGAGTAGAAGTCTGTGTAGGGGGAATTTGTCGAGCAAAGTTCAGCGGTGGGGTTAATTCATGAAGTAAAGTTCTGCAGCTGGGTTAAATCATAAAGTAAAGTTCTGTGGCAGAGTGAATTCATGGAGTAAAGTGCTGTGGCATGGTACTTTGTGAAATAATGTTCTGTGGCAGGGTAAATTCGTTAAGTCCTGCAGCAGGGTGAATTTGTTGAGTAAAGTTCTGCAGCATGTAAATTTTTTAAGTTCTGCAGTGGGGTGAATTCGTGGAGTAAACTTTTGTGGCAGGGTGGATTTGTGGAATAAAGTTCTGCGGCATGGTTAATTTTTCAAGTAAAGTTCTGCAGTACAGTGAATTCATGCAGTAAAGTTCTGCAGCCTTAATGATAATTTTCTAATTTCTTTCTTTTCTCTGAAGAGAAGAATAGGATTCTTTGAAAGTTCACAGAATAAGGATTTTTTGAAAATTGTTTTCAGAGTATTCTGTCGAACAATAAATTTACTTGTAAATTTTAATTTACAGCCTTGATTTCTTTTTCTTATGACAAGCTTTACTCCCTATTGTGTTTGTATTGAGTTTTTTATTTGGTTGGGATTCATATATCAATAAATAAATATTAATATTATATTAGGTTGAAGTAACACTTGCTTTTATTGGGTAAACATTTCATTCTTATTGCATTGAATATATATATATATATATATATATATATATATATATATATATATATATATATATATAAATATCTAGAGAGAGAGAGAGAGAGAGAGAGAGAGAGAGAGAGAGAGAGAGAGAGAGAGATACTTGACTTGCTGCTGGCTATCTTGCTCTTGTTTGTTGCTGGATCTCAACATCTTGAACTGAGAGAGTATGTATGTGTATGTATATTTTTTGTTTTATTTTACTTCAGTCGAAGTTCTCAGAAATTAGGAGGCCCACAACCTGGGACTAACACTTGAACTCTATATGAGATACATAGATATTCTAATGTTCCATTAAAGTTCTTTATCTCTCAAACACTGAGTTAATTAAGAAAATGAGAACATAATTTTCCTCTCCCCAATTAACTATTCTCGTATGTTGTAGTATATCTTTCGTTTTGGTCTTTCGTCTTACTGAATTCCAGGACAAGAATTTATCTAGTCTGGTGGAGTATCCAGCTTTGTGCTGTTACTTGAGGTAACATCACTTGGAGAAGGTGCATCATTCCTCATGAAAGCTCATGTAAATTAGCCATAGTGGGCAGCAAATACGAAATGTGATTTTGAATATTTGATCAGGGTTTACTTTTAGAGAAAAGTATCCTCATGCACACTCGAGGATAGTGTCTAGTAGGCATTCAAGTTCTCTCCGGTATTACGTGTATGCATATATATATATACTAGCAGGGGTGCCCGGCGTTGCTCGGGTGTTTGGAGGTGTATGCTGTGCAAAAAAAGCAAAAAAACAAAAAAAATGGTTTATTTTTTAAAACTTTGACCGCTATTATGACCCCTTAAAATTTATAGTTTCGGGCTCAAATCACTTTATTAAGTTAGATCCAGGTTCAAGGAACCTATATCTAAAATTTCAAGTGTCTAGACCCAAAATTGTCGGAGGAGTTTCGTAGAGTTCTTAAAGGTCAAATCGTTGAAATTTGACCCCTTAACAGCCAAATTTCTGGCTGACACCGGTCACATCGATTTTCCCAAATCTCAGTACCCGGTATTTCAAATTTCGAGTCTATAGACTAAAAATTGACAGAGTTATTGTGTAGGGAAATGTACACAGACAGACAGACAGACAGACAGACACGTTCACTTTTATATATATATATATATATATATATATATATATATATATATATATATATATATATAGTCATCCACATACATAAGTGGATACCTTAAACGGGCCTTATTATCGGGCTTGAAACTGACGGTACCAATGATCTGTCTCAACTAACAACTTTCTGTACACAAAATATAAATATGTTCTTACAATTTGGATTTTCCTTTTAATTGAGCACTCTGCTGGAATTTTTTTTCCCCAAAAAAAACAAACTAATCATATATATATATATATATATATATATATATATATATATATATATATATATAGTCATTCACATACAGTACTGTTTCGCTGTTTCACAGCTCATCAGTGCGGCTAGACAGGCAATATGTATGTATATGTGTATGTATATGTGTATGTGTGTATATATGTATATGTGTGTATGTATATGTATATGTGTGTATATAAATTTGTATATATGCATACATATGTGCATATATATGTAAGTATATGTATGTGTATATGATTTATTTAGTCAGGTCATGTCATGGGCTACTGGTACCATGTAACCCAGTACTACCTGCCTCATGGTCGGGTCATCGGCGACTAAACTGGTTCCCCCACCAGACTTGTTTGGTGAGGAGGGTTGCTAGTCTCCCTGAAGGATTAAAAACAAGACCTTCCAAAGGGTGAATGAACTCTTTTTCTAGGTCAACGGCCAACTAGCGCCGTGTATATTTGTGTGTGTGTGTGTGTGTGTATATGTGTATTGGGGTGGAGAGGGCTCCCGTAAGCCGTGGTGAAGGCAACCTTTCTAGGAGAAGCAAATCTCTGATTTAAAAAACCATAAAGCGGAAGACCATTACCCGCATTAAGCTGGTCTGCAGTTTAATTTGTTGCTGGCTATCTTGCTCTTGCTTGTTGCTGGATCTCAACATTTTGAACCGAGCGAGAAACTTAGCTGTCATACAAAGCTAAGACTCTGTAACATCATATTTGTATAGATACTCCCTCAGACATTTGGGCTCATGGATTTTAAATGTCTGAGGGAGTGGCACTCGTCTGACAAGACGTTGCAATCATCATATGTATGTATATGTGTACGTATAGGTATGTGTGTATGTATATGTGTGTATGTATGTGTATATGTGTATGTATGCATATGTATATATGTATGTGTATGTATGCATATGCATGTGTATGTATGTATGTATGCATGTATATGTGTATATGTGTGTATGTCTATGTATGTATGTATGTATGTGTATGTATATATTGTGTATGTATGTATATATGTATATATGTCTGTATGCTGGAATGTGAGAACACTTATTGACAATGGTAAAAGACTAGAACGGAAGACTGCAATTTTGACAAAGGAATTGCAAAGATACAATATAGACATTGCTGCACTCTCTGAGACACGTTTTGCAGGTGAGGATCAACTGGTTGAGCGCGAGTCAGGCTACACGATCTGGTCTGGTAGAGCTGAAAAGGAGAGGCGTGAGGCTGGTGTTGGTTTTACAGTTAAGAACTCCTTAATTGACAAGATCGAACAGCTAGTAGCCATAAATGACCGTGCAATGACATTGAGAATCCCCCTTGCTGCTGGTCGTTATATGAATGTTCTTTCTGTTTATGTGCTGACTCTTACTTCGCCTGAAGACGATATTACTTCTTTTTATCACATGCTTAAATCTGTTATCATCGGTTTGCCAAGCGCTGAGAGTTTGATGGTTCTTGGTGACTTCAATGCACGGGTTGGATCAAACAATGAGACTTGGTCTCCATTGGGTCCATATGGCATTGGTAAAGTCAATTCAAATGGTATGCTGCTTCTCCATCTCTGCAGTGAACTAAATCTTGTTATCACCAACACTTTTTCCCACCAGAAATACAAGGAGACCTGGTTCCATCCCCAATCTAAACATGGACATTTGCTTGATTACATACTGTGTAGACGTGGTGATTTTGGAAATTTTTGCAAAGTGAGAGTAATGCGTGGTGCTGACTGTGATACTGATCATTTAATGGTCAGAGCTAAACTGAGAATTACAGTTCGCAAAAAAAAGCCGTTTCAATGGTGTCAAAGTGCCTAAACGTATTGATGTTTCCAAATTGAAGGATCCAGTCGTACGAAGTTCCTTGAAATCTGCTTTCAACCAGGTGGATTTCTCAGATTGTGACTGGGAGACAGTAAGAGATACAATATACCAAAAATGTGTTGAAGTTCTTGGATTTAAAGTTCCCAGACATAGAGATTGGTTTACTGATAATTTCGATCAAATTAAGCCTCAAATTGATAGAAAGCGGAAAGCTTATTTGAAACTTCTCAACTCTTCACCTCTGAACAAGCCAGCACTCGCTGCCTACTTTTCTTCTGTTCGGAGTGAGGTTCAGTGTTGTGTGCGTCAAATAAAAAACAAATGGTGGTCTAACCTCTCCAGGGAGATACAGACTGCCTACGATCATAGAGATGTCAAGACATTCTACACTTTGCTTCATCAGGCTTATGGTCCGAAATCCTCTTCAACTACACCACTCCGGGCGAAGGACGGGAAAACCTTGCTGAAAACCTCAGATGAAATTAAGCAGCGATGGCATGAACACTTTCATGATCTTTTTCATAATCCATCCAATGTTGATGTTACTGCAATAGAAAGTATCCCTCAATGTTCCTTTTGTCCGGAATTTGATGTTGAACCGACTCTTGTGGAAACAGTTGACTGCATAGAACAGATAAACTCGAAAAAAGCCCCTGAGCTGGATGGCATCCCTGTTGAGCTACTGATACATGGTGGTGTCAATGTACATTGTGTGGTCCACTCTTTGATATTGTCAGTATGGCAGGGTGACCCAGTTGCCCAAGATTGGGTAGATGCCATGTTGGTTATGTTGTACAAAGGAAAGGGTACAAGATCTGATTGTGGAAATTATCGATGTATCTCGCTGCTGAGTGCGTTTTTTTTTTTTTTTTTTTTTACATAGGCATCACCACATTTTCAAGGCCAAGACGCCACTCAAGGATAAGGGTTACAGAGTGTACAGTAGAAATTGGACAATATAGTAATCATTAGTAATGAAAATTTGGTAAATTTGATTACTTATATGGAACGGCTCATCAAGAACTAATTTACGTTAGACTTGAAGACAACCATATTGTAGTCAGCCGGAAAGCAGGAAAACGGAAGACAATTCCACAGGCGTGCAGTTCTAAGAAAGAAGCTTTGTTCATGGAATCTACGTTTAGGTTTAGGCACAGATAAAGAGTGGGGGGGAATTATTGATAGTGTTTACAGCTAGACGAGTGTTTCTTGTGAAAGTTTGGCGAGGGGGGACCATAGATTGAAGCTCAGTTGAACACTTTCCATGAAAATAACGATACATCAGAGACAAACTCGCAACATCTCTTATGTGAGATAGAGGTTGCAAGGAGGAGAAAAGGACATCTCCTACGAGGCTACGAAGTCTATTTTGAACTCTATCAAGGCAGGACAAGTCCTTTCTAGCAACTCCTGCCCAGATGTGGCAACAGTATTCCATCCTTGGACGTACCTAGCTCTTATATAGATAGAGAATAGCATCAGCAGTGAGATATCTACCGGATCGATAGAAAGATCCCACCATTTTTCCAGCGACCTTAGCAACAGATTTGATGTACGTGTTCCATTTAAGATCAGGAGTAATGGTCAAGCCCAGAAGCTTGTCAAAACTTGAGGCCTCCTGAAGACGAGAGCCATTCATTTCAATTGATGCCAGATGTGGATCAGAATGTTGATGATGTAAAGAGAGAAGCTCGGTTTTAGATGCATTAAAAGTAACCAGCCACTCCTTTCCCCATTGTACTACATGCTCAAGATCAGAGGATAGAGAATTGGAGAGAACTTGGTCGTTTACTGTGTTAGATGTGGTACCATAAATGGTAGTGTCGTCAGCATAAATGTCTACAAATGATGTAAGGATGTGATTTGGAAGATCATTAATGTAGATCAGGAAAAGAGTTGGGCCCAGGATGGACCCCTGAGGGACACCGGCATTAATACTGTGAGCTTTTGATTTTTGCCCATCAACTACTACTCTTATGAACCTATCAGAAAGAAATGATTTAATAATTGAGAAGACATTTCCAGCTATACCATAGCTAGAGATCTTATGAAGTAAACCTTTATGCCATACCCTATCAAAGGCCTTAGATATGTCAAGAGCAATTGCCCTAGAAAGGTTGCCTCCGTCGAGAGATTTGCTAATCCTATGAGATATAACTGTAAGCACATCTGCTGTAGATCTAGCAGAACGGAAATCATATTGAGTGTCACTAAGAAGGTTATTTTTGTTGAGATGGTTGATTACTTCTGTATTAAACACAGATTCCAGCAACTTACTCATGACGCACAGGAGACTTGTTGGCCTGTACTGAGAGGGGGATGAGCGATCACCTGAATTCTTAAATACATGGCAGTTGGAAAGGTATTTGCATGTCTCTTGCTAAACCGATTGGAAAAGTATGTATGTCCTAATATCCTTCCGGAATCCCAGTCTGGTTTTAGAGGTGGGCGAGGAACTGTGGATATGGTGTTTTCTGCTAGACAGCTGTTGGAAAAATGTATTGAACAGCATATGCCTCTTTGCCAGGTGTTTGTGGACTTAACCAAGGCGTTTGACACAGTCAACCGTGAGGCTCTCTGAATTCCCCATTGATAATGGTGTGAAGCAGGGTGATATAGCTGCACCAACATTGTTTTCGCTCTATTTGACTGCTGTGCTCTGGTATGGTTTCCACGATTGTGATATGGGTGTTTATATTAGATCCTGAACGACTGGAAAGGTGTTCAACCTCAGAAGATTCCAAGCCAAAACACTTGTTAGTGATGGACTTGTTAGGGAACTGTTGTATGCTGATGATGCTGACCTGGTAACACACTCCTCAGTAGATATGCAACTAGTGATGGATCTCTTTACAAATGCTTGTACCTGCTTCAGACTGACAGTTAGCATTAAGAAAACTAAAGTCATGTACACTCCCGCTCCCCATGATCTGTATGTGGAACCTGATATCTTCGTCTGTGGAAAGCACCTTGAAGTCGTAAAAAATTTTGTCTACCTTAGGAGTGCCTTATCAAATGATGGCACTCTTAATGCGGAAATAAGACAGAGAACCAGCAAGGCATCTAATGCTTTTGGAAGGTTACAAGATAGAGTCTGGTCTGATGGTGATCTGACTCTGACAACTAAAATTTCAGTATATCAAGCATGTGTAGTACCATCTCTACTCGACGCATCTGAAACTTGGACCTTGTACCGGTCACATATAGAATTGCTCGAGAGGTTCCATCAGCACTGCCTTAGACACATTCTTGGTTTAAAGTGGTATAGCTTTGTCCCTGATACATGTCTTAAAAAAGGCCAAAACAACCAGTATTGCTACCATTGTTATTAAGAGCCAGTTGCGTTGGGCGGGTCATCTCATCCGGTTTGAAGACTATCATCTTCCAAAACAATTGTTCTATGGTGAGCTCTTTATTGGAAAAAGACCCCAGCACAAGCCCAAAAAACGTTTTCGTGATAGCATCAAGGAGAGTCTGGTGAGCTTTCATATTCCTGTTGACAGTTGGGAGTCCCTAGCGTATGATCGCAAGCAGTGGAGGACACTGATATACAGGGGTGCAGAACATTATGAAGCAGCCAAAATAGACCGAGCGAAGCTTAAGAGAGCATGTAGGAAATGCCAAACCTTGCCGCCCAACCATGGAGATCTCTGGATCTGTAAGGTGTGTGATCGGGCTCTGTTGTCTAAGGCAGGTTTTGTTAATCACATGAAAGCCCATGATAATACGGGTTCCGCTGCTGTTAGTCTCATACAAATCAGTGAGCGTTTTCAGTGTCATGTCTGCTTGAGGGTGTGCAAGTCGCTGGCAGGGCTTAAAAGTCATATTCGGGCACATAGACTTTTAGTGACTGAGGGAGTGGCTCTCGTCTGACAAGACGTTGCAATCATCATGTCTGTATGCATATATATATGTATGTGTATATGTGTGTATGTGTATATATATATATATATATGTGTGTATGTATATGTATGTATGTATATCAATGACCGTCTTCAGTGTCATGTCTGCTTGAGGATGTGCAAGTCACTGGCAGGAGTAAGAAGTCATTTTCGGGCACATGGACTTTCAGTGACTGAGGAGTGGCACTCGTCTGACAAGGTGCTGCAATCATCATCATCATATCTATCATATATATATATCATCATATATATATATATATTTCTTAAAGATACCACATTAAAAGGAATAGAAGTACAAGTATTTATTAATTTTTAAAATGTTGGTTTCTTATTGGTAACACCTTGTGTACAATTGTTTCAGCCTCCGGTGTATAATCGTTCATCAAATATAATTTTGTACAACTGGGCTTCATCAGCGTGTAGAAAGAACTAAACTTTCAAAAGTTTCACAGCCCACAGATAGGACCTTTCTTATTAACACAGCAGGCATTCATTTTTTATTTAATCCACAGCACATATATAAATTATATATAAACAATCAAACGCTTTAGATTAAATACATTTGCCTTGTAATTCTGTAATAGTTGGCATTTCTTTTCTTTCTATTGCACATTCTATTCCTTTTAAGAAAAATATTTACAGCTCTAATATTGCACTATGGAACTATAGAAGGTAGGCTCTCTCTACCGTGCTAGAAAACTACTGACACCTGAAAGTATCCTGTACCTCTATAAGGCCACCATTCGCCCATGTATGGAGTATTGTTGTCACATTTGGGCTTGTGCATCTGCTACTAGTCTCTCGCTCCTAGACAAGGTTAAAAAAAGAGTCGCCAATCTGATAGGCCTTGAACTGGCATCCAAGCTTCAGCCTCTGTCCCATCGACGAAACGTTGCATCCCTCTGCCTGTTCTACAAGTATTTTAATGGTGAATACTTTGACGAACTGCAGACACTTGTGCCCCCACGATGTAGACACCCTCGACAAACCCACCCCCACACAGTAGAGATCCCTAGATGTAAAAGATCTTTCTACTCCAGTAGTTTCTTCCCCAGAACCGCTAAACTCTGGAATTCCATTCCAGGTTCCTGCTTCCCTAACTGTACTGACATGCAGAAGTTCAAGTGCAACGTGAACCGACATCTTGCTGCCCAAATCCCAACATAGTGCCCCAGTAGTTGCTGCCCCTGATAGTAGCCCCCTACACCAAAGTGGCAATGTGCCTTGTTTGGGGTGAAAATGTAATAAAAAAAAAACAAAAAAAAACAAAAACTACAGAACTACTATAGAGATCTTTAACGAAATTTTGGGTGCGTCACCAAAATCCGTTTTTCATGGTAGCAAAAAAGGAAAGAAAAAAAAAAATGGGGAAAAAGCATTTATGGCAAACTTCTCGGAAAAGAGTAAGTAGTGGAAATGAGCAAAAGAAATACAAAAAACCCGAATAAGTTTAAAATGATCCAAGTTTATTAAAACAAAAAGTTATCGATTGCCTTTATTTCCCAAGGCTGAGGTTAAAAAAAACCCTTAAGGAAACATTTAAAAATACATAAAAAAATACAAAAAAAAGACGTCAATCCTTACTTATAAGAAAGGCTGAAAGAAAGAACATATAAAAACCGGAAAACAGTCTTTCTTTGACAAAATGGTCTTTTTGTTTTTCTTTTCCGAAAGGACAAACAAAAAGTTTCTTTGACCTAAAATGAGAGAAAGAAGTAATTTCCTTTGTGAAGGCTCATGTGCCTTTTAATTCAAAGGGGAGAGAAGACCATAAAGCCGCTTTGGTAGGCTTTATGTGTACAAATACGGGTAAAATTCTTGAACTATGGAAGATTTCTTTTCTGAAGGAAACTTCGGTTGAAAAATCTTTCAAAGACGGGATTTCCTTTCTAGGTGCGATATTCTGCTCGTCTCGTCGGCAAAATTAAATTTTGTTCTTCTTAGAAAAGAACTCCTCAACACACGGTAGTTTCTTTCGTTAATCCTTTGAGAATAATAATTTACCAGTTGTAATACTCGATTGTCTTTTAATAACCGGTATTAATCTTCCAGTCGTAAGACCTTGTTGTCTTATAATGACTGAGAATAAAATAACGTTAATAGTTTAGTTCCAACCAATGAAGTTCTAAACAAACGTCTTCTCCAAAGGAGGAGAGAAAAAAAACGTAGAATTTAACATCAAGAATCCTTTTTGACAGAGCCGAATAGCGTCCTTCTTCTTGGCCGGCTAGATTCGAACTGACGAAAACGGGCAAAAACCCTTTCCTCCTCCTCCTCCTCCTCCTCCTCCCCTCCAGAGAGTAGGAGTGGAGCTGGCTGCTAGAAAGCGAACTATACCGATGCTGATGATGATGGAAGTGACCTGCCGGTCTAGGAATGCGTTCCTTGACCCAAATGCGAAGATGTTGAATGTGTATAAATAAAAACATAAATAAAAATTATTTCTCTATTAAAAATTTCAACACTCTTTATGTTATTTATTTATATGTAATTTCTACCCCAAGTAGTAAATATATATATATATATATATATAAAGTTGAGATTTTTGTCACACTGACATTGATATTAAAAGTCTTCTTTTTCTATTTAAAAATTATTAAAATGAACTTCTTTATGTAATCAGTCATGGATATGCGAGCAACTTCATGACGGTTAACAAACCCAAACATTCATTCATTAATTATTCATTTTTATTTGATTTCTTATTAGATGATCGGTTCCATTTAATTATTATGCACAATTCTATTTATGCATATTTTCTACATTGCGCATAATTGTCTAGCATTTACAATGAAAAAGTTCTAGCATATGCACATGTATTTATATATATCTATATATATATATATATGTTTGGATGGATACAGAAGTTGGCAAGTTAAAATGCAAAATGTATATTTCAACTTGCTGACATTTCTATTAATTTATGCATAAACTAATTAAAGCTAAAAGTGGATTAATTTTATAATGTTCTTATCTGTCAGGTTAACTCAAATTTTAGTGAATGTGGCTGCAGCGCTAAATGTTTTAGTTTCGATTCTAGCTGATTCCATCCAAGTCATTTTTTTAAAATTCTTTAAAAACTTTTGAAATCTGTACTGTGCATACATATATTTATAAAAATCCAAGAGAATAAATACAAAAATTGCATAAAGTAAATTATTTTACGGCCAGCAATTTCAGGCGCCCCCTGCTAGTATATCTATGCCCCTATAATGTTTTTTTCGTATTGATATTCATATTAAAAACCCTTTTTTCTATTTATTTCTAAAAAAATACAACTTTGTTATATATGGCACATGGAATTGCATTCACTAGCAAAAGATCTAGCTAATTTTCATATTCTTTTAAACATTCATTTTAATTAATTCCTTATTTGTTTTTTTTTTTTTGTTTTCTTAAGGGATGATCATCTTTAGTTAACTATTACGTGTAATTATATTCATGTAGATATTCTACATGATTTATACTTGTGTAATATTTGTGTAAAAAGGTTACAGTAAACACAAACCTTTTTCTATATTTATGTATGCATATATGTATTTGTTTAAAAAGTATCCCTACCAAACTCTTTTGTCAGCTTTTGGCCAACAGACATGCAACTTAATATATAGGGTATTCGAATCCATATGAAACTTTATATTTGGGTTTTAGCCAGGGAAAATTGGTGCAAAAGTGTGAAAATGAAAAAAATAGACTTTGCCAGGTGATGGTTGAATACGAATATGCATGCGTAACTTAATAACTATTGGTTCATATTTTAATTTTTAGCCTTGCAGCAAACATGTCTTCATAGCTTAGGTATTAATGTCAAAGAAAAAGTAAATCGTAAGCTAAGCATTTTAGTTTTGATTCTTGGTGGTGGCTCACAAGTTATTTTTTTAAAAAACTTTTTGAATCATTACTATATATTAGGTCCAATATAATATAATAATAAATACGAAATTTGCATCTAAGCATATTTTACAACCGAGCAATATCGGGCGGCCTGCTAGTATCTATATAAAAGTGACCTTGCCTCTGTGTGTGTGCAGAATGGTCTCTATCGAACTTCTCTCTGAATTTTTGGTCTACTAACTTGAAACTTGATATACACAGATTTGGGTCTTTAGCCAGTAAAAATAACTGCTAAGAGGTCAAAACTGAGAACCCCCCCCCCCAAAAAAAACCCAGTTGACTTTACACGAGTAAGTTCACTAAACCTGTTACTTTTGCAGGTCAAATGTAATGACTAAGGCTTGAGCGCTGTTTTTTCTTTTTTTTTTTTACAAAGACGTCACCACTTATCAAGGCCAAGAGGTCACTCGAGGATAAGGGTTAAAGAGTGTACAGTAGACAATTGGACAATAATGTAATTGTTAGTAATGGAAATTCGTTAAATTTGTTAACTTATATGGAACGGCGCATCAAAAACTTGTTTACGTTAGACTTGAAGACAACCATATTACAGTTAGCTGGAAAGCAGGAAAACGGAAGACAATTTTGGCTTCAATTCTAGCTGCCAGCATTCAAGTCATACATATTTTTTAAAAACATTACTATATATTGGGTACAATATAATAATCAATAGAGAATTGGCTCTGTAATAATAAATATGAAATCTGCATGAATTAAAATATATTTAAGCGTATTTTATCACAAGGCAAGGGCTTCACCCTGCTAGTAATTGATAATTTTCCATAATTTTTAGTGCAGATACGTTTTTTTACCTGATACATAAGCATATCGAAAAGTTTTCCTGCTAATTTACATTGCACTTTCATATTTCACCTGTGTATTTCCAACTACAAACACAGGCTAATTATTAACCCCCTCCCCAACCCATTTATTCAGAGCCCCCCCCCCCACAAAGATTGATCTTTTCTTTTTATAAACGTCTTTGCGTAAAAATGAATTCACATTATTATCGATCCCTTTTACAGAAAAACACACACATTTTAAAAGTAATTACCGGCGAATTAAATTTCGCATATCCTTTTTTCTTTCTACACTCTCTCGATGAAAAATCCCTGGAATATTTTTAATTTGGATTTCTTTATTAATATTAGATTTTGATGGTCGATTACTGTCAACGATTTACTACTATTTATTCACTCAGAAAAACAGGAGTGCACAATGTTAACCGCGCCTCTCCTGCAGAGGCCTTTTCTTAAATCCAGTGGAAAAAAAAAAGTCCACCATAACTGGGAAACAATAAAGAGTAAAATACGAATGTTAACTTCGTGTTTTTTGCCTTTTTCTAGATTAATTGCACAACCTAGTTTTAAGAATTTACCCTATTATTAAATACATATAAGAATTCATCTCTGATTATCAATTAAAATAAGGGGAAGCTCCAACAGAAGTCGAACTCGGCTCGCCCGTGTTGGTAACCACGCATTTTACTACTACGATGCAATCGCAGATTCATCCATGTGCTCATGTTTACATTAGTTTAATGTTTACAATAATGGAATCAGTTAAATTTCAGATCAAACTAAATAACGACAAGGTGCACGATAGCTTTAAAGTTGCGGAATAAAATTCCAGAAACATTTCTTCTTTTAAATGAAATGAAATTGACTTTCGACGTGTGATTATGCCTGGACAAAATGGCGGTAGAAAGAAAACGTCGGCCATTTTGGAGGTTGATTTTGTCTCATTCAATAAGATTAGGCGTTCTGGAGCACATACGGCCAGGCGGGAAACCGGAAGTTAAGCGCCGTGGACGTGTAACGAGGTTTCTCATTAGTCGACGTTCACCACGTGTCGTCGAAATGCATTGTGGGCCGTACAAATTCCAAGCTTGCCATTTAATCGAAAAAAATGAGTCGAACGGAACGGTGAGCTCTCATTTATCTACGGTTTTTCATCGGCCTTCAAACACCTTTCAAAGTAAATATTATGATATATTATTTCAACAGCAAAGTTTAACGTCATTATTATATTTGTTCAGATATTGTTGTTTTTCTATTGGAATGATTCAGCTTTTCTTTTCGCGATTCTCTTAAGCCATAAAGTTGTTAAGAGAGAAAGACAGCCGTCGTTCTCCTATTAATCTCTTCTTAATGACCAAATATATATGTATATATCCGTGAGCAATTATTAAAAGTACATAAAACATAGATTCCAATGTAATCTCCATATTTTATTTCTTGCTTTTGGTATCACTATAACGTTTATATGTACTGAAACGTGTATATATTAATAATAATTAGAAATCTTGCAACATTTCTTATTGTTTATTTTGGGTCGAATTCTTTCTCCACGATCGCGTCTTTAAACTTTGCATTTTTTTCCCCTCAATATTTGTTTTCTCTTCTTGGCATTCGATTTTAAAGAAGAAAAAAATGCCATGTTTACTAAATATTAAGTCTTATAATCTTTGATTTCTCAAACTCATTTAGTTTCAGTCTTGTATAAGAAAACCACGATAATTGTTTTGTTTTTTCCACGTGTTTTTGTCTCGAAGAAGAGAAGATAAAAACGAATTAATTCCCATCTCAAATATTAAAAAAAAAATCCGAAACTATTAAAAATGATCATGTTCTTAGATCAGAATTTTCATATTATCATATTAATTCCCAATGTTTCGGCCGATGTAGCCTCCGACCTTCTTCAGGTGTACTTTTCAAAGTTTGGAATATGTACCTTAGGAAGATCGGAGGTTACCCCCTACACCAACCGAAACATGAATATTACCATTGTGACGGGAAGAAGAGCAGCCTAAATCGTCCAAATAATTACTTCATTCTATAAGTCATTTTAAATCCTCTCATAATATTCATTTTTTTAACTGCCAATCATGCCATCTTTTAATCCTTATCCTCAAGTAGATTTTAGCCTTGGTAAGTAGTGATTCATCCGTTAAAAATACATTCTGCATCTAAAAATGCTGAAACTTTTTATATAAGATGTAAATATTTACCCCCCCCCTCTAAAAACTAAATAAACAAACGATATTTTTCACATTTTCTGACGAATTAGAGAGAGAGAGAAAAAAAAAGTGCGGTGGTGCATTTAATTTTATTGAGAACATAACGAAAATCTTGAATTATTTTTGCTGTTTTCGGTATGGCATGAATGCCCTGGAAAAGTCACCTCTGATTAATGTTTGCCAGTTTTAAAATAATCGGTGCTGCTGTGCTCATGCACTTACTGTACCCCGCTGGTTTTTTTATTTTTTTTTTATTTTTTTTTAATGATATTTTTAAGTTAAATTCAAGTTTTACGATATCGTATTTTATTAAATTGTTGGGTGAAAATACAGAATACTTACAACCCCCTTCCCTATTTTAAGAATGGCTTTCTAAAAAATATCGTTATTATTTCAGCACGATAGAATAAGTGCATTTCTGAAAAAAACAGAAGTTCGTTTGCATATTTTAAAATTGGTAAACATTAATCAGAATTGACTTTTCCAGGGCATTCATGTATTTGATCAAATCAGCCGACGATAAACGTTTACAAAGAAGTACGGAACTTGATTGTAACCAGTTTATCATTTAATATTTACCAGTTTTAAAAAAAAAGTCATTGTTAAAACTGAAACAAGTTATTCGACCATTTCTTTCATGTTTGTTTACATTTTTCGAAATTTGAATTTGTTTTATTTTTTCTTTTCTTTTCTTTTTGTTTTTGTATTTTGTTTTAAATATAAATGATTTTTTTTTGTGTGTGCATGGAAATATTAAGCGATTTAAAATGAATCCCAAAAATGATGAGTTTCGTTCGAACTGAAATGAAAATATGACATTTCGTGACCTTTTTTCTCCCCCGAACACGTGTTCGTTGGTGTAAACGCTGTTAATCAATTTCACGCGACCGACTTTTCGTTTTTGTATAGATGTGTTTCTCGCCTCTACCAGATTTATACATTTAGAAAACTAGTCACTGTCAAGATTCTTTTCAACTCCAGAAAAAGCCTGTACAATAATAATTTTTTTTTTAGTTTTCGGGGTGCTAAAAACGAATATAAGTTCTTCATGATATGAAGAATTTACTTTTTCAAAAAGTGGGGACCACTTTTCTATATAACTTTAACGTAAAATGAGCACTCACTTTCTGGACACCTTGATAACTTTTTTTTTTATAAAATTTTCTGCAAATAGTTTTCGGAATATTAAGCAATGTAATTTCTTATCTTATGTTATTAGTGGTGGCCATTTCTGTACGAGCAAGCGCACGCACGTCAAAAACATACGCACAGAGAGATGATCACCGTCATCCAGGTGGATCAGAATCTTTGTAGGAATTTTTGACACCCCTAACACGAAACTGCGAATAAAATATAAAGACTCGTAATTTCTCTTTTAAAAGCGGGTTGTTTATTTTCTTTATGGATTATACTTCCAAAATAAACTATTAAAGTTGTATGAAAAGTAATAGGAATATATTTTTTTATTTTTTTAAAAATAGTAATGAAATTAATTGAATTTTACGAGTTCAGTATTTTTCAATTTTTAAACTTTAAAAATCTATCAAAATTTTTCTATTGATTCTATTTTTACAATATTTTCAGGGTCAATGTGAAATTTTATGCTCTTTCCAATAAACCGAATATAAAATTTTAGACAAACGTTTTTTTTTTTTGATTCACGCCCTCTCCATTTTCAAGTGTCTATTAAAAAGTAAATAATTAATTTACTCACCAAAGTGTTATATATCACAAATTGAAGATAAATGATCAATAAATAATATATTCAAATTTAAAACAAAAAAAGTAATGTTTTTTAGAAATTTACCTGTAAAGTCCGAAGTTTAAAACCTTTTTTAAAAAAACCACGTTGTTTTTTTTTTGTTTTTTTTTTTTTAATGAAACCTTGATCCTTGCTCCTTTAATTGAAAAAAAAAAAATAGGGCTTGAATTACATTTTTGAGGAGTTATAAGCTTGGAAAGACGGGGTGAAATTATTCAATATTTTTCACGAAATTTCTGACACACCTCACCACACCAGACACCACTGATAACATAAGAAATCACATTGCTTGATATCCGAAAACTACTTGTTTGCGGCAAATTTAAATGCGATATTTTCAGCATACTCGAAAACCTGGCAAAGGTAGTTGGGTGGAAAGTAACTAAAAATTTGCCAAAAAAGCTTTCAGGCAGTCCCAAAAAATAAACAAAAAATATTTATCACGAGGTGGTCAGAAAATGGGTGCTTATTTTATGTTAAATAGTATATATAGAAACGTGATAATCACTTTTTAAAAAAGTAATTTTTTCATATCATGAAAACTATTTCTCTGCCCCACTTTTAAATGTCATCTGTTTACAGCACCCCCCCCCGAAAAACTTACAAAAGTCGTCACTGTAAAGGGTTTTTTTTTTTTTTGAGTTGGAAAGAATTTTAACATTGACCAAAACTACTATTAATCGAATATTCATCGAAATAATAAAAAAAAGCCAAAAACAAAATGTCAAAATAACTTGTCTGAGCTCCAATCTATGGTCCCCCCCCTCTTGCTAAACGTTCACAAAAAAAAAACACACTCGACTAGTTGCAACCACTTTTCCCTCATTCTCTATTTTTGCCTAAATCTAAACGCAGATTCTGCAAACAAAGCTTCTTTCCTAGAACTGCCCGCCTGTGGAACACTTTTCCACTGGCCGATTACAACATTGTATGTATTATTTGGATTCATCCGACTACTGTTTTTATCTTGAATGTGATTTTCACAACGTTTCGGTTGATGTAACCTCCGACATTCTTCAGGTGTAGCTTGTCGAACTCGGGAATTTGGACGGAATTTTGTTCGGAACCCTTTATTTACTTCACGGGGTAACATGCTTTTGTTCCGCCAGCCAGTTTGGCAGAAACATTCCCGAGTTCAACAAAATACATCTGAAGAAGGTCAGGGGTTACATCGACTGAAACGTTGAGAAAATCACACTCAAGATTCAGAACAGTCGTCCAATGAATCCAAATAATACGAATAACCAATCCTCATTTCAAAAATTCAGGAACATCATATAATATTCTACCATTAGCGATTACTGCATTACCACCTTACATTCATTAACCTTTATCGTCGAGTGGTCTTCGGGCTTTGACAAGTATTGACTCTCAAGTAAAAAAAAAAAGTTACTTTAAAAAAATCCTATTTGAAAAATAATTTAATGACAAAATTAGATCAACCCGAATGTATTTGTGTTTATTCATAAACAAGTCACAATTTCAATCTTTTATTAGAGGAAGGAGATTATTTGGAACTTATGCAGAATACAGATCATACTGAAATAATATTATTTAGAAAGCCATTTTTAACAAGGGAATGGGGGGGGGGCTCTTTAAAAATTCTTCTGTGCTTTCATCTAACAATTTAATAAAAGATAGCATAAACAATTGAATTTAGCTTGAACATCCTATCTGTTACAAGTTGCACAGTCGGGAGATTCTATTTATAAACGATGCTGCTAGGAACTGACGAATCGAATTAATTCATGTTTTGCTACCAACCAATCAGAAACTAGAATTGCTCCATACATATTAAACCTTTCTGTAGCAATTTCGCATATGGTTTCTTTGTGTCAACATAGGAAGAATCTTTTGCTCTGTGGATTCCAACTTGAGAACTGTTTACTGCGAACCAGTCACCTCTCAGGACTTGTGTAGAACAACGAACGATCGGAAACTTCTGAAACTAAACATGGCTTACACTTCTAGACTATCTAAAAAAAAAAATAGCATGCGTCGTATTTCTGCATAAATTCTGATTATTTTACGACCTATTGGAGGTTGAAAGGCATTTGTAATCCTTTAAACTTTTTAAAAGAAAGTACTTTAAAATTCTTAGCAAATCCTCATGTATTAAAAGTTTTTAGAAGCTAGTTACACAATTTTATAAATACAGGGTGAAACGATAAAAGTGTCGCCCTAAAGAAAACAACACTACAGCTTTATTTTAAAACTTTTATCAAAAAAATCAATTCTAGTAACTTGATTATGTAGTAAGGCTGACATCTATTCAATGTAGCCGCCTTCAGCCTCAATCACTGTCTTGATACAGATCTGGAACTGGGGACATGCCTTTTCCATAAACACTGTCAGGAGCTTGGCGGATGGCAGCGATCAAACTGGCTTTGGTGTTGTAGGAAGTTTTTTCATCACTGTGTGCATGTTCCGGTCATTTGTGCCAATTCAGTGATGCATTTTGAGGGTGCTGGCAATGGTCCTGTTGTCATAACTTGAATTGGTAGAGAGCATGAGTTGTAGAGCGATGCATCTCTGATCTCGCTCATAGAACATTGTGTCACTTTCAGACATGATAGAAGGCTCCTATTGTTTGTGGGATTTATACACAACTGGCCAACTAGTGGATGGTCTGCAAAAAAAAAAAAAAAAAAGGCTTTCATCAAACGGAAATGGAATCATGTCGCCCTTTCTCGGGCAACAATTTTATGTTTCCACCCTGTAGACTAGCATGTTGCCCGGTCATAAAATATGCTTAAATATGATATTTTAATTCATGCAGATTTCATATTAATTATTATAGAACCAATTCACTATTGATTATTATATTGTACCCAATGTATAGTAGTGATTTAAAAACTTTTAGAAAGAAACACGAGTTGGATGCCATCAACTAAAATCAAAACCAAAACATTTAGCTCTCAGATAAGTAATGTATTTAAATACTTATCTATTAGTTATGACATTGAATCTGACGATTTTTTATGCTAAAATCTTACCAAGATTTAAATGTGATACGAGGTGCCTTCAATAAGTTTCTAGACTTTTATTGATAGTACACATATGAAACTCTTGTCTTCGTCAAAGTAATCTCCTCTGGCTGCAATGCACTTATACTATTCCAACAACTTCTGGAAGGCCTCATAGAAGTCCTCTTGTGTGAGTGTTTCAGTGACCCTTGTCACAGACTCTTTCACCTCCTCAATTGTCTCATAACAACAACCTCTAAGATTTTCCTTGAGTTTAGGGGGTTATCAAAAGTCACAGGGAGCAAGGTATGGACTATAGGGAGGGTGAAGAACTGTCTTGATGCCCGTCTTGGTCAAAAAATCTGATCTTCTCTTCACACCTTTGGGACAAACTTTGCACAAATCTTCCGCATCTTCAGTTCCTCACAAATAATTGTGTGTACAGTTCCCACACTGACATCAAAGTGTGCACTTATTGTCTTTATAGATGATGATTCTCATGAAATTCTATATTTGGCCAATCAACTCTGGTGTTCTGACTTTCTTACACCTCCTATACCTCTCATCATCCCTCAAAGACTCCCTGCCTTCTTTGAATCTCTTATGCCACTCAAAAACTGATTCTCAATACATGCACGATGGTCCAAAAGCATTCTGAAGTGTTCCATATGTTTTTGTGGCATTTTTTTCAAGTTTAAAACAGAATTTTATTGCATATTGTTCTTCTAAGGTCTCCTGACATCCAGATTGCATTTTTGAAATTCCCCAGCTGTTACAATCAGGCTTTAGTATGGTGTATTCCAATTCCTGCTGTAGCTGTTCATTTGAATCCGAAATCATAAAAATTGGTCAGCCATCTCATGAGATGTATAGCAATAACATATTGAATTTTCAAGAGTCTATGATAATTTTAAATACCTGTACGAAAAAATTTGGATATATATATATATATATATATATATATATATATATATATATATATAAATTTGATCGTCCATTCAATAGGGAGATTACATCAATTAATGGTACAGGATATATATCCTATTTATATTTAATCACTGTAATTTTATTCTCCTATTTTCCTCCCTCCACATGTACACTGTTTACTCTTCCCACACCCCATTATTTCGTTCCTCATGTAGTTATCGCTAGGTGTCACATTTCTAATATGTTATCTTGCACTTTCTCTTTCCCTCTGATGAGAAGCATTAGGCTTTGAAATACTAAAGTATAAAGAGCATATTATTTAGAAACACAAGTTTTTAATTATGGAAAGCAAAAGAATATTTAAAAAAAATAAAGTCTTTGAGAAAGAATGACCGACGATGACCACACTTTAAAATGAGTTAAAACACACGAACCATTTATCCTGTTAAATAAAAAAATAACTTTTTACATATTAGAGTGGCGACATCTAGTGATAACTACATTAGGAGCGAAATAATGGGGCATGAAAGGAAAAGGGTAATACATTGAAACTGGAGGGAGGGAGATCAGAGAACTACAGTAATTAATGTGATAGAGAAAGAAGATTAAAAATGTTTAATCAATAATATTTCACTTTTTATTTATACCAATCCTTTAATTTAAGGCGCTCGATATAACTACAGAGCATATACAAATAAATGACAAAAAGTCTGTATTCCAAATTTCAAGATGTTGTCCATCTTACTGTTTATTTCTTTTAGTATGTTAACATGTTCAATTCTTATATATATATTATTCCTAAATTGGAATTTTTTATTTTGAGATGAGCATTTTTATGTTAATTTTATTTTTATTTCGGACTATTAGTCTCATCTTTATTAGTTGTTGTTTGTTTGTTTTTATTTTTATTGGTTCACAACGTTTCGGCCAACTTCCAAAGCGTGCCAGAGGTAATTGGTCAAAAATGTGGTGAGACGACGACAACTACGGATGGCAGTGATGGCTGAGAATGCAGTTAGGAGATTCAAAGTTCCTATCCGTCGCGGTTACCACCTGACGAAGGCCAGAGGAAGTTGGCCGAAACGTTGTGAACCAATAAAAATAAAAACAAACAAACAACAACTAATAAAGATGAGACTAATAGTCCGAAATAAAAATAAAATTAACATGTTCAATTCTTGACAGCACCTGTTTTGTAGCATAGAACCATTCATGTAATTATTCAAATTTTTGAATTTATTGAATTCAAAGATGGTTTAACTAAAAGAAACTGCAATTGCAACTTCTCTTTCGATTTTCTAATCATGCCCATGTTCCTTTATTTTTTTTTTTAAAGTCGATGAGTTCCTATTTTTATGATGAGTTAAGGGCGGAATAAATAAAAAAATTGACAATAATTATATGAACGATTTTGCACTATGAAACAGGTGCTGTCAAGAATTGAACATTTTAACATACTGAAAGAAAGAAATGATAAGATGGACAACATCTTGATATTTGGAATATAGACTTTTTAAATTAATTTATTGCAGACTATTATCCTTATCTGTTGTTGTTTCACAATGTTTCGGCTAACTATTTCTCTAACCTTCATCAGGTGGTAGCTGCGACGGAATAGGAACTCCAAATCTTTAACTGCATCCTCAGCAATTAGAAGGCCAGAGGAATAGTTGGCTGAAACGTTGTGAAACAACTAAAAAGATGAAGATAACAATCTGCAATAAATAAAATTAATAAAAAATACTCATCTCAATAATGAATTCCAATTAAATAATATAGACTTTTTGTCATTTATTTTATATATATATATATATATATATATATATATATATATATATATATATATAATAGAAAAAACTTATTGAAAATTAATTCAAATTTTCAAAAAAAAAACATCAAATACCTATAAAGAAAGTATACAGAATTTTTAATTATCCGACAAGGAGTACAGATAAACTTGAAAGACCTTATTCTGTGGAGTATCAAAAAATACAATTCTTTTCATCAGAGGGAAGAGGTTTGCAAAATATACAATTGTTATATTTCCGTTAAAGTAAAAGTTTCTATGGCACGTGATTTTGCACACGTTCCTTTTCCTTTTTAAAAGGGCTGAGTTTATTTTTTCTTCAACATTTCGTTACTAACAGTTCCTGCGTTTACTGCTGCTACCTGCTCTTACGTTTATTATTGGCTGTGAAATTAGTTCGGTAAAGCCTAGTAAAGAGGTTTTGGTCTATCTTCTGTTCTACGATAAAACACCAGAACAATAAATTTTGCAGGTCATGGAACATGCGTTTAGATTTAGACACAGATAGAGAGTGAGGATAATTGTTTATAATGGTTGTAGCTAGTCGAGTGTTTTTTTTGTGAAAGTTTGGCAAGAGAGGACCATAGATTGAAATTCAGATGAGCATTTACCATGAGAATAACAATAGAGCAGAGACAGGCTCGCAGCATCTCTTCTGTGGGAAAGAAGTTGCAGGAAAGAGAAAAGTGCATCACCTACCAGGTTTCGAAGCCAGCTTTGAACTCTATATTCCGGACAGTCTGTAGACCGCTTCTTATCAGTTAAAAAACTGAAGGCCTGTCACCAGCAAAATTAATTCAAACCCTGATTAGATGATAGAAATGCTTTTAAGAATGTTTTAATGTTTCAAGCAACAACTCTGATAAGCTCCCCTTCTTTCACCAGCAACACTCTGATCTTTTTTTTTTTTTTTTTTGCAATCAAAATCGTTGTGGAAGCCCATTGTTTTGATAAATTCTTTCAATCCAAATCTAAAATAGAACATGTATATCCAATTTGTTAATGAGGATATTGGAACAATTGTTGAATCATTCTATCACTCCAGAAAATAGCAATGCTCTGTATAAGAGTCAGATATGTCTTAAGAGTAAGGAATGTTGCTGCCACCTTTGCGGAAGTGCAACTCAAAACATTTTTTACTGCCTTAACAGAATATAAAATCGACTTTGAAATTCAATGGAGATTAATCTCTTTCAGTCCTTATAGCTCTTCTTGCGCGGAAACAATATTGTTTAGCCTCTTTCTTTTGCATGGTTATTTTCATGGAAAGTGCTCGACTGAGCTTCAATCCCTTGCTACAACAACAAGGCAAAAACTTTCTTTGCTTCTTTCATTTGTCTAGCATCAAGTGAAATATATATTTTTCTCTCCAAGGCACAGTGCCACTTTGATGTAGGGGGTTACTACATGGGACATAATTTGCAGAGATTCTGCATAGGGAGTTGAGCAGCAAGATGTCTGTTTACATTACACTTGAACTTCTGCATGTCAGTATAGTCAGGGAAGTAGGAACCCGGAAGGGAGTTCCAAAGTCTAGCAGTTCTAGAGAAGAAACTAGAAGGCTTTCTGGCATCTGGGAATCTGTAGAGATGAGGTTTTGCTGCCCGTCGCGTTTATCGGGGATTTTTATGTCGAGGGGAAAGTTCAAGGGCTTGTAGTTCGTTGAAGAAGCTACCATTGAAATACTTGTAAAACAGGCAGAGGTATGCAACATTTTGTCGATGAGATAGAGGTTGAAGCCTAACTGACAGTGCGGGACCTATTAGGGTGGCGACTCTTCTTTGAGCCCTGTCTAATAGATAATTAATTTCTATTTATGGATAGAATCTCTTTGCAAGATTTGCAGAACACATTGTACAGAACTGTTTGATTACAATGTAGTTGTGTTTAAATCTAACGTCCACAACAACTTGTCATAAACTGCTCTTTTAAGTAATCAAACTTATTCCATTAAACATTTTAATACTCCCATAATATTCCTCATTCTTCAACTGAAAATCCTTCCATTTTATTAACTCTTATTCTCAGGGGGCTTTCAGCTTTGCTATTTCGTGACGTATTAGTAAAAAGACAATTCAATTATAATTCTTCAGACAATGCAATGTTAACATCACAAATTTACAAATTTATAATTTTTTTTTTTTTTCGACTTTGATTCTCTGAAATGTTCCTATTTGCATGCTGCTTCCATAAGAGTAGAGTTAAGCACAAGGTCCGTTTTTGTGTGTGGGAAAATCCAGCTCTAGAAAATAGGGCACTATTGGAATAAAAATTAAAAAAAATAAAAATTGTTTCAGTCTAGAAGGATTTCTCTAATCACCGAGGAGAAAAGGATGTAGTGTAGTATGACAACAGACATTTCACTTTGCTCCAAGCGAAAAGGCCGACCAGATTTTCTGAAATGCTTGTTCATTGCCAAACATGGTGGACGTAGATGGCGATGATTTTCTTAACAAATTTCATGGTCATTAAAAAAAAATTTTTTTTTTTTTTTAAAGCTGTATCAACCTGGTGTTGTCAGGGTAGATTGTTTAGAAAAAAAAGTCAGAATATAGTCACAGCCGGAATCTTTTTTTAATAGAATTTAAAAAATGTGTTTAGTTTTTTGTTATTTTATTTTTGTTTTATATTTATTAATGATGAATAACAAAAATATAATTATCTAAGTTACATGTAGACGAGAAACACAGACCCACATGCACAATCCTGTCAGTTGATTTTATTAATGTAGAGATTAAAGTGGTTTACAATTGTTTATTTTTTTTTTGCATGATTATTACCACCATTGTAGAGGTAGATGATGATGATGATATTCTGTAGTTTTCTTTCTCCTTTCATCTGGTGCTAGTGCATCTACCACTAGTCTCTTCCTCTTAGATAGGGTTAGGGTCCAAAAAAGAGTTTTCAAACTGACAGGCCCTGCTTTGTCAACTAGGCTCCAATCCCTGTTCCATTGCTACAATGTTGCATATATGTGTGTCTGTTTTACAAATATTTTAATGAAATGTGCTCTGATGAACTCATTGCACTTGTGCCCCCTCGACTAACATATACCGAACAAACCCACTTAGCAACAAAATCACACCCCTTCACTGTTGAGGTCTCTAAATGCCAGAAAGCTTTCTACTCTATTAGTTTCTTCCCTCGAACAGTTAGACTTTGCAATTCCCTTCCTGCTCCTTGCTTCCCTGACTGTACTGATATGCAGAAGTTTAAATGTAACATAAACCAACATCTTGTTAATCTTTCCTCGGCATGGTCCCAATAGCCTCTTACGTCCAAGTGGCGATATAATTTGTTATGGGTGAACGTGAGTTAAAAAAAAGAAGGTTTTATTACATTTTATTACTTTGCTGTTGTCATTAAATTATTAACGCAACTAAATTGTTCTAAAACTATGACTAAAACAGAGACTGGTGGCTTAGAGATATAGTATACTAGCTGATGTAAGAAGTTTTCTAGCTCAGTAGAGGGAGCCCACTTTATTTGCAACAGACTTGACAGTATCTTCTATATATTCCAAATTATTGTTTTTAAATAGGATTTTGAAAGTTACATTTTGTAAAGGGAGCCCACTTTCTTTGCAGCAGACTTGTCAGTATATTCTACATATTTATTCCAATTCATGTTGTGAATATTAGGTCAAATGTATTTGTTTACGTTTTGTTCGACAAAACAGATGATCATTGGTCGTGAAGTTCTCCTCAGGTTGTGGAAACAGAGACAAGTGCAACTCAATGCCAAGAGAGGTTATCTGGTGTGCTTTACTTGTACTAGAAGCAAACGAGTGATTAGTGATGGATATTTAAAATCATATGAAACATGAGCTGTATATGCCTGTATCGTCGTCGGTGACATGCATTTATGTCCGAATATCATAGTTCCCAAGTCCAATGCAGAAAAGAAGCAGAAGAGAAAGTTTTTTTTTTTTTTTTTTTTTTTTACATAGGCATCACCACATTATCAAGGCCCAGAGGCCACTCAAGGATAAGGGTTAAAGAGTGTATAGTAGAAATTGGACAATATAGTAATCATTAGTAATGAAAATTTGGTAAATTTGATAACTTATATGGAACGGCTCATCAAGAACTTATTTACTTTAGACTTGAACACAACCATATTGTAGTCAGCCGGAAAGCAGGAACACGGAAGACAATTCCACAGGCGTGCAGTTCTAAGAAAGAAGCTTTGTTCATGGAATCTACGTTTAGGTTTAGGCACAGATAAAGAGTGGGGGGAATTATTGATAGTGTTTACAGCTAGACGAGTGTTTCTTGTGAAAGTTTGGCGAGGGGGGACCATAGATTGAAGCTCAGTCGAACACTTTCCATAAAGTTTTATGAGTTTCGTAAGAATTTTAGTCGTTATCAAGATGATGAGTCCTTTTGTGGCTGAAAAGACCAATTTGAGCTCTGAATAGTCGGGGGCATTCGTCACATTGTATTGTGGGGGGTGGGGATCGTTGCAGTTGGTTGGTTCTGTCTTTTGTTGCCATTTGATCATTAGATTGACTTTTCTATTTTCTTCCAATTGGCTTTTATCCACTTTTACTCTGTTCCTCCATTCATGTCTGTTGTTCGATGAGGCTTCAAACGTGTCTGGATCTATATTGGCTTCACCTAGAGATTTCTTCAGCTGGTCTTTGAATCTAAGTAGCGAGCGGCCTCGGGGTCGATTTCCTGCATTTAGTTGACTGAAGAGCTCTTGTTTTGGCAGTCTAGTGTCCTCCATGCGAGCCACATGGCCAGACCATCTCAGTCGATGTTTCATGATCAAAGCCTCAATGCTGGTGACATTGGCTCTTTCGAAGACAATTATGTTGGACACATAATCATCCCATTTAATCCACATGATGATCCAGTTTTTTCTGGTGAAACTGTTCAAGTTTTTTAAGGTTTTTACTGTAGATGGTCCAGGTCTCGCACACGTATAATAGGGTGGAGACAACTATGGCGTTGTATACCATCATCTTTGTCTGGATGGTTAGATCTTTGTTCTTGAAGACCTTGGTGAACAGTCTTCCAAAAGCAGTGTGGCCTGCCTATAGTCAGTTTTTGATTTCTTTCAAGCAGTTAGCTTGAGTGGAAAGAATACTGCCCAGGTTTTTTATATATGGGTTATGGAATTGCATTCATCTGCAAAAGATCTAGCTAATTTGCATATTCTTTTAAACATTCATTTTAATTCCCTATTAGTTTTTTTTTTTTCGGTTTTCTTATGGGATTATCATCTTTAGTTAACTATTCTATGTAATTATATTCATACAGATATTCTACATGATTTATACATGCGTAATATTTGCATAAAAAGATTATAGTAAACACAAACATTTTTCTATATTTATTTATGTATGTGTATATATATATTTGTTAAAAAATTTTGCCTACCAAACTCCTCTATCAGCTTTTGGTCTACAGGCATGAAACTTAATATATAAAGTTTTGCATAGGTTCACGAACCTATGCAAAACTTTATATTTGGGTTTTAGCCCAAGAAAATCAGTACAAAAGTGTAAAAAAGAAATTTGCCCGGTCAAGGCGAACGCCGGCATTACAAATATGCATGCATAACTTAATAGCTATTGGTTCATGTTTTAATTTTTAGCCTTGCAGCAAACATGTCTTCATAGCTCAGGCATTAACGTTAAAGGAAAAAGTAAATTGTAAGCTAAATGTTTTGGTTTCAATTCTCGGTGGTGGCACACGAGTCATCTTTTGTATTAATTTTTTAAATCATTACAATATATTGGATCCAATATAATGTAATAATGAATACAAAATCTGCATTAATCAAAATATCATATTTAAACATATTTTACGACCGGGCAATGTCGGACGGCCTGCTAGTTAATTATGTAAATTAAATAAATTAACTTTAAAAAATATTTATAAATAATACAATTAAAACAATTCTATTATAACAGACAATAGCATGGAGCCGATTATTAAAATAGATTTTCTTTAATGTAACATGCAAATGAGGTTACTTCTTGAATGTACATTTCTTTTGAATAAAAAGTATATGTAGAAATCGTTCTGGAATGAAAGTGTGTAAACGTCCATTTTCAGTTTGAAAATTAATTTGTGAAACAGTGTATGTTTTGTACATATTAAATTGTGAACAGACAGGAAATACGACTTTATTATAATAAATTAACAGCATATTTTGTGACGGCCTTAATGTTAACGGTAGGAGTACATCGGGTTTCTTTATTGAGTCCACAGCTTTTCATTTGTTTTTAAAAGCAATGCCCATAGAGTTCCGTACGGATTGCCTAGAAAAGATGTTGTATACTGATGAGTTAGTAGTTGCCTGGAAAACAATGGAGGATCTATTTGTTACGTTAAAGACTTGGAGGAATTCTGTGGAAAGTATTGAAAATGAATGTTCCTATGACAAGATGATGATCAACAGTTGTAGCTGCCAAAAAGAGAAAAGACTCCTTGCTCAGTTCATGTGTTGCGTTATTATCTAAATTGTTTTTATATATTCTTACTAACATGTCATATATATATATGGCTCATTCCATGTCAAATCAACAAATTTTTTTGGGGCAGATACCATGTCTGACACGGACTTTTTTCAAATTTGCTACACTTATAGATCTCCATGAAAGAAATTGTGTGGCGTCTGTTTAACTTCTCAAGGACAAGGGGTTCCTGAGATATGACCTTGACCTTTTTAGGAAAAATGTCAAAAAATGTGAATAGTGACCAACTTTGAAAGACGACATCTCAGTTGTTTGTTGACCTGCAAAGTTCGTTCATATATCATTGTAAAGCACATGCGTAGATGTATAATTTTATTTGGGTGTATTTTCTTTTTAGAGGTTAAATAAAACAGTTGACCTTGACATTTTCCTGACATGTCAAAAACATTAAAATGGAAATTATAGTGTCCCTTTTGAAGAGAGTTGGCTACAAATAATAACTGTAAGCTTCTATATAACAAGATAATGGCATTCTGCATCTAGTCTGGTGCACTGCAGCATCTGCTCTGGCTATAAAGTCAAAGTTGGAGTTACCTCTCCGGATGCAGGCCTGAGCAGGTATTAAGGAGACGTAGGCATGGTCAGTTACCAGGGCCCTCCTCTCGGTGTTGCAAACTAAGTTTGGTGGAAAGGCAAGGCAATAGGATCGGAGTCAGTGTAACTGTACGAGTTGCTGGAAAGGTGTTTCAGTGCTTCACCATCTGCCTATCGGGACTCCAAACAGGATTTTATATCAGGATTTACTACCTTAGTCTTTGCTTTTCCCAAGGCACCCACAAGACAGTGGAGCTATTTGATCATCGCTGGTGAAAATTTAAAAAAAAAATATTTCTAATTTTGACAGAAATAATGGACATCATCATCGTTTTTATGGTTGTATCAGAATGAAAGCGAAATTCTTGAGTAATTCCTCTTCAAAACAGTCTATTATATTATTTGGAATTTTTTAAACGATTGTTTTCATTTTGTTATTTCTACAACATTTCAGCTGATGTAACCTCTGACCTTCTTCAGGTTTATCTTGCCAAACTCTGCAGATTCACAAGTTCAACAAAATACATCTGAAGAAGGTCGGAGGTTACATCGACCAAAACATTGTGAGAATAACACTCAAGACGACAATAGTAGTCCGAAGATATATAATATTAATAATCAGTCCTCGTCTTAAAAATCTGAAACACAGAATCAGTTAAATATTTGAAACGTTTAAGAATCTTAAGCATAAAATCCTTTTATCAAAATAAATGAAGTTAGCACTAAAGAATCCAAAAGACGGTTGATGTGCAAACAAAATAATCAATGATGGTCTATTAAAAAATAAGGTTTTTTTCATTATTGTGATTGTAAAAAGGCTCTTCGAGGTGTCTTCAATAAGTTTCCAGATTTTATTCATGTGGACCTTTTATTCATGTGGACACTTTTATTGATAGTACACACATGAAGCTATAGTCCTCTTCAAAGTAATCTCCTCCAGCTGCAATGCACCTGTTATACCGTTCCAACAACTTTTGGAAGGCCCTATGAAAGTCCTCTTCTGTGAGTGTGTCAATGACCCTCGTCACAGCCTCTTTCGTATCCTTAATTGTTTCATAACAACAGCCTCTAAGGTTTTCCTTGAGTTTAAGGAATAACCAAAAGTCACAGAAAGCAAGGTCTGAACTATAGGGAGAGTAATTGTCTTGATGCTCATCTTGGCCAAATAGTCTGTGACAAGGATGGAATTGTGGACCGGTGCATTCGCGCAAATCTTCCTCATCTTCAGTTCCTCATGAATAATTGTATGTACAGTTCCCACACTAACATCCAACTGTGCACTTAATGTCTGCATAGACACATGGTGATTTTCATGAAATTCTATATTTGTTTCTGACTTCCTTACTCCTCCCATACCTCTCATCATCCCTCAGAGACTCCCTGTCTTCTTTAAATCACTTATGCCACTCAAAAACTGATTCTTAATTCATGCAAGATGGTTCAAAAGCATTCTGAAGCATTCCATACGTTTCTGTGGCATTTTTTCAAGTTTAAAACAGAATTTTATTGCATATCGTTCTTCTAAAGTATTCTTGTGTCCAGATTGCATTTTTAAAATTTACCAGCTGTTACAATCAGGCTTTAGTAGAGTGTATTCCAATTCTTGCAGTAGCTGTTCATTTGAACCTGAAATCATAAAAATTAGTCATCTCATAAGATGTATAGCAATAACATACTGAGTTTTCAAGAGTCTACAACAATTTTAAATGCTTGTACAAAAAAAGTCTGGCAACTTATTTAAGGCAGCTCATGAAATTATTATTTAAAAAAATAACTTCTTTTTTGATTCTGTTTCAAAATTATGTTCATAAAACTTTACTATTTTTCTTTTTCTTTTTTTTGCAGTGGATTTGAAATTGAGCTGATGTGACTCTTTTGTGTCTGATCAGTTTTTCTTGATGGATAGCGAGGAGGAGCACGAAGATCATGCGGGGGAGGAGGCGAATCCATCCACCCTGACTTGCCTCACTGGATTCCTGTTTGGAAATATTGATGAAAAGGGACAATTAGAAGAAGACTTTTTGGATGCAGTGAGTTCAGCCATATTGGATTTTTACTTTTTTATGAATTTAATCTATACTCCTATAAATTCGTTTTTCTTTTGTGTGTATTAATATTCATATTAAAAACCCTCTTTTCTATTTATTTAAAAAGAAAATACAATTTTCTTATATATGGATTGTGGAATTGCATTCACTAGCAAAAGATCTAACTAATTTGCATATTCTTTTAAACATTTTAATTCCCTATTAGTTGCTTTGGTTTTCTTATGGTATAATCATCTTTAGTTAACTATTACGTGTAATTATAGTCATGCAGATATTCTACATAATTCATACTTGCATAAATTTGCGTAAAAAGTTTATAGTAAACACAAACTTGTTTCCATATATATTTATGTATACGTATATATTTTTGTTTAACAAATTTTGCCTACCAAACTCCTCATAGAGTTTTTGGTCTACAGACATGAAACTTCATATATAAGGTATTTGAATCCATGCAAAACTTTATATTTCGGTTTTAGCCCAGAAAAATCTGTGTAAAAGTGTGAAAATTAAAAAAATGAAATTTGCCAGGTGAAGGTCGAACGCCGGCATTATGAATGCAGCACATAGTAGCTATTGGTTTGTTTTAATTTTTAGCCGTGCAGTAAAGATATTTTCATGGCCCAGTCATTGACGGCAGAGGCAAAGTGTTTTCCATCTTGGATTTTGCTTGCCACATATACAGACTTTTGAACTGAACTGTTTATTTAATCCATGGGGGTACACTGCCTCGTTCCATCAGCTATGATTGGGTAAAAGTGTAAATTATTTTCGGTCATAGCTGATTAAAGGAGATAATCTCCTGTCATGGATTAAATAAACAGTTTGATTCGAAATTGCATAGAGGATTGCAAGTTTGAAAAAATACACTTGAAAATTTTACAGTGGTCAACACGTCGTTAAAATAAGAACCAAGGTGAAGAAAGAAGACTGAATAATCCAATCCCTCTTCTGAAAACTTGATAAAAAAAAACTTCTTTTCATTTCAGGAATCTAAAAAGCAACTTGGTTCGTTGAGTTTGCTAAGTCAAATGGTGCGTGAAATTACGTCAGATGAACAAACGACAGACTGTAATGTTGATAAAGATGACGGGCTTGAAAGTGAGTGCCCCTCCCCCCTTCTATTTTTTGAATTTTTTTATTTTCCATATAAAATAACATTAAAACTTTCTTAATTTTCATTTGTCATCTCTCTGAAATGTTAACCCAGTTAAAAAATAATGACTACATTTATGAAAATCTTAATTCATTGTTAATTTTCACCCCCAATGTTTTCACTATCCTTCCCTTAAAGCAGTCAAGATTAACATTTTTTTCCATAAAAAAAATCACAATGAATAAATATTTGAAGATATTAAGAGCTAAGAGCATAAAAATCTTTACCAAAATAATTGTATTTGGCAAAAATAATTCTAAAAAGGGTTGATATGATGTAAAGCAAAACACCTAAAACTCCTGACAAATTCCCAAAATTAAATATGTCAACTGTTTTTGGTGGCGTAATTAATTCTGTAAATAATCCAAAATCTGTGGAGAAATAAATATCCTTTCTGTGTTTTCACCCAACAATTGTCTTCGTTACTATGAAGATATCCTAGTCCATGTCAGTAAATTCTTCCATGTTTTCGGTGAACCTTTTTGTTTATTTCATAAAACTCCTAGAATTTCTGCAATGTTTATTGTTGGATTTCTGTAATATTGTTCTATGGCATTGGCAGACATCGGTTCTAGGGTTCATACCAACCTAAGTTCATCATGGCATCATTCCACAACCTCGGGCTTGGCATAATCCATTAAGTTGTTCTGATGTTCTGGTTCAGTACTAGGAAGTCCACCTTCCCAGGCATTACCTTCTCCTTTGAAAGTAGTTGTGGTGGGGGTTTATTGCCAGTCAACTGAAGCACACCTACCGATAAATGCCAATGGATTCATTTTCAGCTATTTTTGTACTCAATTAGTGCCCTCTCACAGGAGCTGCTTTGCACCACCTAGCCTTGTGCCATATCTAATTGGGGAAGCAATTCGTGTCATGTGTCATTGGCAGATGCCATTATTTTTGTCACTGCTTTATTTTTTTATCTACAGATATGTTTTTTTCAGAGTTATTGCTTATGAAGGCCAAAAAGCTACTCTAGGATAAAATCACTCATCTCATGGCTGAGATATTGTTTGCTGATAATTTTTTGGAGTCTTTCGTTCTCATACGCAGATTTGTCCTCTTTTGTGATTCTGATCTTTTGGCACATTTTTATGTTTTCATTCTTATTGTACCTTGTAGGTTGGCAATCGGGGAAAACCAAAGTTTTATTTTATTTGCAGCCAAATCCACAATAAGTTGTTTAAAACATGGAGGGGATCAATTGACGATGACGGGCAGCACAAGTGAAATGGCAACAGGCATAAAAAGTTCGAAGTCATTTGTGAACTGTCTGACCTCAAGTATGAGACCAGAAGATAAAATCTGAAAAATAATCTGAATAACTTCTGTTTGATATTTGAACCTTGAATAACTTAAACATTGTTGTCCAAAAGAATTCATTAAAAACATATTAAATATTGTACAAGACATATCATGCGCTTTTGGATGTTAATATTTCAACAAATTTCCAAGCATTTAACACTCAAATCTTTGTTTTGTCGCAATTAATGAATCACTCCTTAATAAATCCTTTAGCCTTGATTAACTGATTTTCATTCCATATCTATTATGTAAAAGTCAGACATCTGCTAAGGTGGAGTACATGAGGGGTTGCTCAGAGAACTCTTTGTCTTGAGTTCAAAATCAACTTCACAATCTAGTGGGAGGGGGTGATCTCTTCTGTCCTCTACAGTTGCTTTCTCACAGAAGAGATATTGCTACTCTTTCTGGACTTGTAATTTTCATGGATCGTGCTCGACTAAACTTCAATCTTTGATTTCTCCTCCTTCAGCAACAACTCATCTTCCTATCACAACTACAAAGAACTTTTCTTCCTTTGCTATCCAAACATCAAACAAAATTTCAAGTAACCGGATTTCTTTTCAACTGTGTAGATGTTATCACGAGATTGCTTGCCTGTGGACTATGTGATCATCTTCAAATCCAATGCCAAAGAACGCTTAAACCAATCTCATAAATCATCCAATTTTATTCCATTTATTTTCAATCCTCTCATAATATTTTTTACTATTCAACTAAAAATCTTTCCATTTCATTAACTCCTCGAGTGACTTTTAGATTTTATAAGGTAACAAAAAAAGTTTGTTTAAAGTTTGTTCAACATAAAATGTTAAATTACAACTGTTTTATTTTCTTTTTAAAACAATTTTTTAAATTTTTTAGATTTCAGTGCCAAAGCTGTAAATGCTGTGGATTTCTCCGACATCACTGAAGTTGCTGATGAAGATGATGAGGATAAAAAAATTAAAGAAGTTATGTCCAGTTTGCGGGTCCTTCCTCCAGGTGAGTGTGAATCTCTCAAATATTTTTCTCTTTAAAAAAAAACAAAAAAATTCATTCAAGATTTATTTTTGGCTAAAAATCATGCAAATTTCTTATCTACAAAGCAATTTGGATGTTTGTCTATCATACTTGAGATTTTCTAATAGTGACAAAACTAATCAAATGAATAAAAGACTATGATTACATTTAGAGATTGGAAAACAGAGAGACAAGAACGAGAAGTGATTTCACTACAATTTAAAAAGTTATGACATTTCAAATTATATGTTAATCCTGCTTCGTACAAACCCTTGTAGAGAAGTCTGCTTTATGTGGCTCCTTGTAGAGACGTCTGCTTCGTGCTGACCCTTGTAAAGCAAAATCTATAATATAAAGCTGAATGTCTGTGTATGTATGTATGTGTGTGTGTGTGTCTGGTCACGAATAGGCTCCTATATGATTGACTATTTTAAAATACTGATTACATATAATGATAGAAAATGTATCGAGACACAGAAATGGGTATGTTTGATCTGGCAGAACGGTGGTTCATTAAAATTGTGGGGTCTGCGTTCGCGCCTGGTCCACAAAGTATGGAAATAAAAAATTTAAAAATTTAAAAAAAAAACGTTTACAAGTGTTTTTGATATAGATGTACATAAGAATACTTTTATAAGTATGTTTCAACTTAAATAGGGATGGTATAATAAAATTGTGGGGTCTGCGTTTGCGCCTGGCCTCTATAGAATGGAAATAGGCACAAACTTTAATAAAGACTTTTCATATCTATCTGGGTAAGTATACTTTGATAATTATGTTTCAGTTTGAAGAAATATGATATAATCAAATTATGGGGTGTTCGTTTGCACCTGACCTCCATAGAATGGAAATATGTCGCAAAGTTTAATGAGGTTTTTTAATATAGATCCACAGAATATTGTGATAAGTGTTTCAGTGCGAACAGGTACGGTATAATAAATTATGGGGTTTATCTATTTTATTTTTACTTTCATCATATTTTGCTTTGGTTTTGACACCCCCAAATTCGAAGCTATCTCTTTACAACCCTTCCTTTTCATAACCTATCATACTTTCATAAATCAGAGTCCATTTTCTGTAGGCTGTTTTTGAACCCAGTCAACGACGGGTACTTTTGCTAGTTAGATATAAAAGTGCTTTTTAATATTTCAGCTCTCTAAATGTAGCACTACCAGACATCATAACATTCAGCGCTGGACAAGGCGCACACTGCTACTTAATTTGACACTCATAGTCTTTAAAATCAGTAACAAGTACATTTTCCCTACGTCCATCAAAATAAAACGTATATAACTGGATTCACAATAAAATTTACTTTAAAAATGGAATTTTAATATTTTTGTTGTGATTTGTATATTCAAAGAAATTGTTATTTAAATCCATCTATTAACGACGAAACATGCCAGCATAGCCAGCCCACTTTTTGCAAATAAACGGTCATGGTGTGTTCACATAAATACTCTTAGCGGAAGTTGTACCCGTCGGTGACGTGTTTCTAGTTGTATGTCTTTCCAGTCAAAAGTTAGAATATCTCAAAGTTGATGCTTTGTAGTACAAAGATAAGTAAAGATAGAAACTGTGTTCAAATACTATTTAATAGCGAATATATTAATTTCTTTTGTCCTAAAATTTGACTTTTTATGCATACATCGTGTGCTCACAAATATCTGTAAACAAAATGTTTGTCAACTTAAGAACATAAAGTATTCATTTTTTTTTATTTTTACTCTTATTTAGAAAACAAGTTTTTAATTATAGAAAAAAGAATGTTTTTTTAAAAAATAAATTCTTTGAAAAAAAATGACTGACAATGACCACTTGTTTTACTTGCTCAAAAACAAATACACAACAAATAAATGTTACCAAAGGCAAGTTACTCTTCTATTTACCTCGATAAATTGGTGTTGTAAATGTTTATTCTGTTAAAATAAAATAACTAGTGTTGAGCGTTACATGAGAACAAGAAAAAAATGGCTGTGATGTCTCTTGAAGTCTCGACAATTACTTTAAAATAAAAAAATTATACAAAATAGTGGTAGAAACCCACCCAATAATTGTCACAGCAACTTGAAGCCATTAAAATAAAATTTAATTATCCTAATTAGTTTAATGTACTTGAAAACATAATTGTAGTCTGTACAAAATTTTCTTTCATTTGATTTTTTTACAAGCCATATTTTATTAATAATTTCTTTGAATCGTGTTGTGGTGGCCATCTTGGATTTCCTGGTTGCCATCTTGGATTTTTCACGGTGTAATGATGACAAATGATAATGTCCATCAGAATAATATTTTGCATGATGATAAAGCCTTACCTCTCATTTTTTAACTGTTTTTTATGATGTTTCTACTTAAAGCATTAAAATGAAATTTAGTTTAATATACTTGAAAACATATTTCTGATCTGTACAAAATTTCCTTTAATTTGATATGCTACAAGCCATATTTTAATAATTTCTTTGAATCATGTTGTGGTGGTTATTTTAGATTTCCTGGCTACCATCTTGAATTTTCATTGCTCCATTTTTTTTTTTACCTTAAAGATGATAATGAGGAGGACTATGATGCAGCTCCTAAAGACTCCAAGTTGATGCCGCCACCCTCATGGGTACCCACGGGGATACCCGGTGAAATGGATTCCTCTCCAAGTCAAACTGATGACTCTAAACCTAAGCAATCATCGGAGGTGCCTGCAGTCAGTCTCTCGAATGAACAAGAGACTAATAAATTAACACCCGATGGTTGCATAGTGACTGAGCTGTCTAAGACGATTGACAGAACTAACGAGGAGAAGGAGATTGAAGGCAAAAAAAAACTGAGTACGCCACTTGCTTCGATGTTGCCAAAAGAATTGGAGTGTGTTGACGTCACTTCAATTTTTCCAAAATTTCGACCTGGAAAGGTAGGTTTATTTATTTACAGAATAAAAAAAAAGTATGGTTGGATTATTGTTGCACTTTTTTTTAATGACCGTCTAGTCTATATAATTCTTTTTTTTAATGACCATCTAGTCTATATAATTCTTTTTTTTAATGACCGTCTAGTCTATATAATTCTTTTTTTTAATGACCATCTAGTCTATATAATTCTTTTTTTTAATGACCATCTAGTCTATATAATTCTTTTTTTTAATGACCATCTAGTCTATATAATTCTTTTAAAAGTGTGTGCGGATATATATGTCGTCTATCAACCTGCTTTTAACAAAAATAAGTTGACAAGTTGTTTATTCAAAAACTTCATTTATTTCACACGACTCGCCGTATAGAAAGATAAAAGAGTGTGGGATGGGAGTGGCTTGGTGACAATGATGACATCTCGGTCAGCTCTCTCTCCTTCTACCTTTTGCTCTGGTTAGCATCTGTTTATATTGACAATTTCCCAGTCAGGAATTCATTTGATAGTCCTAACCAATACGAAAACATTCTGATGTCGATTGTCTAATATCTGGGTCAGTATCAAGAATGTTGATTCACAATGTTTGCACATTCTTCCTACATTTTAACTCCGCTTGGAATGTCAAAAATCCACTTGGACATTCTTCCTACATTTTAACTCTGCTTGGAATGTCAAAAATCCACTTGGACATTCTTCCTACATTTAAACTCCGCTTGGAATGTCAAAAATCCACTTGGACATTCTTCCTACATTTTAACTCTGCTTGGAATGTCAAAAATCCACTTGGACATTCTTCCTACATTTTAACTCTGCTTGGAATGTCAAAAATCCACTTGGACATTCTTCCTACATTTTAACTCCGCTTGGAATGTCAAAAATCCACTTGGACATTCTTCCTACATTTTAACTCTGCTTGGAATGTCAAAAATCCACTTGGACATTCTTCCTACATTTTAACTCTGCTTGGAATGTCAAAAATCCACTTGGACATTTTTCCTACATTTTAACTCCGCTTGGAATGTCAAAAATCCACTTGGACATTCTTCCTACATTTTAACTCCGCTTGGAATGTCAAAAATCCACTTGGACATTCTTCCTACATTTTAACTCCGCTTGGAATGTCAAAAATCCACTTGGACATTCTTCCTACATTTTAACTCCGCTTGGAATGTCAAAAATCCACTCGGACATTCTTCCTACATTTTAACTCCGCTTGGAATGTCAAAAATCCACTCGGACATTCTTCCTACATTTTAACTCTGCTTGGAATGTCAAAAATCCACTTGGACATTCTTCCTACATTTTAACTCTGCTTGGAATGTCAAAAATCCACTTAGACATTCTTCCTACATTTTAACTCCGCTTGGAATGTCAAAAATCCACTTGGACATTCTTCCTACATTTTAACTCCGCTTGGAATGTCAAAAATCCACAACCAGCGATAATTCTGGCATTGCCCAGCTCAATATGCAATATTATGAGCATAATATCTGGACAAACCAAAAAAAATGCTCAGACATTTTTCCCATTATTTTTCTTTTTAAAGATTAAAAATACATATAATCTTCTTTTTTATCTCTGTGGTTTGTATACGATTTTCGGTGCTTATTCAAATTGGCACTTATGGTGGCATTTAAAAGTAATAAAAATATAGAAATTTCTGTATGATGTGTGTAACAGTCAGAGGACAAAGATGAAAAATTCAAAAAAAACATAAATTGATCAGGTAGATTTTTTTATCAAAAAGATTTTACTTTTTTTTTAATGAGGGTGAAAAAAAAAAGCATCCAACAAATTGATGAATAAAAGCCAACAACCCTAATGCACATGGAAACAGTCAAAATAATCACTAATTATCTCCCCTTACGTTGTCTAGAAAAATATAACCATGTCTGTCATTTATTGGTAAAAAAAACCCCAGCAAATTTGTTTTTTGTAAATAATAAAAACTACTTGATCAATTTTTGTGATTTTTGGAATATGAAATCTTCATTCCATGACAAGTAGGTACAAAATAAGTCTTTCTTCATTTTTGTTTAAGTGCTAATCTGAATAAGCATCTGATTTTTATGAAAACGCTTCAGTCATAAAGGGAATTCAGTCATAAAGGGTGTTTGTACTTAAGATATTCAATTAATGTGATTGTTTTCTCCTGTGAAAGAAACTGGTTGCATTTAAAAAAAGCAAACTTCTCTCCATACATTATTAACCCTTTATGACCTGAATTATGATATAGATGATTAAAAAATATTTATTGTTAATTTTAGTTAGTTAAACGGTAATGATACTATGATTTAATGACTTTTTCACTATAATGATCTTTTATGAGGTTCAGTAGTTAAACTACAACTGAGAATTTTTGCATTTCATAAACTTACCTTATTATCTATAGTGCTTGAAAAAGTGTATTTTTGACAACAAACGAAATTATCATATTATCTGAGAAAGGTGGCAGCATATTGAATGCAAGCAATGGACAGTTGCAATCTGGAGGTGTCTGGCATCTACCCAGATACAAAACTAATACATACAAGGTGTGTTTGAATCAATTCCACTTTATTTATGTGGTTATATTTATTTATTTACGACTGAACAAATTAATTCGAGCAGGTCATAAAGGGTTAACATCTTGAACAAATTAATTCAAGCAGGTCATAAAGGGTTAACATCTTGAACAAATTAGTTCAAGCAGGTCATAAAGGGTTAACATCTTGAACAAATTAATTCGAGCAGGTCATAAAGGGTTAACATCTTGAACAAATTAGTTCAAGCAGGTCATAAAGGGTTAACATCTTGAACAAATTAATTCAAGCAGGTCATAAAGGGTTAACATCTTGAACAAATTAATTCAAGCAGGTCATAAAGGGTTAACATCTTGAACAAATTCTAGCAGGTCATAAAGGGTTAACATCTTGAACAAATTAATTCAAGCAGGTCATAAAGGGTTAACATCTTGAACAAATTAATTCGAGCAGGTCATAAAGGGTTAACATCTTGAACAAATTAATTCAAGCAGGTCATAAAGGGTTAACATCTTGAACAAATTAATTCAAGCAGGTCATAAAGGGTTAACATCTTGAACAAATTAGTTCGAGCAGGTTATAAAGGGTTAACATCTTGAACAAATTAATTCGAGCAGGTCATAAAGGGTTAACATCTTGAACAAATTAATTCGAGCAGGTCATAAAGGCTTAACATCTTGAACAAATTAATTCAAGCAGGTCATAAAGGGTTAACATCTTGAACAAATTAGTTCAAGCAGGTCATAAAGGGTTAACATCTTGAACAAATTAATTCGAGCAGGTCATAAAGGGTTGACATCTTGAACAAATTAATTCGAGCAGGTCATAAAGGGTTAACATCTTGAACAAATTAATTCAAGCAGGTCATAAAGGGTTAACATCTTGAACAAATTAGTTCAAGCAGGTCATAAAGGGTTAACATCTTGAACAAATTAATTCAAGCAGGTCATAAAGGGTTAACATCTTGAACAAATTAATTCAAGCAGGTCAAAAAAGGTTAACATCTTGAACAAATTAATTCAAGCAGGTCATAAAGGGTTAACATCTTGAACAAATTAATTCAAGCAGGTCATAAAGGGTTAACATCTTGAACAAATTAGTTCAAGCAGGTCATAAAGGGTTAACATCTTGAACAAATTAATTCGAGCAGGTCATAAAGGGTTAACATCTTGAACAAATTAATTCGAGCAGGTCATAAAGGGTTAACATCTTGAACAAATTAATTCAAGCAGGTCATAAAGGGTTAACATCTTGAACAAATTAATTCAAGCAGGTCATAAAGGGTTAACATCTTGAACAAATTAGTTCAAGCAGGTCATAAAGGGTTAACATCTTGAACAAATTAATTCGAGCAGGTCATAAAGGGTTAACATCTTGAACAAATTAATTCAAGCAGGTCATAAAGAGTTAACATCTTGAACAAATTAGTTCGAGCAGGTTATAAAGGGTTAACATCTTGAACAAATTAATTCGAGCAGGTCATAAAGGGTTAACATCTTGAACAAATTAATTTGAGCAGGTCATAAAGGGTTAACATCTTGAACAAATTAATTCGAGCAGGTCATAAAGGGTTAACATCTTGAACAAATTAGTTCGAGCAGGTCATAAAGGGTTAACATCTTGAACAAATTAATTCGAGCAGGTCATAAAGGGTTAACATCTTGAACAAATTAATTCAAGCAGGTCATAAAGGGTTAACATCTTGAACAAATTAATTCGAGCAGGTCATAAAGGGTTAACATCTTGAACAAATTAATTCAAGCAGGTCATAAAGGGTTTACATCTTGAACAAATTAGTTCAAGCAGGTCATAAAGGGTTAACATCTTGAACAAATTAATTCAAGCAGGTCATAAAGGGTTAACATCTTGAACAAATTAATTCGAGCAGGTCATAAAGGGTTAACATCTTGAACAAATTAATTCAAGCAGGTCATAAAGGGTTAACATCTTGAACAAATTAATTCAAGCAGGTCATAAAGGGTTAACATCTTGAACAAATTAATTCGAGCAGGTCATAAAGGGTTAACATCTTGAACAAATTAATTTGAGCAGGTCATAAAGGGTTAACATCTTGAACAAATTAATTCAAGCAGGTCATAAAGGGTTAACATCTTGAACAAATTAATTCAAGCAGGTCATAAAGGGTTAACATCTTGAACAAATTAATTCAAGCAGGTCATAAAGGGTTAACATCTTGAACAAATTAATTCAAGCAGGTCATAAAGGGTTACCATCTTGAACAAATTAATTCAAGCAGGTCATAAAGGGTTAACATCTTGAACAAATTAATTCAAGCAGGTCATAAAGGGTTAACATCTTGAACAAATTAATTCAAGCAGGTCATAAAGGGTTAACATCTTGAACAAATTAGTTCAAGCAGGTCATAAAGGGTTAACATCTTGAACAAATTAATTCAAGCAGGTCATAAAGGGTTAACATCTTGAACAAATTAATTCAAGCAGGTCATAAAGGGTTAACACTCTTTTTGAAATTTTAAGATGAGGATTGGTTATTCGCATTATTTGGATTCATCTGACTACTATTCTCATTTTGAGTGTCATTTTCACAACATTTCATTCAGTCAATGTAACCTCTGACTTTCTTCAGGTGTATCATGTCGAACTCGTAAATTTGGATGGAATTTCGAACGGAACCTTTTACTTCACAGAGGTAGCAAGGACCCGTGGTGCAGTGATTAGAGTATTTGGAAAAATCAATTGTAAAGTGATATTTTGAAGGTTGAAGGTTCAATTCTCAATGTGGGCAACCGAAAAATACAAGTGCAGATTACTTAGGACCTCTATCGAATTATGACTGACAGAACAAAAGGATGGAGTAGTGTGTGAACATTGGGGGGGGGGTGCTCAGACCACTCTTTTCAACCTTGATAGTTTTTTTTTTTTTTTTTTACAAGGTGGTTACCACATATCAAGGCCCAGCGGCCACTCAAGAATAAGAGTTAATATGTGCATTGTAGTCATTGGGATAGTAATATAGAAATTGGTTAGTAATCAGATTATTTGTGAGAACGGTTCAATTAGAACTTATTCATGTTGGGCTTGAACTACAATATTGTAGTCGGCTGGAAAGCCAACCAGTAGAACAGTGTCACAGACAGGCAGTTCTAGGAAAGAAACTTTAACGGAATTCATGTTTAGATTTAGGCACCGAAAGTGGTGAAATTTATTACAGAACCGATTTGAAAACCTAGTGTGTGTGTTTGGAGGTTCTTCTACCCCTTACAGCCTCTTTCTCAAGTGAAATGTTTGTCTTTCTCTGCTCTGTGGTTATTTTCATGGCGTTCAACTGAGTTTCAGTTCTACTTTGTAAACCATTTACAACAAAAACTTGTTTAGCTACAACAACTGTTGATAATTTTCCTTTCTCCTTCCATTCCCAAAAACTGTCTGTGGAACACAATACCAAGAGGCTGTTTCCCAACTGACTATAACATGATCATTTTCAAGTTCTATGTTAACAAATTCTATTAACTTTAATTTCTGGCCAGTTGTAATCATTGTTGTTTCATTGTCCTGCAGACCAATTCATTAATCCTTATCCTCGAGTGGCCTGTAGGCCTTAAGTGAATATTTGTTAGTATATAAAAACAACGAAAAAATCACACAATGAAATAACTTTCAAATAACAATTTTATAAATATATTGTATCATACATAATCTATAGGGTTGATGTCGAACAAAAAACATCTAATTTTTAGTTGACTCATTCGTGTTATTTTAAGATTTCAGTTTACGAATATGTATTTCTTTTTAGTTTATTTAAAAAGTCGTCATACGGAAAAATCTGTTCAAAAATGCATTTTAAGATGAAATTTAAGTTTATAGAATGCAGAACGATGCAAAGGTGTGACGGATAGACTTAAACTGACACAACTTAAGATATAAACATCCAGTATAGCAGCAAGTCCTAGGAACATCAATGGGAAAGAACAATTAGAAATGATTTATATACCATACATTACGACCATGTAATCCTTACAGCTGAAACTGCTGCTGCCAAACCTGACGTAGTTATATGAAATAAGTCAGAGTCACAACCTTGATTGAAGTGCGCGTCCCTAATGATGGAGGTCTGAACAGAGCTGAAAGGGAGAAACAGACGAAATATCCAGGTCTCATGTATGATATGAAAAGAAACAAATCTTAGAGAGATATCAATCATACCAGTTATTATAGATGCCATGGGGCTTATGAGGAAGAACCTGAAGTCCTACCTAACTAATATTCCTGGTGAACGAAGAGATCCAGACAATTGCACTTAAGGGAACAACGAGGATACTAAAAAGAGCTCTCGGTTGGTTTCAATACAAAGCAGGGCAATGTTGGCAGCTGGTTTGGCTGCCCCATACCCAACGTTACAATCTTCAAAAGAAGAAAATTAAAAAAAGAAAAAAGAAAAGTGGAATCAGTTATGCAGTTTCACTTTTATCAATCTAATTCATGTGTATATGTATAACCATAAAGATATACATTTTATATACAATAGTTTACATGTAAGATGTTCTTACTTATGTCAGGTGGTGTATCTGTGATGCTGTAGAACATCTTTAAATATAGCATCACGGACACACCACCTGACCGCCTGATGCAAGTAATAACATCCTACATGTAAAATATTGTGTGTGTGTGTGTGTGTATATATATATATATATATATATATATATATATATATATATATATATATACTAACTATATTGCTAAAAGGAAAGATCTTCCTCTCTTCTTAACTGTTTCACTTCAGACTTCCTGTCCATAACGTCATATCTTGTAACCCTAATTTTAATCTTTAACTTAATGGAAGTTTCCACATATCTATTTATTCTAACTCTACATGGAAAATACCATTTTAAAGATTATTTTTGACCATCCTCTCCACCCCTCCAATCTTGCTACAAGAAACTTTTTCCACAACTTTTTATGACATCAGTAAATGTTTGGTTGCTTTGACATCTCACACACTTTTAAATGAACGATTCCAAATGTGTTCCCTTAGAAACCCATCTAGAATGTCTACTTCATTGTGTTTTTGTAGGTTTTGCGATTTTCCCGACTATTTCGACCCGTGCACATGCCTCATGTATGGAAGCGGAAGCGGCGGAAGAAGCCGGTTGAAGAGGAAAAAGATGGATCTAAAAAACTACGAGTAGAAGGAGAGGCAGAAACCGGACTGGACAGTGGATCAAAAGACACAGATAACGAAAGTGACGAAGATATAATCAAGTTGAACCTTGGCAGACCACCAACATCGGATGATTGTTTAACGGATGAAGAGGTAAAGTCTCAACACGTTTTTCTTTAACATAAAAACTTTTACACTTTTGCAATATTTATTTTCAACAATTCCTACCACCATTGCTGTTTAGGTTGCAACTTCAACCAATATCCTCTGGCTTTCTTTACGTGTAGCATTTAATATAGTTGCTTATTTTTTGTGTAGTGCATGATGAGAGTAATAGAAACTACGAGATGAGTGACTTTCTGAGTAAATTGTAACAAATGTGCCTAATTAGTACAATTAAAAAGGAAGTTTTCAAACATAATTCCAACACTAAGGAATATTTCAACATGTATTTTGTGTGATTAACATACAGCGTTTCCCAAAATTAAGTATTTTGAAATATAAATTTGCATCGACTTGAAAAAAAATAATCAACTATATTAAATACTACATGTAAAGAAAGCCAGAGGACATATTGGTTGAAGTTACAATGGTGATGGGAATATTGCAAATAGATATTCATGTGTAATCCATGTTTGTTTCTCTATGGTTTTTTTTTTCACTGTAAAGGTTGTCTCCAAATTAACCATCTAAGTAGATGGTTAATTTGGAGACAATGGTTTAGTCTTTTGACTAGCTGTAGTTCACCTGAGCGCCATACACAATGATTTGATTATTATTTTTTTTTTTTTTTAATTCTAATTTTTTCACACATGTGAACTCTATTGATTATTTGATTTAATTCTATTAATTCATTTGTGTATATTGCAACTTGAATGTTCATATCCTGTAAATGCAATAATGATTAAACTTGCATTTCTACTTGTTGCAAAGCACTCTTAGTTGTATATATCTCCTAAAAATATGAAAATACAGATAATCTTTATGATGTACGTACCCATTATGGAATGAAGACGTCATATTTCAAATACCAGGTAAATTGATCAATTAGTCTTTTTTTTTTTTTTTTTTTTTTAATAAGAAAATCAAATTTTTTGACCGGCAAGATTCCTTTATTTTTTTTTTTTTTAAATTCAAAGATGGACAACTCTATTTGACTGCCAAGAATTATGAACCATACTATACCTGCCAAAAGTAGTTAATTGCTAAAAATTGTAAAATTTGATTTTCTTAAATATAAACTACTTGATCAAATTATGTGATTTTTGGAATACGACATCTTTGTTTTGTGATGCGTAATATACATACAGATTTTTCTGTATTTTTTAAGTGTAATTCTAAATAAGCACTAAAAAAAACAAATCTTTTAGAAATCGATTTTATTTCAAATATTAGATTGACTTTTTTGTTGTTTTTTTTAAATTTCTTCTATCAGGAAATTTTGTTGCGTCCAATAGAAAATCGTTTGTCGATGAATAAACAAGACAAAAATGCTGACATTGAACACAGATTTGAGATACCTCCTTGGCGTTTTGGTCCAGCCCAATATTGGTACGACCTGATGGGAATTGATGAAACGGGAGAAAATTTCTCTTATGGTTTCAAAATGAAAGTAAGTTTTTTATTTTTATCTTTATCAAAGATAAACTAAAATATTCAATTTTTTTTTTTTCTGAATAATTATTTTTTGAAAACGAAAAACATAATCTGATTCAATATTACAACGGGGATGCAGTCAGAAAATATGTTTCCTTTTTACACATGTTCAAACATGATGTTTTGTTGTCGCTTTGATGTGAACCAATAGAGATTAGCGAAATGTCTATTTACATTACATATTTCAATATTTTCTGACATCTAGGAACCTCAACAGTGAAGGAGTAGGATTTTGTTGCTGAACGGGTGTATGTATTTAAACGTGTGCAAATGCAAGGAGTTCATCAGGTGTATGTATTTAAACGTGTGCAAATGCAAGGAGTTCATCAGGTGTATGTATTTAAACGTGTGCAAATGCAAGGAGTTCATCAGGTGTATATATTTAAACGTGTGCAAATGCAAGGAGTTCATCAGGTGTATGTACATCAACGTGTGCAAGTGTAATGATCAGGGCACAACAAAAGGATTGACTGAAATAATTCATTTTTACTTTTGAACTTACGTGGTCGTATTCTGGCACAACTCAGAATTAGAGGAGAGTAACAAGAAAGGATGTTTTTAATGATCTTGACTTTTACAAGGCAAGAAAGACAAAATCTTCTTACTCCTATCAGAAAGTATCAGAAAGCTACAATTCACTCGTGCATCGAGTAATCGACACATTATTGACTCTATGAGCAATTGGTTGATTAATTGGTAATCAGCCGATTAATTACTTTTCTCTTTCCTATTAAATTTAAACCATTCTATCAATGCAAAGTGACTCATCAAGTGACTTTGATACATAAACACAGTAACTGCCAATTTAGCTTAAGATTTGTTAAGTGTCTAGGTGCAATTATGGTTTTTACCTTTTTTTTTTTGCTTTATTAAATCAAATTACAAAGTACAATTTTCTAATTCTTAAATGAATATAATCAATCAGCAAGGTAAAAAAAAGAAAGAAATTTCAAACTACAAAATACAAATTCCAATTCTGAAATGAATAACTATATATAACTGGAACATGCTGTGGTGGTTACCTCTGCACTTGCTGCTGCTCCTTTTCTGTACTTGCTGCATGCCTCCTCCGCTCTCCTATTCTAATCAGGATTTAAACTTGAATCCTCTGTACTGAAGAACCTCTCACTCTTCACAGTTGAAGGTGATGTGTTAGAATATTATTCAACCGTGGTCTCCTGCGCTTTTTTCCCCACCACTATGAGTGCTGGTAAAGCTACATAAGGATCAAGTTCTTTTGTGCGCTTAAGCATAAGAGATTTACTCCTGAGTTTAAATTGTGATTATTGTATTTCTGTTGTAGTTGCAGTCTCCAGGTTAAACTCAGCTTCTACCTGCTCTAAGTTTGGATTTGTTACTGTAGGTTTATTTGAAGCTAATTCATCAAACAGAGTTTTATTTTCACTTTGACTTTCTTGACTCTAAACATTGAAGAAGGCTATCCTGCTGATTCTGCTTCATTATCATCAGAAGAAGGTAGATGATGTAGAATCCAATTCTTAAAGGTGTTTACCATGTCATTCTTTTAATTTAAATATGAACCTTAGATCTAGAAAATTAAACAGGCACAAGTTTTATCATTTCGATTAGCTGAAAATTTTGTTTCCATTAATTTACTGAATTATTCAATGGTGGTAAAAAGGATTTCACTAAAGTCAGAAATATCTAAATTAGATTGGACAGCTTTTGACAAAAATAACCTCAAAGTTAAAATTGTACGTATTATCATTGATATAGTTGAAGTTCTGTTACTTGCTTTTTTGGTGATTTCTTCAAATGGACTCAATAACTGGACAACTTTTTGAACATGTCTTCATTGGTAAGTTGTTTAGGTAGGAATCGTATTGTCAATAGCATATATTACAAGAACTTTTCATTGTTCTAAATTTCTTTTTAGCTATGCTAATATGTTGAATGCCACCATATGGACACATCTTTGAGTTTATGCTTTTTCAAATTAAGCTGATTCTGTATTTGAGTTTGCTAATTGCTAATGGAGAGCGATTAAAGTGAGAGACTATATTTCTGTTAGTTGTAATGATTGTCTTCACAGCATGTTGAGAAAAATAAAGAATCAGGTTGAAAGTTTTGATGTATCTATGATGCAGGATAGAGAAATTTCCATATGTTCACCTCTATTTGCTGCTGATTCAACCAGTCGTAAAAGGCTACATGTTAGCAACATATACCATGCCTGTAATATGAAAATATGATGTAGACGGTACATGTCCCTTTCATGAATTTTCACCGGCAAGCAAAAAGAGTTAATTTGTCTTCATTTACGATATAAGTAAATAATATGCTGATAAATCCGAATTAGAAAGCCTGTTAATGATTAATTGGCCAATTTGCTTATTGGTGCATCTATCACTAATCTCTCACTCTTAGATAGGGTTAAAAAAAAAAAAAGAGTGTCAAATTTAATAGGTGCCGCATTGTCATCCAAGCTCTAACCTCTGTCCCATCACCACAATGTTACATCTAATGGAATGTGCTCTGATGAACTTGTATTTGTACCCTCTCGACGGCAAGCTCTAAAATCTCACCCCTTCATTGTTGAAGTCTCTAGATGCCAGAAAAGGCCTTCTACTCTAATAGTTTCTTCTCTTGAAGTGCTAGACTTTGGAATTCCCTTTCTGTTTCCTGTTTCCCTGGCTGTACTAACAATGTACATAATCATACATATCACTGCTCAACTCTCCACAGTCCCCTGTTAGATACAATCTCAAATTGTAGCTCCTTACGTTCCAAGTGATAAATGCCTTGTTTTGTATAAAAAAAGTAGTAAACCAACTGACTCGATTAGTGATTATTGGATGCTTTTATTTGTTCAATCTGTACATTTAATGTTGAAAATGCTTTTTTTTAACTGAACAGATGCACAAAGCCTTGTATAATGACCGCATCTAAAAAAGAAACGTGTTTAGCAAAAGTGACTCCCTCTCCCCTTTCTATTCGCAAACCCAGATTTTGTTTATGCTTACTATAAATGATTGAGTTTGTCTTCCAGAACGGTGAAGAATATTAAATTATAATTTTTTTTTTTAAAGGACACTTCATCAGAAGTTTGTGATGTAATTAATAAACCAAATAAAAGTGAAATGGATTTTCCGGATGAAATCTTCGAGATGGTTACACAAGTTCATTGGGAAGATGAAGTGATTTGGAACGGGGAAGATGCTCGTTCCAAAGTCTTGCAATCCCATAAACTTCGTGCACCGGCTGCGGGATGGATACCAAGCACAAGTTTTCGTAGTGCTGGACAGTTTCTGCAGCAAAGTGAGTCAAAAACAGGTTTTCTATCTTTTCCTTTTTATTTTTGGTTTCTGTTTTTGTTCTTTTTCTTTGCTTTTCTGTTTTCCTTTAACTTTCTTTTTTGTTTTGTTTTTTGTTTTTCCTTTGTTTTTCCTTTTTTTTGTTTTTCCTTTTTTTTGTTTTTCCTTTTTTTTGTTTTCCTTTTTTTTGTTTTCCTTTTTTTTGTTTTCCTTTTTTTTGTTTTTCTTTTTTTTTGTTTTCCTTTCTTTTTTGGTTCTTTTTTTTTCCATATTTTTTTCTTTTTTCTTTTTTTTCTGTTTTTCTTTCTTTTCCATTTTTCTTTATCGTTTTCTTTTTCTTTTTTGCCTTTTTTTTGTTTCTCTTCCTTTTTCATTTTGCTTGTTTCCTTTCTTTCTTTTTTTTTTTTTATCTCTTTCATGTTTTTTCAATCCGTATAATTTCTTTGTTTCCTTTTTCTCATAAATGTTTCAACTTTTGTTATGATAAAATTTCTCAGATTCAATAAAAATCTACAGAAATTGAAATCTCATGAAAATAAAAAAAATAACATGAGAATAGTAACCGTAATTATTCAAATGCAACAAAATTCCTTTGTTTCACTACAAACATCGCATAAAGCCACCTAAGGAACTAAGAAGAAAAAAAAAATTAGCCAATGTTTTTGATACATAGATTCCTACCCAGAAAATAGCAATTCGTCCCCTTTTTCAGAAATGTCACTCATGGAATGTGAGGACTAAAAGACCAAATAAGGGAAGTGAGAGTAACTAGGCTGCTGAAAGTATAAATCCAAGGTCTCCTATTTTATTTATTTAATGTCTTTTTATCTCTCCAATCTCTTCCTAATCCTGCCTCATTATTGAAATTCTCCTCACATAAAATGCATTCTCATTTATTGCATGGAATATATTTTTGCAAAAAAACCCCCAAAAATGAAACTATTGAATATTTACACTCGGAATGTTCATCTATTTAATTTGCTTATCTTATCAAAAATGCATCTAATATTTCAGATCGGTTAGGCAGCAAGTCGTTCATTGTGCCCGCAAGGACTACAACAACTGGGCTCAATTCTAAAATAGGGCTTCACTTTCAGTCAGGTAAGTTAACTTTTTTAATTCAAAATTTTTGCATTCATTAATAAACTATGAATAAAGAGAAAAAGATATATATTCAACTAGCTGTCCTTATCTGGCATTGCCCAGGAGTATTTTTATTGATCAAAAAACTTTTTTTAAATATGTGAACTTGTAATCTATGACTATTGGAATACCTCATCTATTCTGTTCAAATTTGATGAATTATTAAATTATAGTTAGAAAAATTGTATGTATTAAAATATATTGTGAAAAAATAAAAACAAAACCAAGTTAGACAAAAAAGAAAAAGAATGATGATTATTTAAATTCTTGTTCTGATGAAGAACCTGTTGAATACTGGTCTAACAAAAAAGGAAAATGACGCATTTCTTGAATAAAAATTTTAATATTATGAAAGAAAGAAATGTATGTTATAGTATTTTCAACTGTGAAAGACATTTTGTGAGAGAGGATGCCAGAATAAAAACGAAAATCATTGAAAATTCCATTTCTTTCTATCACAACATTTAAAAATAAATTTGTGGATAAATTAAAAGATTTAAAAAAAATTCTACTAAACATTGTTTTGAAATTATAAAAATTTGATTGACATATAGGAATAAGAGGAAATGACAAAGCCACTCTAGCAGCAAAATTATCCTTAAAAGTGGATGATAGATAAAAATCTCTAAACCCTCTACACAGACATGAAACCAACAATAAATACTTAAAAGAGAAATGGCAAGTTATGGGAATGTAATGAAGAAAATAAACTTTTCAAAATAACACCCACCCTCAAAAAATGGACACAGGAAAATAAAATAAAGAGAAGTCATATTAAATCGACTTCACATCACACATTCACATCTAACCCACAATTATTTATTAAAAAAAAGAACAACAACCAAAGTGCCAATGTGGATGTGTACTGACTATAAAACATTTATTTGAGGATTGTAAAAATGGAAACTCTTTTAGAAGAAAATATTATAATAAAAGAAAATTAGAAATATTATTTAAAGAAATCGAAATCAAAAAAGATTCTTCCTTTTAAAAAAAATTGTAATGTGCAACAAAATTTCAAAAATTTTAATACCACCAATATGAAAAGTTATAAAACCTAAATACACATAACAAAGAAAACATTGACATTATATAATCACAAAATCACAAACAAAATATGGCAGACATTCACAAAATACCTTCTGGCATGAAATAATCCTGAAGGCTGATATGCCGTTAAACAATAACAAAAACAAATTTTCTTCTACAAAACAACCAAACTAAACATCATGAATAAATATTTGGAGATAAAACTATTAGAACTTAAAGCATAAACTTTTCCAAAATTACTGAATTTGCCATTAAATAACCGAAAAAGGTTGATATGCCATAAAAACTGACCATTGACCCACATCGGCTACTAGTCTCTCGCTCCTTGACAGGGTTCAAAAGAGAGTCGCAAATCTGATAGGCCCTAAACTGGCATCTAAACTTCAGCCTCTGTCCCATCGTCGAAACGTTGCATCCCTCTGCCTGTTCTACAAGTATTATAATGGTGAATGCTCTGAAGAACTGCAAGCACTTGTACCCCCACGACGTGAACACCCTCGACAGACCCGACAAGCTGCAAAATCCCACCCCCACACTGTAGAGATCCCTAGATGTAAAAGATCTTTCTACTCCAGTAGTTTCTTCTTCAGAACTGCTAGACTTTGGAATTCCATTCCAGGTCACTGCTTCCCCAACTGTACTGACATGCATAAGTTCAAGTGCAACGTGAACCAACATCTCGCTGCCCTAATCCCTACATAGTACCCCAGTAGATGTTTCCCCTGATAGTAGCCCCCTACACCAAAGTGGCAATGTGCCTTGTTTGGGGTGAAAATGTAATAAAAAAAAAAAAAAAATAAATAAAAAAAAATTGAATTTACTGATTATAATGAGACCATAAGGATATTTCATAGGTAGAAAAGTATTTATTTTGCAAATGTATTTTTTGTTTTAATTAAAAATTGTGCATTCAATTCATCATTCAGTTTCATAATGAAAAAGTCTAAAAAGAAAAGCAAAACTTAACAATTAATATCCACCACTTCTGTTGCCAATGCACAAAAGTTGGAGATTTTCAAAATTTTACTCTCTAATGATTATAAATTTTTCATATATGGACCGTAAAGCTATCCCCCCCCCAAAAAAAAACACAACAAATTAAAGATGCATATTTAAAAAACAAAAATGATATTAAATTTCTCACTTTTCAAAAATCTGGATTTAAGTTGATAAAAAAAATCAAATCAAATAGTATAGAAAAAAAAAACAATTTTCATGTTTTCTTTTCAGAAATTGGAGAATCCAAAGAATCAAATTGGAGTTCGATTTTTCCTGTTGAGAACGAAGCTCTTGTTTATGATAATTGGGAAGAAAACATCATTTGGGATACTGAGGTAAGTAGAGATAAAAAGTGCACTTTCTTTTACATTCTCTCCTTTTTTAAAATCTCCAAAAAAAAAACCAATTCTCATCAAAATAAGAGAGATACTCTTAAGTTGGGTTCTGTCTACTTCTGGCAAAAAAGAATATGTCCAAGGCAATGAATTTGATAAATCAGGGGTTGACTTGACAAAATCTGGTTTTCTTTTATCAGGATTAAGTCTAATCCGGCTTCATTCTAAGAGGTAATCTTTTCCTGGCATTATTAAATTGTGTGTGAGAAAAGGTGTTATTGCTGATTGAGTGTTTCTACCGAGAATTGCCAACAGATGTATTCACATCAACTTTTGTATGAGAGAAAAACTGATATTCCACATCTATAATGGAAAGCGAGATATTTGTGTCCATCAATGAAAATATTTTTAAGCTAAATAGATTGGCGGATGGTGCCTCCTATAGCCACGTGAGAACGCATCTAAAAATAAACTTCAATTTTGTTAATTTTTGGATCGTTTGGAAGACTATTTTCATTGTTATTTTCATAATATGGAAATCATTGTCCAAATAATATGAACTATCAATCCTCATCTAAAAAAAATTCAATTTTGTTTTTTCATTTGGTTTTTAAAAAAAATTAAATTTTGTTTTTTTTCATTTGATATTTAAAAAAATTCAATTTTGTTTTTTTTTCTATTTGATTTAAAAAAAAAATTAAATTTTGTTTTTTTTTCTATTTGATTTTAAAAAAAAATTAAATTTTGTTTTTTTCTATTTGATATTTAAAAAAAATTCAATTTTGTTTTTTTCATTTGATTTTTAAAAAAAATTCAATTTTGTTTTTTTTCATCTGATATTTAAAAAAAAATTCAATTTTTTTTTTTTTTTTTCTATTTGATTTTTAAAAAAAATTAAATTTTGTTTTTTTTTCTATTTGATATTTAAAAAAATTCAATTTTGTTTTTTTTCTATTTGATATTTAAAAAAATTCAATTTTGTTTTTTTTCTATTTGATATTTAAAAAAATTCAATTTTGTTTTTTGTTTTTTTTTGATTTTTAAAAAAAAATTCAATTTTTTTTTCATTTGATTTTTAAAAAAAATTCAATTTTTTTTTTTTCATTTGATATTTAAAAAAGAAACAAACAATTTTTTTTATTTTAATTTTTCAGAATGTGGAAAAGATTGGTTCTCCGCCAATTTTTACTATTGATCCAAACGATGAAAACATAATTCTTGAGATTCCAGCTGATGTTGATCCGAATGAACAGACGGAACCTGCCAAAAAAGAAAAGGTTAGCAAATTTTCCATTTATTATTTTAACCATAAATAAAAACAACTGCAACATGTTTTGTGTGAAATTTTCTGTTTAGAAAGAATTAAATAATAATAGAATTGTTGTGTACCATGTTCGGCAGGCGCAGCACAACTTATCAAGAATGCATGTGTACGAAGGGGGTGAGGAGAGGTCACATCAAGTGTAATTTTAATAAATTTCAAGAAACATGAAGGTTTTAAAAGATGCAGTATCTCGGCAGCCAACAACTGATGCAGGTGGTTTGTTTCGTACTTCAGCTAATTCTGTGAAAAAATGTTATGGGGAAAAAAATGTTATGGAGAAAAAATTATGGGAGCTGTGACGTCTACATATGTTATGCATGGAAATCAAAAAGATTCTTTTTTAAATGCAGTATCTCGGCAGCCAACAACTGATGTGGGTGGTTTGTTTTATGTGCAGTTTTCTACTTTGTAAACATGATGTTTACACATGGAGACCAAAAAAGTTGCTCTGAGTTGTTGAGATGACGAATAATTTTAACAGTGTTCTAGTATTGATACAATCGAAATCTCAGAAAATCAAAACGTTTTAGTGTGTTGTATTAGTAATACACACGGACGAAAAAACGCTTTGGATAATCACAGATTTCAAGGTAGTTCTACTAAAATAGCCATATTTTTTAAACCAAAGCACTTCAAGTCTTCAAATTACTACTGTTTTGTTCGGAAATGAATATACTTTCAAATGAATTAATAAATATGAACGTACATTATATATTTTAAGAGTTTTAAGCAAATAAAGTGATAAAAATGTGAACGTCATAAAATGGCGTTTTCGGTAAGGTTTTGTAATGACCCCCCCTGTTTTCTAAAGGTCCGTACCGTGATTGTATGAAGAATTTCGTCATGAAATTTGGGAACCAATTAGAAGAGGTGTTAATCTTAATACTGTCAAGTGTCCGAAATATTTTTGACCATTTCTTTTTTTGTCGTGTTAAAAATAAGACTTTAATATGACGAGTATTGAACATTTTGAAAAAAAAATTCTTCGGACACCCAGTAGTAAGTAAATCAATCTTTTTACTATCTTTATCAATTAAAAGTATTGTTTTATGTTGAGTAGGAGCGCGGTAATTGATAATTTAAAAGGACCTACCCGAAAAAAAAATTGTTTCTAATTATCGAATTTGGTCAAATGAAGTTTAAGCAGCAGCAGCAGCTCCAGCCTGTAGAATCAGCGATAGCACAGTTGTAAACAAACACGCGTTCTTTAATTTTTATTCAAGAACGAATTAAGAAAAACATGAAAATATGAATATAAATGTTCTTATGTTTAATTAGAGCTATTTTGTTATCAGAATAACATTAGTTTAGAACTATTCGGTTTTCAGAATATATAATAACAACAATCCTAACCAATTCGGCATTATAAATCTGTTGCAATTTCTCACAAATCTCGTCAAATTTAAAAACATGGTTAAAAAAACAAAAACTTTTGTAGATATGTAGCTTGCATGCACTTTTATTCTTTAAATTAGTTTTGAACAGCGAATTAAAACAATGTTTTACTGCGAACAGCCACAAATGTTTTTTTTTTCAAAATCAAAATAAGTATCAAAATCTCGTTTATACATAGATTCGAAAAAGTTGTCAAAAAACAAATATATAACAAATAAATGTTATCAAAGGCAAGATAAGTTACTTTTCTACCAAACTGGATATATTTTTTGTGTTTTTATTCAATGTAACATGTTTATTCAGCTCGAAAAAAATACAGTGTTTACCGTAGAAAATTAAAAATGGCGCCCGGCCCGACTCTCTTTGACACGGTAAGTTTGAGAAAAGGAGTTAAAAATAAAAAAAAACTATACAAAATACTGTTAAAAACTCACCGAATATATGTCAGCCTATGTCACGGTAACATATATTGAGCGAGTTTCTAGCAGTATTTTGTCTACTTTTTATTTTTAACTCTTTTCCCCAAACTGACCGTTTCAAAAGAGTCGGGCGCCATTTTAAATTTTCCAAAACATCGGTAAACACTGTTTTCAAGCTGAATAAACATGTTACATTAAATAAAAACACTAAAAAATTATCCAGTTAGGTAGAAAAGTAACTTGCTTTTGATAACATTTATTTGTTATATATTTGTTTTTTTGACAACTTTTTTGAATCTATGTGTATAGTAATACAAACCCTCAAAATCTATATCAATATTCTTGAAATTTTAAAAGCAGTTAGAAAACACATCAAACTACAATTAGGAAGCTTTTTATTTCGTTATTTTTTTTTTCTACTTATTAAGCGAAAGATATTTTTACAACCTGCTCCAGCGTAGTATAAACGGCCTATGGAATTAACACCTTCAACCTCGAAAATAGAAATCAACAAATTTTTGAACGCTCTTTTTGAAAAAAAGCTCTTAACTTCACCTCTAATACAAATTATGTGTGGCAAGTCTCCTCCTAAAACACTCTTTAACCCTAACAATAACACTAAGTTCGAGTGGCAAGCCCCCCCCCCAACAAAATACCTCTGTAAGCCACATACAAGCATCTAAAACAAACAAACAAAAAATAGATCCTTCCTTACAGAAAAATACACATAAAAATAAATTGGTTAACTGTCCTAAAATGCTAGAACGGCCAGGAAATGATGAATTATTTTACATTAAATTTTTGTGAAACTAACCGCTCCCCCCTCTAATATTGTTTTTGTTAGCTTTGTCTCTGTCAAGTTTTCAGTATGTTCACACATAATTTTCCTTAGCCCTACAATTAATTCAAAGTCCGAATGGCAACCCTCCCCATATTCTCATTGCATAGAAACCCTCTTAAAACTACACATAATCATCTTAAAAAAAAAAAAAGCATGCATATTTTCCCATAGAAAAAAAAAACAGTTAACTGCCCTAAAATGCTAGAATGACCTGTAATAGGAAATTATTTTACATTCAATTCTAAAATAATTTGTTTATCTTTCATTAAAGTTTTTCATGGCATTTTATACATAATTTCCTAAAAAGGTAGAATCACATTTTGGAGGGGTGGTCAGAAGGAGTTGAGTGGGGTTAAACAGAAGGTGTTAATCTACAATAATACCAAAGAAATATTGCAATATATTCATTTTTAAATGGTCTTATGTTTAGATTTAAGTTTTTTGTACATAAAGCACATTACAATTCAACTTTGAGTTCTCCAACTTCTTTTCTGTTTATGGATACATGGCATTTTTAAGGAATTACTGCATATTTATGCACATTTACTGCAGATTATTTGGAAACCATAAACTTTGGGAGATTTTCAGTTGCATATTCTGATTCCTTGTACAAAAATACACTTATATGGTAAATTTCATTTCTTAGTCTTGTGTTTTAACAAAGATATGACATTTTTACTGAAAAAGTAGTGTAAAAAATGTGACAAAACGCATATGGTCTTAAAGAGGGAAAAATATCCAAACGTGTGAGGCACAAAAATAGCCATAACTTCCTTAATTTTAATCAGATTTTAAAAATTTAAAAAGATTCTTTCTTAGCTCATCAAGCTCTTTCTATGCATACCAATATTGAAATATTTCAAGCTATTTCAAATTTTTCATGTGTATTGCTAGTTGTATCGGAATCAGAAAAATTTTATTCCAAAAATGATTTACTTTTTCGTTTAAAACTTTTTTTTTTTTTTTTTTTTGCTGATACTAATGATTCATTTTAAATCAGTAAAACTAAACTTTATAGATTATCAGATAAATCACGTTTGTAAAAATAGCACTGGCAAATAAATGGCCGGTAAAAATAACGCAAGTAAAAATGCTATGAATGGATAAATACGAAAAAAATGGTTCAAGTGAAAAATCTACATAAACATCACATAAGTTAAAAAGAAAATTAAAAGTAGATGAAAAACCTCTGCTTCCCCCTCTTCCTTTTCTGGTTCAGAGACAAGAAAAATTTGATTAACTTGTCCATTACATCTCATTACTAGATAATGGTAAGTGCTCTAATGAACTCCAATCACTAGTACACCCTCGATGACACAAATTTGACGAGCAGCAAAATCTCACCTCTACACTGTAGAGATCCCTAGATGCAGTAAAGCTTTCTACTTAGATAGCTTTTTCTCCTCGGACTGCTGCACTGTGGAATTCCCTGCTTCCCTTACTGCAGAAATTCAATGTAATGTGAACAGACATCTCGCTGCCCAACTCCATAAATAGTGCCTCCGCAAATCTGGTCCCAAGTAGTAGTCCCTCACGAATAAGTGACCCTGTGCTTTGTTTAATGCTGAAGCATTAACAATAAAAAGAAGAAGACTTTCCATGCCGTCATATGCTAATTTTAATCAAAGGCAAATTTATTTTAAAGAATTTGCAAAAAGCGTTTTTTGTTAAAAGTAATATTATGGATAAATCTGACAAAATTGACAGTAAAAGTATTTTCACCAGTAAGTCTTGTTGATAAACCAACGTATGGATATTCTTAAAGACATGTGGCAGCATCTAATAAAACAATTAAAAAACATGCTGTACAATGAATGAAGTTTAAAATCTTTCAAAACAAAACTGATCAATTAGGTTTCAAGCATCCAGAAATAAGTAAATATGAAAGGAATGCATTCCGGTCTACACCAGTCGACAATATGATATAAATGTGGGTGTGTGTCAAAGTTGATACTTGGACCTTCATTATTCCTGATATTTATAAGTGGCCTCCCTGATAAAATTGCCTTTAAGATGGGTATATTTGCTGATGATACCATGTTCTATAACAGATATAAGGAGAAAAAAACCCCACATATCCTAGGCAATGTCGGAGTCCTTAGAAAACAACCTTCAATCCATAATAGAATGCGGATATAAATGGATGGTAACGTTTAATCCTGCCAAGATTAAGCTTCTTTCCTTTAACAATTACAAAAAGTCTTAAATATGACGTGACCGTCTAGAGGAGCGATACTGCTCCCCGTTATGGAGATTAAAACCCTGAGTAAGGCCGGGTAAATATGCTGAGATTGTCTGTTAAACGTTGATTGAATCCCGGGCAGCAGCAGCTGACCTATAAAAAGGGACAAATTTATTGTGCTTTGTAAAAACAGACATATATTCCATTGTTTAAAACAATGACAGGAAATGTCAGCATAATGTGGAATGCACTCGTTGGCCTAAGGAACACCTGCTCAGACGTGACAATGGTGATCTTTTTGAGGGCGTGTGAGAGAAATTTAGTTTTGGTCCCCGATTCGCAAACTATGGACAACCTGTTAAAATGCACACATGCAAAAGAGTCGGATATTTCCCATTTGACATGTTGGGTTCTGATTGGCTGGGCGGATCGCCCGACCAACCCCGTTACCTTAGGATAAAAAGAAAATACCCAGGCTGAATTTAGGAGATTAAGCCAGACCTGTTTGCAATGTTTGAAAATTAAAAAAAACAAATATTCTTTTTTAATAGAAAAAAATTTATTCAACAAATTAAACTTTCAATTATAGTTTAAATGATATACATGAAAAGTATATAACAAACAAGGGAGATAACTACTAATCACAACATGGAAATGTATTACATATCTAAAAAAAAAAAAAAAAATGAGAAAATGGGAGGCAAATTAATCAGATAACCTTTTCCAAGACCAACATGCAAGTCTCAGGAAGTTTTATCAGATATCCTAGTGACTGAGCAAATCAAGCGAAATCTCAAGGAATTCCCACAAATAGTGGCAAAGGTGAGGAGCTCATCAACCCAAGTTCATGTTGGTCGTCGGTGGCTGTTAAGGAAGTTGCTCTGGGCGGGGCTATTATTCCACTTGTCTTCAAATCTGTCAAGAAGATATTTTGATTGCATGCAATTCTCTGCTGTCACTGCTGCATGACCAAAGTTTTGTGTCGATTCTGTCTAATTTCTTTTATCACTTAATATTAAGAAAAGAAAGAAAGAGTTCTAAGAAATAATATTTTTATTTGTGATTGCAGGAAATTAAAAAGTCCAAGATTTTATTGGGTAAAGCTGGAATCATCAAAGAAGAAGAGGAAGACAAAGAGGTAAGATTTCTTTTTTTTTTTTTTTTCAATTGTTTACTTTTCCAATTGTTTCTATGGGGTGGGGCTAGACATTCAGCCATTATTTCAGTCACTCTAACTTAAAAACGAAGCATCTATACTCACTGCAGAGACTAAAGCTATCGACCTAGAACTTGACATAATTTCAGAGGAAACTACCAAAAACTTTATCATCCTCACCGATTCTCTATCAGTTTTACTATACAAAACCAAAAACAAGAGAATCCACCAACAATAAAGTTACTAGAATAAAAAAATCAATACCCTCTCAACCACCAAGAACATTATTTTTGTCTGGATCCCCAGCCATGTGGAAATCAAAGGCAATGACAGGGCAGATACAGCTGCAAAAAAATCTTCACATTTCTCAACTGACAATTATAAGATTCCTCATACTGACCTTAGACCCCAGATAAAAGCACACTTAAAAAGAAAATGGCAACTACGATGGAATCAACATGAAAGCAGCAAACTATACTCCATAAAACCTAAACTTAAGGAACAATGTCCAAACACCAAAAGATCACGCCGAGAAGATATAATACTGACTCGACTACGCATAGGAAAAAAAAACTCCTGACTTTTAATGCCCCCCCCCCCCAAAAAAAAAGGCTGAAAAAGTTGTTAAACCCATCCAATCCCACTAAGAGATCTTTTTATAATTCTAACCATTCCTTGAGTGCAATTGTTTGTATTTATTTTGCACTTGGTTCACTGAGTATACCGTTTATATTTGATAAGTAGGTTTTGACATTCTTTTTCATAAGTCTGGCTGCTCCTATAATTACTGGAATGATGAAGATCTTAAGATTCTTTTCATATCGTACAAAAGTATTTTCTTATCGTCTCCCTCTCAGTTCTGTTAAGACCAACATCGTTAGCGACACTTCAACTAACATTGCTACTATCTCCTTCTTCTTGTCCAATATCACTATATCAGGCTTAACAACGCATGTTTATCAAATTAGTTTTACAAAATCTTTTTGTCTCATTTAGGTCATATTTGCTTTTGCGCGAAATTCACAAAAAAATATGAGTCATTTCATACTTATACTGAATGAACGGGTAAAATTATGGACGAATAAAAGGCGAATTAAATGAGGTATAGGTTGTTTAAACAGTTACGTTCAATTTAGCTTAAATTTGCAGCTTTTGAAAAAATGACAAGTGCGGACTTTGTCTTTGATGCCACTGTATGTACTTTTGACTAGAAAGACCTAAGATACTTGAGGATGTCTAGCAGGCATTCAAGTTCTCTCCAGTAGGCATTCAACTTATAATGCATGTTGTTCACTCTTCAGTCATAGGAAGAAGGCTTTACAAAAGCTGGGACTTTTGTTGTGATGGAGTCAACCATAGCATTGAAAATGGAAAAAAATAAGTATGAGTTTTAAGCATTATGGTTACGTAGGCTTGTTCACATGACACCTGTCGACCAATCAATGCAACCTTTAAAGAGACAAGAGTTGTAAATTATAGAATTGCATAAAGAAAATCACTTAGTATCACTACAACTAACATGCAAGCCACATCTGACGTAGAAAAATACACGCTAAACAACAAAAACAGAAAGAAGTATTCTAGCCACACCAACCAAAATATTTGTGACAAATTTCCAATCTTATGGAAAATATTTCTGTTTGTGAAAAAAAATGTTTTTCTTTTTCAGATTCCAAATGCCCAAAGAAAAGATCCATTTAATTTGTCTAATGATGAATATTATAATCCGAAACTGACCATGGATAATGCGCTACGAACAAATATGGGTGGAAGTCTTATTCAAGTAGGTTCTTTCTTTTTTCTTTATTATTTTTAAACAAACACAAAAATCTTCCTGATAAAAATGATCCTCTTGTCTGTATCCACATTTTCCTCATGAAATCCCTGCCCTTCAGTGCCCGTCTTGATAAAGTTCCCCTCTCCTTCATACTCTTCCTAATAAGTCATCCCATCCCCACCAGTTCCTTTTGTGATAAAATCCCCTCCATACTCTAAAATGAAATCCATTTATGAAACCATACTTTTTTTCTGCTTCAAAAATTTTTTTCTAGAATATTTGTTGATGTTTTACATTTCAATTTTTTTTAACATTTTAAGACGTGCAATTTTTTTTTTATATAAATCTGAATTAAAAATATTTCATTCAAATGTTATTTTGTTTTAATATAGCATTCAACTCCTGCTTTGGAATTGAGACAGCCTTTATTCCCAACACACATGGGTCCAACAAAATTACGCAGTTTCCATCGACCTCAATTAAAACGCTACTCTTATGGTCAGCTTGCCTCAGTTGGACCACATCCTGTATTGCCTTTACTCAAACAAATCAAGCGTAAAGCCAAGGTAAGTTGTGTTTGACTAGGTCCCTTATCAGTTGCCAACCTTTATGCATGGAACTTATAATTTTTTTGTTGTTTTTTATTCTGAATTGCAAAACTGATAAATCAATCCAGTTAATCTTGTGAATTTCAATTAACGTTTAAAATAATGTTGGACATTTATTTATTTCCGGACTCTTATCATCATTGTCATAGTTGTTATTTCACAATGTTTTGACCAACTATTCCTCTGGACTTCGTCAGGTGGTTAACCGCAACAGGATAGGAATGCTGAGTCTCTTAACTGTATCCTCAGTTGTTGTCGTCTCCCCATGTTTTGGCCAATTAATCTTCTGGCCGGCTTTAGGTGGGATTGAAACTGCTATCTTCAGACAATACTCACCTGGAACTGTAGAGATTCAATGTCTATCCACTGCGCCACATTGGACTTTTTGGTCTTATGAATCCTAGTTTTTTGTTATCTGGTCTTCCATTGTCGGGTCCATACCGAATGGTATATTATTTTATTGGAATTCTTTGAGATGCATAATTTGTATATTTATTTATTTATTTGCAAACTTATCCTCATCTTAGGTGTTGTATGCGAAACTTCTGACCGACCAACAATATGGATTTAGGCAAGCCTGTTCCACAGCAGATATCCTAATTGTAATCTCTGAACATATATACCATTCACTGGACAAAGCCGGGAAGGGTAGAGCGGTAACTCTAGATATATCTAAGGTTTTTGACAGGGTATGGCATGAAGGTTTTCTCAGGAAAATCAGATCATATGGTATCACTGGATGAATACTCAATATAATTAAATCCTTCCTAGATAAGAGAAAAATCCAGGTTGTCCTCGACGGTCGTACATCTAAACAATATGATATAAATGCGGGAGTGCCTTAGTAGTCTATCCTTGGACCTTTATTATTCCTAATATTCATAAATGACCTCCCTGATAAAATTGTCTGTGAGATGGGTATATATGCTGATGACACCACGCTCTATAATAGATACGACAGGAAAACAAATGAACACATATCTAAGGCAATGGCAGAAACACTAGAGAATGACCTCTAGTCTGTAGTGGAATGAGGACAAAAATGGATGGTCACATTCAATGCTGCCAAGACTAAACTTGTTTCCTTCAATAATTACAAGAAACCTTCTCTACCACCAATAGCAATGGCCAAAGACTCATTATCTAAAAGTACATCTTTTAAACTCCTTGGCCTAACGTTCACAGGAAACAGAAGTTGGAACAATTACATTGAGAGCATTGCCCGAACCGCTGCGAAGAAGGTAGGCTCTCTCTACCGTGCTAGAAAGCTACTAATGCCCGAAAGTATACTGTACCTCTATAAGGCCACCATTCGCCCATGTATGGAGTATTGCTGTCATATTTAGGCTGGTGCATCTGCTACTAGTCTCTCGCTCCTAGACAAGGTTCAAAAGAGAGTCGCCAACCTGATAGATCCCGAACTGTCATCTAAGCTTCAGCCTCTGTCCCATCGATGAAATGTTGCATCTCTCTGCCTGTTCTACAAGTAGTTTAATGGTGAATGCTCTGACGAACTGCAAGCACTTGTACCCCCTTGACATAAATAACCCTGACAAACCCGACAAGCAGCTAAATCCCACCCCTACACTGTAGAGATCCCTAGATGTAAGAGAGCTTTCTACTCCAGTAGTTTCTTCCCCAGAACCGCTAGACTTTGGAATTTCCTTCCGGATCCATGCTTCCCCAACTGTACTGACATGCAAAAGTTCAAGTGTAACGTGGACAAACACCTTGCTGCCCAACTCCCTACATAGTACCCCTGTAGCTTAGGTCCCTGATAGTAGCCCCCTACATCAAAGTGGCAATGTGCCTTGTTGGGGTGAAAATGTAAAAAAAAAAAACACCTGATGAAAGCCAGAGGAATAGTTGGCCAAAACGATGTGAAGCAACAACTATGAAGATGAGGATAACAAAAGTCTGCAACTAAATATATATATATACAAATTACTCATTTCCAAAGAATTCCAATAAAAAAAAAAATGGGACATTCTCCTTTATTAGAGAAATGAATTCTGCAATGTGTGCATGCGGGCGAGTCTATAAACTTTTGAGCTGAAGTTTGTGATCGTTTCTTTCGAAATTTTGCACTGATAATTTTGTTATGCTTATTTGTATTTCACAATTTCTTTTTCAGATGCGAGAAGTTGAACGTCAAGCTTATGGCGGTGGTGAGATATTCTTTATGCGATCCATGCACGATCTCAGCGGAATGGATGGTGATATCATCATTGTAGAATACTCAGAAGAATTTCCCCCTCTTATGATGCAAGTTGGAATGGCAACAAAAATCAAAAACTATTATAAAAGAGTGAGTGATTCAAATCCATGTTCAATAATAATGAAATTGTTGTGTATGGTCTTCAATAGGTTACGACTTATTAAAAGTGCATAGGATAATTAACAGTGCACGAGTCGTGATGTGTGTGTGTGGAGATGGGATGTCAGGTGTAGTTCTCTTTGATGTGACGGTTATAAAGAATGTAGAGTCTCAACAGGCAATGACTGTGCAGGCACTTTTATCATCATCATCATATTAATATTCAGTTCAATGTCTATTTTACATGTAGGCATACTTTGCATAACTTCAAGATTTTGACTTCCAAAACTAATCTATCTCTGGCCAAATTTTTATCCCTTTTCCTCTGATTTCATGTCCGATCCATCCAAAGGCCAATACTCAACAGTTCTCAACTAACTAAGCTCCACGTTATCTTCCTACTTTAATACATCATCACCTGATGGTATACATATAATTCCTTTTTTTATTTTTTTATTTCCACATTCCAAAATAGCCTCTTGATTTCAAATTCCTATTCTAATTGAAAACAATTGTCAGAATAAAATTCCATTCTATCAAGTTAACATGCCTAAGTTATTGTTTATACATATTTCATTCTAAGTATCTATTTTAAGGTGACATGCCATTTAGATTTATGCAACACAATTATAATAATAATTGACTACTTTATTTTTTGGCATTACCCAGAATCAACAACATGTGTGCACAGTGACAAGCAAGATAACATTTCACATTCTCAAAGTTTGACTATTACATAGATTATTAACATTTTAATTGTATTTTTTTTTTTTTTTCTAAATGGCAATTTTTTGGTTGATTGCAGAAACCGGGCAAAGATTCGAATCCGCCACAATTCCAATATGGCGAACTTGCGTATGCTCATACGTCGCCATTTCTTGGTAGTTTGGCGCCGGGTCAATGTCTTCAGGCTTTTGAAAATAATCTCTTTCGGGCGCCTATTTATGAACATCGAATGCCAGAAACTGATTTTCTCATCATTCGAACAAGACAAAAGTAAGTTGGAACAAATCTTTTTACTTTTTTTTCCCACCTTTCACAATTCAAAAAAACTGAAAAATCTGCTTCGTTTTTCTTTTTTTTTTCTTTTTTTGTTTTAAGAGTAAGAAAAAAACTATTGTGAATTTTATACTGCTACTGATGAAAGCATATTTATTTTATTTATTGTAATTATACTGTAAAATATTTTATTTTATGTAACATAATTCCTATCTTTCCTCATTCTCCGAAAAGATTTTGCAGTCGAAATGGAGAAATCGAAACAGGAAGGAATTTTTATTTATACAGTTTATAGCAAATAGAATGTTGACTTCTAGAACAACCCCAGGTGGAGGAGATCAAATCACTTTGCCTCTTGCATTTATTTTTCTGATCATCTTTCTTAATGAGTAATGTAACTCTGCAATTGCTTTTAATACTTTGCTCAGCTGGTGTACTTGAAAATAAAAACAATGCAATGTTTACAATTTCCATTTTAGTCACAACCTTAAAATTATCAAAACAGTCACAGTCACATTCCAAGTACAATATCTACCCACATCCGTGACATAATCTTGTTACCATCTAGGTTATCATTCTTATTCACTATTCTGCTTTTTCTAATAATCTCTGTGTAATCTCCTTATTTGTCATTAGATTGGATTTGTGTGCATGTGGTTAAAGTTGTTTCTGATGTGTACCAAGATTTGTATTCTATAATGTTGTCGGAACCAATAATGCATCATTCAGCGTCATCTAGTTTTGGTATTTAGGATGTGACGAGTGTCCTGAACTCCAGAGTGAACAACATCAAGCGAGTGTCCTGCAGCTTATTCTCTATCCAGTTTAGTTCAGAGGGTTGATGTCCGAATAGTTTCATGCTGTTGTATCACCTCATACGCATTAAAGTCAGATCTTCTTCAATCTACGATGCACTGTATTCAAAATTATTTCTTATTTAGTTGCTTAAATTTTAATAGAATAAAAACTTATTTTAAATAAATGCAATTGAGTTTTTGTTTTTAGATGCCTCCATATATTTCTATTGGATTTTTCATGGGTTTTAAGATGAAGACACTAATTTGGAGTATTCTCATCTTGATTCTTATTATGTTTTAGATTTTTACATTTCTAATATGGCACAATCACGTTGACACACCGGTTCTCGCCAGATCACCAAAGTTAAGCAACGTTGAGCCTGGCCAGATGGGTGACCATTTGGGAAAGCTAGGTGCTGTATGTACCTTCTGGGAAGGTTAGGTGTGGGGCCAGCACCCTCATCCCGTAAAAAGAATTCAGTCACTACAAAAGCATCTACAAAGTTGTAGATGGCCTATGCCCCTTAGGGGTTCAAGGCTATGGGAGATTGTGGCATTGATAAATGATGATGCATTTTAAAAAAAAACAACAAAAAATGATAATCATTAATAGCATAAAACTGAACACTTCTATCCAATCCAAATGGCACGAGAACAATATGTGCCTATGGATCAAATAAGGAGTTCAGTTCAATAAATAAATGAAAAACTGTTGGGCATTCATATCTGAAACCTGGTGGACAAGTCAGGCATAGATTGAAGTTTATTGATTTGAATCAAATATGGTTGGATTACAGAAAGGATTGTGAATTTTATTCCATGGATGAGTTTTTTGAGGCAGGAACAACAACAACCTGGATTAAGTACCTTCCTTTTTCAAACCCAAAATATTTGTTGCAGTGGAAATGCTCTGAAAATCATTATCATGTATTTGAAAAAAAATTATTTATAGTAAAAAATTATTCGTTTTAAGATGTTTTTTCATTCTCTTTGCAGTTATTACATTCGTGAAATTAATACTATTTATATCATTGGCCAAGAATGTGCTCTATATGAAGTGCCAGGTCCGAATTCCAAAAGAGCAAACAACTTCATTCGTGATTTCCTACAGGTAAAAAATTGTAAAAAACATTCACAACAAGAACTCGTTTATTGCCACAACTGCAAAAAGCTTTTTCTTTCTATGTGTTCCTAACACCAAATGAAATTTCTATGAATAATTGCTTTCCAAGAACTTCTCACTTGTGGAATAAGATTGCTTTCTTGAGGGCTACAATATAGTCATCTTCATATCCAATGTCATTAACCGTTTTCATATGTCATTAAGTTTTATTCATTTCATTCATTGATTTTAAATTTTCTCATTCATTAATAATCAATTAACAATCTATTCATCGCATTAACTTTTATCCTTAAATAACTTTTAGCTTAAATGGTGATTTTTTTTTTTTTTTTTTTTTTTTTTTTTCTTCAGGGTTTCTTTTCATATTTTGTTTCTGTACATTTTTTGTTTTCTGTTTTTCCATGTTTGTCACAAAGTTTCAATATTTTCCTTTTTTGTTTTTGTTTTTAAATATATTCAAATAAAATGATAATAAAATAAAATATTTTTTTAAATATATTCAAATAAAAATAAAATACTTTTTAAATATATTCAAATAAAATGATAATAAAATATTTTAAAAATATATTCAAATAAAAATAAAATACTTTTTAAATATATTCAAATAAAATGATAATAAAATAAAATATTTTTTAAATATATTCAAATAAAAATAAAATACTTTTTAAATATATTCAAATAAAATGATAATAAAATATAATATTTTTTTAAATATATTCAAATAAAAATAAAATACTTTTTAAATATATTCAAATAAAAATAAAATACTTTTTAAATATATTCAAATAAAAATAAAATACTTTTTAAATATATTCAAATAAAAATAAAATACTTTTTAAATATATTCAAATAAAAATAAAATACTTTTTAAATATATTCAAATAAAAATAAAATACTTTTTAAATATATTCAAATAAAAATAAAATACTTTTTAAATATATTCAAATAAAAATAAAATACTTTTTAAATATATTCAAATAAAATTATGCTCAAGATTTTATACTTCGCTGTCAGAAATAAATTCAATTTTCTTTAAATAAAACAACAATATTATTGGAATAGTTAAAATTGTTTTTCCCCACACAAATCTGCTTATTTAAAAGTATTTTTTTATTAGAAAAACAACTTTAAAAAAAATTTGTTTTTTTATTTATTTTTTTTCCAGGTATTCATTTATCGTTTATTTTGGAAAAGTAAAGATGATCCAAGACGAATAAAAATGGATGATATTAAAAAAGCATTTCCTTCGCATTCGGAAAGCAGTATCCGAAAACGGTTAAAACTCTGTGCAGATTTTAAAAGGACGGGTAAGAATTGCATTTTATATATTTGCATCTATGAATATTCGAATTGCCAAGTAAACCAAACAGGTGTACATTCACTTTTGTGTAATTTTTCTGAAGGAAATATTAATTAAATTAAAAATTAAAAAAAATTTTTTTCACATTGTTTTAGAATGTAAATATTCAATTAATAGTAAATAAAAAAATATTTCAATGTTTGTTTATCCAAGTTATGTAATCATAGTAATAAATAATTTTCTAGCTGCCAATTAAAAAAAACATTTTGAGTAAGGGGAGATCAGCTTTGTATATAAATTTAATGTACAGGGTGTTTCAAAAGTCTTGGGAACATTGAGTTATTAAAAATCGTTATGTTCCCAAGACTTTTGAAACACCCTGTATAATGATCCCTCTATTTCCTGGCCATTATTGTCTTTTAGAGCAGCTAGTACTCCAATTTTTTTTTTTGATAGTTTTTTTTTTATTTGAAAAGTTTGTGTGTGTATATATATAAATATATATATTTAAAAAATTGCACTACTACTAAATCTAGGTCCAAGTGACAACCCCACCTCCAAAAGTGCCTCTATTGAACCTGTTATACCATTAACCTTAAATCCGAATAAGCCCTATCCGAAAAATCTCCTTTAACCCTATGACTAACGCTAAGGCAGAGTGGTAAGCCCCCATCATACAAACCATCTTAAAATCATACATAATCATCTAAAAAAAAAAAATCAATAAATAAAACAGACCCAGCACCCTCTAAAACAATATACAGGATTTGTCTCCTAGAAAAATAAATTAACTGCCATAAAATGCTAGAATAGTCTGGAAATGGTAAAATATTTTACATTAAATTTATATGTGAAACTAATCCCCCACTCTAAAATGTTTTTTTTTTTCTGCTAAGTTTTTAGGATATTCACATGTAATTGCTCCTAGCCCTACCATTAACTCAAAGTCCGAGTGGCAAGCCTCCTCCTATAAAACACATAAATTATCTTAAAAAATCTTATGTTTTCAAAACACATAATTATCTTTAAAAAAAATGATTATTTAAAAATGGTGAGTGTGTAAGGTTAGTTTATATTTAAAACTAAAGATAATAACCACTCTATAACAAAAAAATGATTATTTAAAAATGGTGAGTGTGTAAGGTTAGTTTATATTTAAAACTAAAGATAATAACCACTCTATAAGAAAGAATTAGAGAAGTTGTTTTTAGTTGCTTTTAAACAGAAAGTATTGATTTTAAAATATTTGGGTGTTGGTGGGGTGGGGGGAGTCCTGTTCTATTTTGATGTTATGCCATCTTTTTTTTCGGCAACGTTGGGGCACAAGTCCTGCTAGTTAATAATATTTAGGAAAAATAGGCCAAGCTTTAATAAAAATTAAATTTCTTGAAAAAAAAAAAAAGAAAAACTTGTTATATTTTTTGTCCTAATTGATTTATTATTTTTGTAAAATTATATTTTCCTCATTTTTTTTATCTCCACTTTTTCATTTTCTCGTTTAGGAATGGATTCAAACTGGTGGGTCTTGAAGCCTGATTTCCGTTTACCAACAGAGGAAGAAATGCGTGCTATGGTGTCTCCTGAACAATGCTGTGGTTATTACAGCATGTTGGCTGCTGAACAGAGACTCAAAGTAAGTGTCTTGACTTTTTATTTTTTCATATCTATTCACCTTTAAAATGTACCCAGTGTCTTGACTTTTTATTTTTTCATATCTATTCACCTTTAAAATGTACCCAGTGTCTTGGTGTTCTCTGGGAGTAGAAGTGATCAGTTATCTTTCAAATGTTTGTAGTTTCTACCAAATTATTTTCTCTTTAAATAGCATCTTAAAAAATTTAAGCATTGTTTGGTCATTAAATTATCAATGAAACCAAATTATTATAAAACTGTGATCAGTTGTTAATGTAATGTTTTAATCTCTATTTATAAAATGAAGATTTGCTAAGAATTTTAAAGCTAGGATACATTTCCATGTGACAATTTGAATTCTTCCAACTTCCTTGAAAGAAGAGCTTTAGCATAATCCATTTTTTATCATGTATCAACAAAAGATTAACATAACTTAAAAAAAAATATGAAATGCATTCTGGTGAATTAAATTTTTAAAATAAAAAGAAATTTTTAAAGTTTTTGTTTCTTTCCATGCTATTGCAATCTGGATTTCTATTTCATTAAAAATAATATGCTAGTCAAGTTGAGGTGGAAAACACTGACACAAAAAATGGTCACATAATTTTATTTCTAGAGAGATGGAGTTAAAATCAGAAAGACCATGTCTTAAGCATCTTGTTTGGATGCAGTTTAAATTGTCTGAAATTTGTTCTTGTGATTTGAGTAGAATTCAACATGGTGCTCTACATGTTTGTTCTTTTTGACCAAAATTTTGTAAAGAATGATAAAGGGTTGTTATTTAAATGTTTTTATGCAACCTCCATGAACAATTTTCATCAGAAAATTTTAAAACCGATGAGGAAAGATAAAGCCTTTAATCGTGGCAGGGGTACAAAATAATGTGAACCATTCCTTTCAAGATGGTAAGTATTGAATATTTTGAACTTAAGGAATTGTGTATTCCAATTGATTAATAACCCATTTTATGTAATTCTATGTTTTATCTTTTTGTACTAGCAATTTTTAGTTAGCCTATCCGAAAAAATAGTGTTTGCATTTCAGCGAAAGTCAACAATTTAACCATTTTGTTGACGAGTAATTATAATAAGAAAACAGCAGCTGTAAAAAAAAAAAACAAAAAAAAAAGTGGCAAATTCTTTTTATTTTGTTTATAAACTGTTTACAGGCTATTTTATTTGAAAGAGAAAACATTTTTGTTCACCATTCAAGAATCTTATATTTTGAGAAGGAAAGAGGATGCAAAGAAGTTAATAACAAAAATCTTTTTACAAAATGATCCAAAATTTTCACTTACAACTATATCATATATGATATAGTTGTAAATTCTACCCTATGCGACGAAGGCCATCAACTCCCCATATTTCCTCCTATAACACAGAACAAGCTAGGTAACATATAAATATCCGTGCATGAGTCGCCAAGCTAATCAAGAACCTAGATTCCAGTAAAGCAACTGGCCCTGATGGCATCCCAATTATAGTGTTAAAAAAGCTTCAACCAGAACTCGCTCCCATACTCACGAAACTATTTAAGCGCTGCCTTAAGGAGAAGTGCTTTCCGACTCCCTGGAAGACCTCATCAGTTTGCCCTGTATTTAAGAATTCAGGTGATAAGTCATCTCCCTCTCAGTACAGACCAATAAGTCTCCTGTGTGTTATGAGTAAGTTGCTGGAATCCATATTAAATAGAGAAATAGTCAACCACCTCAGCAGGAATAACCTTCTTAGTGACACACAATATGGTTTCCGCTCTGCAAGATCTACCGCAGATGTGCTGACGGTTATATCCCACAGGATTAGTGAATCTCTTGACAAAGGCTTCCTTTCTAGGGCAATTGCTCTTGACATATCAAAGGCCTTCGACAAGGTATGGCATAAGGGTCTACTTCACAAGATTTCCAGCTACGGTATAACTGGAAATGTTTTCTCAATCATTAAATCATTTCTCTCCGATAGGCTCATAAGAGTAGTGGTAGATGGACAAAAATCGGAGGCCTGCAATATAAATGCTGGAGTCCATCAGGGGTCAATCCTGGGCCCAACTCTCTTCCTGATCTACATCAATGATCTCCCTAAACACATACTTAAATCATTCGTTGACATCTATGCTGATGACACGACCATCTATGGCAACACATCAAAGGCTGTAAATGACAAAGTTCTCTCTGATTCTCTCTCCTCTGATCTCGAGCGCGTGGTTCAGTGGGGGAAGACGTGGCTGGTTACCTTTAATGCATCCAAAACCAAACTCCTATCCTTACATCATCAACGCTCTGATCCCCATCTGGCATCAATTGGGATGGATGGCTCTCGTCTGGGTGAAGCCCCGTGTTTTGACAAGCTTCTGGGTTTGACCTTTACTCCTGATCTGAAATGGAACACGTACATCAAGTCTGTTGCCAAGGTCGCTGGAAAGATGGTGGGATCCTTCTACCGCTCCAGAAGATATCTCACTACTGATGCAATTCTCTATCTATATAAAAGCCAAGTACGTCCAAGAATGGAATACTGTTGCCATATCTGAGCAGGAGCTGCTAAAAACAGCCTATCCTGCCTTGACAGAGTACAAAATAGACTTTGTGGTTTAGTGGGGGATGCCCTTTTCTCTACCCTGCAACCTCTCTCCCACAGAAGAGACGTTGCGAGCCTATCCTTGTTTTATCGTTATTTCCATGGCAGGTGCTCATCTGAACTCCAATCTCTGGTTCCCCCTCGCCAATCTTTCACGAAAAACACCCGTTTAGCTGAATCCACTGTGAAAAATTTCCCCCACTCTATATCTGTGCCTAAATCAAAACACGGATTCCATGAACAAAGCTTCTTTCTTAGAACTGCACGCCTGTGGAACTCTGTTCCGTCTGCCTGCTTCCCACCGGACTACAACGTGGATGTCTTCAAGTCCAACGTTAACAAATTCCTAATGAGCTGCCCCCTTAAGTAAACACTTCATCAAATCTCCACACTAACGTAATGTACTTGCAATAACCCTTATACCTGAGTGGCTTCCGGGCCTTGATAAGTGGTGATGTGGTGATCACTGTCAAAAAAAAAAAAAATATAGATTAACGTTATGGAATTTTATATTTATTTTTTTACTGATGACAATATTTGAGGAATATTATTTTAAAACATTTTTAATATTAGATTTAAGTTTCTTGTGCTCTACATAAAATACATGAAATTCAACTTTTAGTTTTATAACCTTTTTTTTTCTTAAATGGATTTATTGTATTTTTGAGGTATTTTAGCATATAGTGTATTTACTGCAGATTACTTTGAAGATCTTCATTTCTGGATATATTCAGTGACATATTCTGAATCATTGTGCAAGAATACACATATAACAAATTTCATTGTTTAATCTTGTGTTTTAACAAAGATATAACGTTTTTACTGATAAAATAGTGTAAGAAAATACATTTAGTTTACAACAGGAAAATTATATAAAAAAAATGCGAGGCATAAAAATAGTCATAACATTTTTACTTATATTTAAACAATTTTTTAAAGATTCTTTTATATTTCTATATAAACCATTATTCAGATATTTTAAGCAATTTCAATTATTTTTCATGTTGATTGCTACTCATCTACCAATCATTTTAATTAAGTAACTATTAGTTCTTATAATATATCTATAAACTGTTCTTATAATATATCTATAAACTGTTAGTTCTTATAATATATCTATAAACTATTAGTTCTTATAATATATCTATAAACTATTAGTTCTTATAATATATCTATAAACTGTTAGTTCTTATAATATATCTATAAACTATTAGTTCTTATAATATATCTATAAACTATTAGTTCTTATAATATATCTATAAACTGTTAGTTCTTATAATATATCTATAAACTATTAGTTCTTATAATATATCTATAAACTATTAGTTCTTATAATATATCTATAAACTATTAGTTCTTATAATATATCTATAAACTATTAGTTCTTATAATATATCTATAAACTATTAGTTCTTATAATATATCTATAAACTATTAGTTCTTATAATATATCTATAAACTATTAGTTCTTATAATATATCTATAAACTATTAGTTCTTATAATATATCTATAAACTATTAGTTCTTATAATATATCTATAAACTATTAGTTCTTATAATATATCTATAAACTATTAGTTCTTATAATATATCTATAAACTATTAGTTCTTATAATATATCTATAAACTATTAGTTCTTATAATATATCTATAAACTATTAGTTCTTATAATATATCTATAAACTATTAGTTCTTATAATATATCTATAAACTATTAGTTCTTATAATATATCTATAAACTATTAGTTCTTATAATATATCTATAAACTATTAGTTCTTATAATATATCTATAAACTATTAGTTCTTATAATATATCTATAAACTATTAGTTCTTATAATATATCTATAAACTATTAGTTCTTATAATATATTTATAAACTGTTAGTTCTTATAATATATCTATAAACTGTTCTTATAATATATCTATAAACTGTTCTTATAATATATCTATAAACTGTTAGTTCTTATAATATATCTATAAACTATTAGTTCTTATAATATATCTATAAACTATTAGTTCTTATAATATATCTATAAACTATTAGTTCTTATAATATATCTATAAACTATTAGTTCTTATAATATATCTATAAACTATTAGATCTTATAATATATCTATAAACTATTAGATCTTATAATATATCTATAAACTATTAGTTCTTATAATATATCTATAAACTATTAGTTCTTATAATATATCTATAAACTATTAGTTCTTATAATATATCTATAAACTGTTAGTTCTTATAATATATCTATAAACTGTTAGTTCTTATAATATATCTATAAACTATTAGTTCTTATAATATATCTATAAACTATTAGTTCTTATAATATATCTATAAACTGTTAGTTCTTATAATATATCTATAAACTATTAGTTCTTATAATATATCTATAAAAGTGAAATTTTCTTTGTGTTTGTCTGTGTGCATACATTTCCTTACACAATAACTTTGTCAATTTTCAGTCTACAGACTCGATATTTGACATAAGGGGTATTGAGATTTGGGAAAATCTTTGTAATTGGTTTTCGACCAGAAATTTGGCTGTCAACGGGTCAAAGTTCAATGATTTGACCATTGAAAACTCTACGAAACTCCTCCACCAATTTTGGGTCTAAACACTTGAAATTTTAGATGTAGGTCACTTAGACATAGATCAAATTTTTTAATTTGATTTAAGTCCAAAACAATAAATTTTTTTTAAAAATTGACCTTTGCGGTCTCTACTAAATTACTCAACCACTTTTTGCTCTAAACATTTGAGTTTTACAAAAAAGTGTATTCAGACATAGGGTAAGCTTTTTAATCCGTTTTTGGCCAAAAATTTTGCTGCCAAGGGGTCAAAGTTCAAAAGATTTGACCTTTGCGGTCTCTAGCAAACTATTCAGTCAATTTTGGGTCTAAACATTTGAAATTTTACATAAAGAGCATTCAGACATGCAGCAAGCTTTTTAATCAGTTTTTGGACAAAAATTTGGCTGCTAAGAGGTCAAAGTTGAAAGAGTTGACCTTTGCAGACTCTACCAAACTCCTCCGTCAATTTTGCATCTAAACACTTGAAATTTTAGATGTAGGTTACCTGGACATGTCAAACTTTTTAATATATATATATATATATATATATATATACACATAAAGTTATGAACAGTACATTACAAAGCCAGGCTGAACTGCTAGTATAAAACAAAATAAAACTTTTTGAATTGAAACCCCATTTAATTTTAGAAAAGTTTTTGATGGGTAGCTAATCTGTATAAGTTCTGAGATGAAAAATAATTTTCAGTGGGTAGTTAATTTATATAAGTCTTGAACTGTAAAAGTTTGCAGCTGAAAAGCAAGATTCCTTTTTGTGTGGACATTCTAAAATATTTAGTATGTTTGATTGAGTGATTCTAGTTTCTGATTGGTTGCTTGTAAAGTGTGGCTCCATTTGATTGGTTAGTTCCTATCGTCAGTGTCTATAAGTAGAACCTTCCAATTTTCTTTAATCATAACCTTTGCATTATATCAAAAAGATTGCAATAAAACTTTTCTCTTTTCTTCTTCCTAATTACAGGATGCTGGCTATGGCGAAAAATCCCTATTTGCACCTGAAGATGACAATGAAGAAGAAACTCAAATGAAAATTGATGACGAAGTAAAAAAAATTTTTATTTTTATTTTTTTTTTTTTTTACAAACTTCACAAGCTGATTGTTATATTAAATTTTTTTCTAGTCTATGACTGATGAAGTAGATTTTCTGTGTAGTAAAAAAGTTATTAATCATAAAGTTGCAGAAACTAGTTTATAAGATTAATAATTCTGTTTTTAATTCATGGAAGTCATTTGAAAAAGTTGTCGATCAATGTTGGTAAATATTAAGAACTGAATTAAAAGTTTTTTTTTATCTAATATGTTCTCTACATTGGAAATATTAACATTTTTCTAGATTTTGCTTATTCTTCCAAAAAATCATAAATGCTCTCCTTCTTAAAAAATTGTTCTTCAGGTCCGTACAGCTCCGTGGAATACAACTCGAGCGTTCATATCGGCAATGAAGGGTAAATGCTTACTCGATTTGACGGGCGTCGCTGACCCAACCGGTTGCGGTGAAGGTTTCTCCTATGTGAAAGTTCCCAACAAGCCACAACCGAAAGAAGAAGGCAACAGTCAGACTCCGGTGAAACGGACTGTCACGGGAACGGATGCTGATTTGCGGAGACTTAATTTAAAAGATGCCAAACAGTTACTACGGAAATTTGGTGTGCAGGAATCAGAGGTAAGAATGAAAAAATTATTTTCCTAAATTGATGATAATCTTTAATGAGAAATATTTTGCCATTTCTTGCATCAATCAATGTAGGACCTTTTTTATTAGGAGCATCAACTACGGAACGAAATTGTATATGGGAGCTACAGCCTACAGATTTAAACCTAGGTACACTTATCATATGATGGTTTTAAGAAAACCAAAAAATAGAAACAGCACAAGATTTTTGTGCGGGAACAAAATACTAAAAGCATACACAGTTATATGAAATGTAAAATAGCAAAAGAAACACCTATTTGCAGCATAAACAGTAAGAATTGCAGTTTGTGCTGAGAGGAAAAATATTAGATAATCAACTTTAAACAATAGAATAAACAAAAATATAAATTTATTGTGAAATGCAGACATTTATACATCTATGCCCAATGAATCCAGGCTAAATTACAAACGCGTAAAAAAAAAAGAAAGTAATTGTATAAAATGTATGAAATAATAAAAATCTGAGGATTGCATACCAAGAAAAAATATATAGTGTCCCAAAATGAATCATCTATTTTGATACAAATTTATATTTCAGAATAGGTGGTTAATTTTGCGACACTGTATATGAACAAAAATAGACGTAACAAGAATATAAAAAAATGTGAATTATCCCATACAACCATGAAATAAGAAATAATACAAACCTTTATGTCTAGAATCCTTATTCTAATTTTGATCGATATCCATTACATGTATATTTATTTTATTTGTTTGCGGACTGTTATCCTCATCTTCATGGTTGTTGTTTCACAACGTTTCGGCCTTCATCAGATGGTTAACCATGATGGGATAGGAATGCTGAGCCTCTTAACTGTATCCTCCGTAATTACTGCCTTCCATAGATGTTTTGGCCAACTAATCCTCTGGTCGGCTTTGAGTAGTGAGTCCTCATGTAAATGAAATGTGGAAAATTCTGTGTAGCTTGATTGCCATATATATTTTCATAACTTACTACCTACTCATGTATTGAGCACTGTTGAAGTAAATATTGAAAATTGATACATAAAATATATCTCACAAAATAATATATAAAGTTTAAAATCGTTTTAATTGTTAAAATAAGAGATCCTCCAAGAAAAAAAAATTATCAAAACAAAATTGATTTGTTTTAATTTTCATTTCAAGGCATTCCTGTTTTCAGAAAATAAAATTAAAAAAAAAAATCATCTTACATAATACAAGATATTCTCCTTCAAATGATAATTTTTTTTACTTTTTTCTCGGGATAAATCTTTTTTCCCCCAAATTTAAAAATCCTTTTGCTTTTCTAGATCAAAAAATTATCCCGATGGGAAGTCATTGATGTGGTACGAACAATGTCGACAGCACAAGCGAAAACCGGTCAAGATGGTACAGGTGATTTATATATTTTTTCCCTTCCCGGCTTATATCTTAGGATGACTTTTCAAAGTTTTAACTTTAAATATTTTTTTTTTACCTATGGAATCTTCAAACATTTAGAACCAGCAGGACAATCCAATGTTGCCAAAGTTGGTGGATAAACTATTCTCTTTTCTTCAATAGTTTGTCAATCCCAGATACATTTTTATAATTTTATTTATTATTTAAATAAACTAGTATATACACCGGGTGCAGACGTTATTTGTTTGCAGGATTCTCTAGGAGAAAATAATGTGATCGTCTCATTATTTATTCGTTAAACTTAGTTTAGTTTGTCTTTATGATTTGTTCTGTTGATTTCATTTGATAAAGCTGTCTTTAGTTTTGATGATGGCCTTTGGATGGCATCAAGCCCAGTCATGGGCTTTATCTTTACTTGAGCTCATAAAGGCTATGATGATGCTGGTCTTTAGCTTGTATTCCAAATTGCAGCTTCATTTATTGGTCTCATTTTACTGTGCATTTTATTTTTACAAAGAAATCGAGAGGGTTGCGAGCTCTCAAGTAAAATGTTATCAATGAAGTTCTCTGACAATCAAGTCTTAGTCTTGCTGCCGTATGTGCAGTCTACCTGCAGCTATTTAATCGATACAAGGTTTCATTACTTCACACAAGGTACAAACGTATCCATGTTGAGTCACTTTCACCAATGAACTTTGTCATTCTGATCGCGTAAGATTAGCGATCATTTGTTTTTCTTTCTGTTGTTTCATAATTGAACCCTGTTGACCTTTTCTATTCTTTGTTGACCTTTTCTGACATCTTTGTGCTGATGCTGAGGAAGTCTGAAATCTTATTTGTCTTGATAGCTCAAATTCCAAGTATAACTGTTTCTTCCACAAATATGGAAATGTAGTCAGTGTTTTCATGAAGGCAAAACTGACCACAGGCATAAATAAAAATATGCATAAAATTAGCAATTGAAAATCGCAAACAAATATCGTCTGTATTCTATATATACTCCCATTGATCGCATATTTTCTCTAATAAAGTTGAACAGATAAAATAAAAATTATATGACCTAATCGCAAATTTTTTCTAATAAATTTGAAAAGATAAATTAATATATTATACGGCCTAATCACGTTTGATACACCGATTCTTGTTAGATTGCCAAAGTTAAGCAACGTTCAACCTAGTCAGTATAAAGATGGGTGAACATTTGGAAATACCAGGTGCTGTATGTTCTCCCCACTTATCTTGGCATTGTTTATAGTCGTTTTGGATTTCTCCTTGCCACTGGAATAAAGCAGTGCAGATTCAGGAGAGGTATGATTGAAGATTATGCAATCCTTGCTTCACAATTATAAGCACAGCCACCCTTAATCCATTATCTCTCAAGACTGAATGGGAGCAATTAAAATAAAAAACAAAACAGAAAACAGATAAAATATTCCAGTCATTTTAATTTTCTATCCTACATTTGAACTGAAAAGAAAAATAAATTTTAAATAGCAATACACATGGACGATAAAACGCTTTGGATAATCACAGATTTCAAGGGGTTTCTGCTAAAATAGTCATATTTTAAAAACCAAAGCACTTTAAGTTCTCAAAATATCACCATTTTGTTCGAAAATGAATATACTTTCAAATGAATTAATAAATAATAATGTACATTATAAATTTTAAGAGTTTTAAGCAAATGAAGTGATAAAAATGTTAATATCATAAAACAGTGTTTTCGGTTTTAGGTTTTGTAATGACCCCCCCCCCCCGCCCCCAAATGTTTATACTGCATTTGTTTTTAGAATATTGTTATGAAATTTGGAAACTAATCCAGAAGAGACGTCACTTTTAATAGTTTGGGGTGTCTGAAATACTTTTGACCACTCGTTTTTTTATTGTGTTAAAAAAACTTCAACATGACGAGTATAGAAAATTTTGAAAAAATTTTCTTCAAACACCCACTAGTAAATAAAACCTTACTGGTTTTATCCATTAAAAGTATTACCCCCCCCCCCCAAATATCTGTTGTTGCTGCTGATGCTACTAATACTAAAAAAACAGTTTTCCAGCAAAAGTCAATAGAATCGATTTTTTTTTTTCCAGCCATCATCATTTTAAATTGCTAGCTACCACAAGATTGAACAAACTACAGACTTTTGATGGAAAACTGTTTTTTAGTATTAGTAGCATCAGCAGCAACAACAGATGTTTTTTTTTTTTTTTTTTTTTTATACCAGAACGATTTTTAAAAAAATAAGTGAAAATATGGATTTAAAAAATGTTACATGTTTAGTTAGAGCTATTTTGTTATCAAAATATTAATTAAACAGTGTTTTTCTTTGAACAAACGAAAATGTGAAATGATTTTTTTGGTTCACGTTTGTGAGTGGCCCAAGGATTTTGTTTTCATTTCCACCATTTTTACAATTTTTTTCAGCGGAGTATTATTGATGGACACTAATCTCCCAGATAATAATAATTATTTATTTTGTAGGGGTGCTCAGTTTCTAGTGAAATTGATAAATTAACTGGAAAGTTTAACAACAAAATAATGTGTCACTTTGTAGAAAAAATTAAATGTAATTGAAAATAAAAATCAAATTCATTCAAAATTTGTGAACAATTAGCAATTTCTTTTTGTTGATATTTAAATAGGTCAGCAAAAACGTCACATTTTCTGTTAGAGTGATGTCACTTATTTTAAATAAAGTTTATTTTTATTTGTCTTGATTCTTGTAAAGTTTCACACACATCACAAGTTTACATATTTTCAAAATGTAAGCCATCACATTTTCAAAAGCCAATAGTTATGAACCATTAACCGTACATATGTCAAACTCCCTTAGTCCTACTTGTAACCTTAGGTATGAGCGACAAGCCTCCTCCTGCATTCTTCTTTAGCCCTAACAATAATGCTAAGTCCAAGTGGCAAGCTTCCTACCAAACAAAATTCCTTTGTAGGTTACATATAAGCGTCTAAAAAGCAAAAACAAAAATAAATCCTTCCTTAAAAATGCAAATGATTTATCTCCCATAAAAAATAAATTAACTGTCCTAAAACACTAGAATGGCCCCAACATGGCAAATTATTTTACATTAAATTTATGTGAACCTAACCCCCATTCTAAATTCTAAAATTGTTTTCGTTTTGTTTATGTCAAGTCTCTGATATGTTTACACATAATTTCCCTTAGCCCTAACCTAAAATTAGAGTGGCAAGCCTCCCCATCCTCCCATAATTGTACAAAGACCTTAAAACTACACATAAGCATCTTTAAAAAAAACAAGAAACACACAGGATTTATCTCCCATAGAAAAAATGGTTAACTGCCCTAAAATGCTAGAATGGTCCAAAATGAATATCCATACGTGTGAGGCACAAAAACAGTCATAACTTCCTTGATTTTAGTCAGATTTAAAAAATTTAAAAAGATTTTTTCTTAGCTCATCAAGCTCTTTATATATATATAGTCCTAGTCAAAATCATAAGACCACTTAAGAAAGTAAGCATTTACGCATATTATCGAATTTTTAATCAAACAAATGGTTGAAACCATTGCCAAAAGGGAAAATATGATGGAAAAAAAATGAAATCTGCTTCATTCGAAACCTTAACCCTGATCTAATAATTATTTAAAAAAAAAAACAAACATTTTCACCTGGTCAAAATGATAAGACCACTTTAATAAAATCGGCTAGTTTTGAAAAAATGAATTCGAAAAGCTTTCTATGTTACTAAAAGCAACTTGTTAGTGGATAAAAAACATCTTACTAAATTATAAATGGCAAAAGGGAAACCTTTATCAGAGTTTGAGAGAGGAAGGATCTTTGAGCTTAATAGGGGTGGACTCTCCCATAGATCCATTGCAAACGAAGTGAATCGTAGCAAAACGGTCATCACAAATTTTTTAAGAAATCCAGATCAATATGGGCACAAAAAGAGTCCAGGTCGACCAAAAAAAATAACCCCATCACTGGATCAGAAGAAGTTAAAAAAAAACCTAAAAAACTCCAGTATGAGCTCAAGTCGATTGAAAAGCCAAACTGCAGCAGAATGTAGTCCTAAAACCATCAGAAGGCATCTGAAAATGAAGGGTTTCAATCATTTAAAGCGACTGCAGAAACCACGTCTTCTTGAACAGCACAAAACTAACCGACTTAAATATGCCGCCAAATACCAGACTTGGGATGAAGAGAAGTGGGAAAATGTAATTTTCTCCAATGAGAAAAAGTTTAATCTAGATGATCCAGATGGATTTCAACACTATTGGCATGATAAAAATTTCCCCAAAGAGACTTTTTCAACTTGGCATAGTGGAGTCTTTAATGATCTGGGGTGCTTTCTCGTCAGCTGGGATCCTAAGTTGCAAATAGTGAAAGGCCGGCAAACATCATTGAAGTACATTTCAATGCTTGAAAATGCATCTATCAGGACTGAAGGTCCACGTCTGTGTGGAAGAAATTGAATTTTCCAGCAAGACAACGCTGTGATACACACTTCTCGGCAAGCACGAAAATACTTTTCTTCAAATAATATAGAATTGTTAGATCATCCAGCATGTTCTCCGGACCTCAATCCCATTGAAAATCTTTGGGGATGGATGGCAAAAGAAGTGTTCAAGGATGGAACCCAGTATGATTCGATAAAGGAACTTTCTGATTCAGTTTTCAGTACATGGGATAAAATTCCTTTGCAACTGATAAAAAAACTTAGTCGCAAGCATGCCGAAGATAATTTTTGAAGTAATTCCTAATAATGGAGGCTACACTAAATACTGAGACCCTTTTTAGTAATTTATAATTGCCTTTTGTTAGATAAATTATCAGTGGTCTTATCATTTTTACCAGGTGAAAATGTTTGTTTTTTAAAAAATAATTATTAGATCAGGATTAAGGTTTTGAATGAAGCAGATTTCATTTTTTTCCATCATATTTTCCACTATTTGTTTGATTAACAAATTTGATAATATGCGTAAACGCTTACTTTCTTAAGTGGTCTTATGATTTCGACCAGGACTGTATATATATATTATAAATTTTCCTAATGTCTGTCTGTCGGTCTGTGTGTGTGTGACGTGGTTTATCTCAGCCTACAGGCAATCCACCCAGGCAAGTAAGGTACCGAAATGAAGCTTATGACCCAGCGGATGTTTTAGTGATGTTTATATCCATGTTTGGTGTATAGAAATGCAAAAAATATAAAAAAATAACGATTTACTAAACTACGTTTTATTTACTGGATACTTTTCCCGTACAAGGACTCAAGTTTGCCAAGCTGGGCAAACTTGGGTTCTTGTGTATATATATATATATATATATATATATATATATATATATACATATACCAATATTGAAATATTTTAAGCCATTTAAATTTTTTTCTTGTGTATTGCTATATTAAATCAATAAATGAAAGTTAACTGATTAAATGTTTTTTAGCAGATGAAAAATAAAAACTTGGTTAATATGACATTAAAATACTTACGCATATTCTAATGTTGGCAGTGATGTATTTCTGCTTACAGATAGACACCAACTCATCTATAATATAAGGGCAAGTCATGAATTTGTATAGCTGAAAGTCAGAAGCAACATAAAATGCACTTACAACCTAACACCATTGGATTCCATATGACCCCCAATCTAGGTGTTAAAAAAAAAAAAAAATGTAATATTGATTACTTGAGGTCACCAACAACCAAATTAATGTATGAGGATTGATAAAAATTACTAATTTTCATTCTTACTGATTTGTTTCAAAAACAACTGAAACTATAGGTGAAACTCAAGTCAGTTTTTAAAAAAATTATTTTGTATTCATTCTATTATATTGAACGAGTTGTCAGAGAGAAGAGGAGGTCATAGTTGTAGAGAAAGAAGACCAAAGTTTGAAAGAAAGATATTACACTTTTTTTTAAATCCTCTGTTTTAAGTCAGAGTGGAGTTCAACGCATTGATAATATGAGTAAATTGAAATGATGTTATGACAGTTATTTTTTTTAAAATGACTTTATTACCAAAGCTGAATAATTAAAAAGTAAATATTTGTTATTGACAAAACAAAAGAATAAAACAAAAGATTAAAAAAATATTTGATGCTAAATTAATTCTGCTTATTTATACAATATTATATTTCCACTAAAAATGTTTCTAGGATTTTTTTTAACATTTGTAGTAATATTGAAATCTCTTTGAAATAAAAATTAATTGAATCAATCTATGCCCGAAAAAAGCTGGCGAAGAAGATCAGGAATTTTATTGGAAGACACGTTATGAATATAACAATCAAAATAGGGAATAGAAATGCAAACAATCCGAATTATCAATCCGTATCTAAAACATTTTTGAAGCATAAAATAGATTACCAAATTTATTTTTATACATGCTTACTTTTTCATATTTGGATTCTTCAGATTAATGTCCTCATTTTCAGTGTTATTTTCACAACATTTTGGTCGACATAACCTCCAACCTTCTTCGGGTGTATCTTGTTGAACTCTGGTAATCTCTATCAAACTCTGGAATTTGCATGGACTTTTGAACGGAACCCTTTATTTATTCCATTAGCAATATCTCATTTTATCAGCCATGACTGGATAGAAGTCCTAAATAATTTTCAATTGCATTTCGAGTGTTTGTTCATGATGAGGATTGAACCTCTAACCTCCAGGAGAGTGTAACTTGCAACTGAATTTTACCAAGTAGTTTAACCATTAGACCACGGGTCCTTGTGACGTAGTGAAACATTCTGAAAATCACACTCAAGATGAGAACAGTAGTCTGAAGGATACAAAATAACTCTTATCTCCAAAAATTCAGGAACGTTTTTATTTGTATTTAAAAAAAGGATTTAAAATAAAACAATCACAATTATCGTATTTTAACTGTATATGAAATTGAATGGCGTACGATATCTTGTTTTTTCTATTGCATTTATTTTATTTGTTCTTTTTAATCATGTTCATCCCAAACACGACCTATCATCACTTAGACGTAAGGGGCAACTATTTGGGACCATATTTAGGGGAAATGAGTAAGATGTTGGTTTACATTACATTTAAACTTCTGAATGTCGGTACAGTCAGGGGAACAGGTTACAGTGAGGAAATTCCAAAATCTAGTAGTTCGAGGGAAGAAGCTATTAAAGTAGAAGGCTTTCCGGCATCTAGGGACCTCTACATTGAAAGGGTGGGATTTTGTTGCTAAACTGATTTGTTAGGGGTATGTACATTGAGGGGGAAGGGTAATTTCATTGTTATAAATTACTAAAAAAAAAGATTTTCTGACCATTTTTAATTATTGTTAGAGTGAAATCTACCTTCAAGTTTATTTAGCAAAACTTTAAGTAAGATGCTTACTATTTTGTCAGCCATGCGGGGAGGGGGAGGGCATAGAAATACCTGGTTTAGAATCCAGGCGCATGGTTATTCCTTTTCGTGTGATGGACACATAGATCTCGTCATTAATTTTAATTAATGTAATTAATTTTATTATATGCATATTCTTTTTCAGCGTTCTATGTAAAAGGTATTTTTTTTTTGTGTATAAATATTTAAAAAATAACAATATAAAAGCCAAAAAAAAAAATTATTAAAAAATGTCATTTTATTTGTAAGCGATTTTGTAAGTACATTTTGTCTTCTATTGCTGAAAAACAAATTATTAAAATAACTTTTTTTATACTGACATACTCATTTGTTTCATTTTCTCTTGTCAGTAATAAATAATATTAATTATTAAATAATAGTATTAATCAAATAACTTTTCAAATTTAAAAATCCATTGCATTAAGGAAACACTGTGGACCTGAGTTAGCATATAAAAGAATAATGAAAATGTTAAAAGAAATTGTCAGTATTTTTAAATTATATCACGTTTATTTACTAAAATAATGTGCAGTACTACAATGGTGGGTGGTGATGTCCTTAATTTTCGAGTGTGATATCTCTTCTTCACTTTGGCAAGGGGAATTAATTCAAGCCCACGTAGAGTTACCTCCCTTAGATCATTTCCTTTACCCCAAAAACATATTTTTTATTTTTATTTATTACATTTTCACCCCAAACAAGGCACATTGCCACTTTGATGTAGGGGCTACTATTACGGACACAGGCTACAGGGGTACTAGGTGGGGAATTGGGCAGCAAGATGTCTGTTCACGTTACACTTGAACTTCTGCATGTCAGTACAGTTGGGGAAGCAGGAACCTGGCAGGGAGTTCCAAAGTCTAGAGGTTCTGGGGAAACATACACTGTTAAAGTACTTATAGAACAGGCAGAGGGATGCTACATTTCGTCGATGGGACAGAGGCTGAAGCTTGGATGATAGTTCAGGACCTATTAGGTTGGCGACTCTCTTTTGAACCATGTCTAGGAGTGAGAGATTAGTAGCAGATGCACCGGCCCAAATATAACAACAATACTCCATACATGGGTGAATGGTGGCCTTATAGAGGTACAGGATACTTTTAGGAGTCAGTAGCTTTCTAGCACGATAAAGAAAACCTACCTTGTTGCAGCGGTCCTGGCAATGCTCTCAATGTAATTGTTCCAACTCATGTTTCCTGTGAACGTTAGGCTGAGGAGTTTAAAAGATGTGTTTTCAGATATAGAGTCTTTGGCCATTGCTATTGGTGGTAGAGAAAGCTTCTTGTAGTTATTGAAGGAAGCAAGTTTAGTCTTGGCAGTATTGAATGTGACTATCCATTTTTGTCCCCATTTCACTACAGATTGGAGGTCATTCTCTAGTGTTTCTGCCATTTCTTTAAATATGTGTTCATTTGTTTTCCTGTCGTGTCATCAGCATATATACCCATCTCACAGACAATTTTGTCAGGGAGGTCATTTATGAATATTAGAAATAATAGAGGTCCAAGGATAGACCACTGAGGCACTCCCGCATTTATATCATATTGTTTAGATATATGGCCATCGAGGACAATCTGGATTTTTCTCTTATCTAAGAAGGATTTAATTATGTTAAGTATTCTTCCAGTGATACCATATGATCTGATTTTCCTGAAGACCTTCGTGCCATAACCTGTCAAAAGCCTTAGATATATCTAGAGCTACCGCTCTACCCACCTTGCTTTATCGAGTGAATGGTATATACGCTCAGAGATTAGTTAGAATGTCTGCTGTGGAACGTGCTTGTCTAAATCCATATTGTTGGTCGGTAAGAAGTTTAGCATCTGTAAGGTGATGGACTAGAGCTTGGTTAATTATGGACTCAAATATTTTGGCAAAAAGTAGGAGGAGGCTGATGGGGCGGTAATTTGCTGGGTCAGTTCTTTCGCCAAAATTCTTGAAAACTGGTACCACAGAAGCAGTTTTCCAGCAGGCAGGAAAGCAAGATTCATTACGGCATTTGTTGTAAAGTTTGGAGAGGATTGGAGCTACTTTGGCAGAGCACTTTTTTAATAGCACAACTGGGATGAGATCAAGTCCACATGCTTTTGAAGTGTCAAGATTTTTTATGATGGCATGTATCTGAGAAGGGGTGATTTTTAGATCGTCTAGCGTGGCATCTGTCCGCAATGGAAAGTCTGGGAGAGAGTGGTTAGCAGGGTCTAGTGTGGAGTTGGAGGCAAATCAACTGGCAAGCATGTTAGCCTTCTTGGTTGCTGAGCAAAAAACTTCATGATTGTTGGATAGTGGGGGAATAGTTGATTGCCCATTATTTACTACACTGTTGTAGATTTTCCAGAAGTCACGGGTTCCTAATTTCTGAGCATTGATGTGTTTTTGGGTGGTTTCAGTAAATTCTCTCTTAGCTGTCGCTATTTCTTTCTTACAGTTACTTCTAGCTTCTGTATACTTCTGTCTGTTTGAACTGGATTTATGTCGATTAAATCTTTGGTATGCGTGCTGCCTTTGCGCGATGGCAGCTGCACATGTGGAAGTAAACCATTGGGGAGAGTGGGGCTTGCTATAAAATTTCCGCGTGGGAACATGTGTCTTCAATTCCTGTTTTGAATCCTTCAGTGGTCTCATTTGCGCACTGTTCAGCAAGAAGTGAAAAGATATTTCGCCATGGGGCGTCTCTAATGAGATCCCTGATGGCTTCCCAGTCGCCCTTTTTATAATATCTCCTTGTTTTGAGCAATGGCTCTTCCATTTTGGCTCTAGAGTTTAGGGTGATTTTAACTATTATCACTACATGATCAGTATTCCCAAGTGGGCTGTGGGCGTTCGTAACACAATCATCAGGAACTGTGGTCAGAAACAGATCTAAAAGTGATGCATGTTGCTCTTGCTGGTCAGGGAAACAGGTTGGAAACGTAACCGTCTGTGATAGGGAATGAGATATAGAGAAGCTATGTGTTGTATTACCAACTGTGTCTGTGTAATTAGAGAATCCAAGCCAGTTACTGTGATAGACATTGAAGTCACCAAATACATAAACTTATGTGCTAGTGTTGAGGATAAGTGCTGTATCTATGCTGTCAAAGACTTTGTTTATTAGGGTACAGTCCTGGGTCGAGGGAGAGCGGTAGAGAAAATAAAAGTAACTAATATTATGTTGCAAAATATTACATGACACTAATGAAGAGGAAGAATCAAACGGTTAGACAAGTGTACATACCTCGCTTGCTTCAATCTTTATACTCCATAGTAAAAAATAACCAGAAACATGGATTGCTAGCGTAAAATAAAAAAACGCACAAGACGTTCTTTTATTTACATTAGAAAAAAAAAGTACAAAGGGAGATAATCCCTACAGAATTTTCTTAGAACAAGGGCAGATAACTCTTTTAGACTGTTAGACATTGATATCTTTAACAACTAATACAGCAGTCATTAACACGCCTAAGTATACACTTTAAGTGTAATACACAAAAATTAGTCATTTATATACATTAAAAAAAAAAAAAATAAAGCTATAATAATTCCTAACAGCACTTAATATCCATCAAAATTTGTATCCTGGAAATTGATTTGACAGCCAGTCTGCAACATTGACTTCCAGAAATAAATAATAAAACAGACCAAAGAAAAGCCAATTGTATACGGTTCTTTTTCTTTTCTCTCCTGAAGAGATACTACTCTCGAAAATTAGGAACATCAATACCTACCCTCTTGTAAGACACATTATGTTGGTAAATAAACGTAATATAATTGAAAATAATCGAATTAAACTTTGACTCTTCTGTTTCATTGTTTTTGTTTTATTGTAACATTTACTTAATTTAACTAAATAAGAAGGTAAGTAGTTATGTTTTGAAAATATTCATCCACCAAATTATTTTGAATATTAAAATATAACACTTCAAAATCATTAATACTGGTACCCTGTTTATGAAACCAGTTTTAAAAAATATTGATGTTTTTTTTTTTTTTTTTTTTTTTTTTTACATAGAAGTCCCCACTTATCTAGGCCTAGAGGCTACTCGAGGATAAGGGTTAAGGAGTGTACAGTAGTCAATGGGACAATATCATAGTTATCATTAATAGTGTAAATTTTGTAAATTGCATTACTTAAGGAAAACGACTCATCAAAAATTTGTTTATGTTTGACTTGAAGATGACCATATTGTAGTCAGCTGGAAAGCAGGCAAACAGAAGACAGTTCCACAGGTGTGCAGTTCTAAGAAAGAAACTTTGTTCATGGAATCTACGTTTAGGTTTAGGCACAGATAAAGAGTGGGGGAAATTATTGATAGTGTTTTCAGCTAGACAAGTGTTTTTTGTGAAAGTTTGATGAGGGGGGACCATAGAATGGAGCTCAGACGAGCACTTGCCATGAAAATAATGATAAAGCAGAGACAGGCTTGCAACATCTCTTCTGTAAGCAAGAGGTTTCAGGGAAGAGAAAAGAGCATCCCCTACTAGGCTGTGAAGTCTATTTTGAACTCTGTCAAGCCAGGATAAGTTTTTCTAGCAGCTCCTGCCAAGATGTGGCAACAATACTCCATCCTTGGACATACCTGGCTCTTATATAGGTAGAGAATTGCATCAGCAGTGAGATATCTACTGGATCAATAGAAGGATCCAACCATTTTTCCAGTGACCTTGGCAACGGATTTGATGTACGTGTTCCATTTTAGATCAGGAGTAAAGGTCAAGCCCAGAAGCTTGTCAAAACATGGAGCTTCCCCAAGATATGAGCCATTCATTTCAATTAATGCTAGATGGTGATCAGAGCATTGATCGTGTAAAGATAGAAGCTTAGTTTTAGATGCATTAAAAATAACCAGCCACTTCTTTCCCCATTGTACCACGTAGATAAGATCAGAGGAGAGAGCATCAGAAAGAATTTGGCCATTTACGGCCTTTGATGTGCTACCATAGATGGTAGTGTTGTCAGCATAAATGTCTACAAATGATCTAAGGATGTGATTTGGAACATCATTGATGTAAATCAGGAAGAGAGTTGGACCCAGGATTGACCCCTGAGGGACTCCAGCATTAATACTATGAGCTTCTGATTTCCGCCCATCAACCACTACTCTTATGAACCTATCAGAGAAATGATTTAATAACTGAGAAGACATTTCCAGCTATACCGTAGCTGGAGATCTTGTGTAATAGACCTTTATGCCATACCCTATCAAAGGCCTTCGATATGTACAGAGCAATTGCCCTAGAAAGGTTGCCTCAATTTTTGTTTGGAAGACAATTTCTAAATGCTATTCAATACATGCCAGCATGTAAGTCGGACATCTAAGTGAATATGTCGATGAGGATGATATTTATGCTTACACTTATCATATTCATGATGACTCATTAGTCAAAAAAACATGCAGTGTACGTTGACCAGTTGTATGGAAGTCGCTTGAACCAATTTCAGCAACTATCAACTTCATATGACAAGAAATCGTCATTTAATATATGAGGATCACTTTCATTCCCTGGCAACATTTAGTGACTCTGCTAATAGTAGAAAAAAAATTTGTAATTTATTTTTGATTTGAATTTGCATCCGGCATCATGTTTTTTGTGTGGCGTATTTAATCAACGTTTCTTTTCGTTTCAGGTTGGAGTAAATTTGCTCGTGGCAATCGTTTCTCGGTTGCTGAACATCAAGAACGTTATAAAGAAGAATGTCAACGGATATTTGACTTGCAAAATAAGTATGCACCCAGCTTTATTCCCTCATATTTTTTTTATTGGTTTCATTTCTATTTCAATCAAATAAAATTCACAAAAACTAAATTGTTGTTAAAAAGATTGGATTAATCAATTTTTAAGCAATGAAACAAAAACCTATAAAATTATTTTTACAGAAAAATAATTGAAAAACTTATTAAGTTATCTGATTGTATTTTCATCGTTTTAAATCAGGGATAATATTCCCATACTTGTATAGCATATTTTATTAAATACAACTTACGCCAGCGCCAGGTGCAACCTGGGATGATTCATCATGGATTCCTAAATGGTTGTATTATTCGTCTGTTTAGGAAATAAACTTAGCATACAATAAAAACTGCGGCATTTAACAAGTTGTTTCTAGATGCTAAAGTCCAGGTAACTATGTTACATTATGGAGGAGGAGTTCATATATACATAGTGTGATTGTACGTTGTGTTACTAAATGTAGCGAAATATGCATCAGCTCCGATGTTGTACGTTGTTTGACTGAGGGAGAAGTTATTATTTTTATAAGGAAAGAATGTTTGCATGTGTGACCGAGTTTTTTTATTTTGGCTTGAAATTTGCGCATGATTTTTGTTATTTGATTTTATCTTTTTTTTTTTTTTTTTTTGCCAGTGTTTATATAATTATTAACAGGAAAATTGGTGAAAGTCAAAATGGAATCCGCGCTATTTTTAAATATTATTTTCAAGTTTGATTATCTTCACGGGACTATCAACCATTCACAAAATTTTGTGGATCCGCCTACTGGTGTTTGCACCAACAATATTGAAGCCTACTGGCTTCGTATTAAAAGAAGACTGGAATACATATCGGGATCAGTAGGAGAAATGAAATGGTCTCATGTCGATGAGGCCATGAATAGAGAGGCTTATAACATGAAAAGTGAAAAAATATTAGATAACTTTGAAACATTTTTAGAGCATGTTCATGAAAAATATGGTAATTAAAAAAAAAAATCCCAATAAACTTTGGGAAAAAACATGTTTTGAACAATTGAAATTTTTATTTTTTATTTTTGAATAAAAAATAATTATTAAAATAAAAACAGTAATGTTCTCAAGTAATTTTATTCAAGAAAATAAAAGGTACTCATGCACTTATTGAGCCGTGCTGAAATAACATTATTTAGAAAGCCATTCTTAACGTGGGGACAGGAGGGTGTTGTGTACCTATTCTGTACTTTCACCTAACAATTTAATAAAAACAAGTATCGTAAAACTTTAATTAAACTTTAAAATAATATTTAACAATAGCACGGATTCCATTTTGACTTTCACCAATTTTCTTGTTAATAATTACATAAATTCCGGCAAAAAAAAAAAAATTAAATTATAATAACAAAAATCGGTGAAGCTTAGATAAGTAGGTCCCGCAGACGAACCTCGTTCCGACATTTGGAAAATTTAGGTTAACAACCGGTTAAGCTACCGAAAAGTTGCCCTTTTGAATGAAGGTGGATATAAACAATATTTTTTTAAAATTAATTTCTTAATTTTACTTAAAAACAAAATGTAAACATATAAAAAAATGTTTCAGAAAATAATGTCTTAATTTTAAATAAAAATTTATTATAAAGAATTTTAAAAAAAAATAATTATTGAAAAATATTGCAAAGTGTTTACTGGTTCTTCGGGATAATAAGGGAGCCTGAAACCTCCAATCCAAAACGAAAAAAGCTTTGGTATTTTTACTATTTTAAGCGCTTTTTTTTTTTTTTTTTAAAGTTTGAAACACAAGGAGTGGCTAGTTGTTAACTTAGAACAACAAGTGTGCATGGCGGAAATTCTTCAGGGTTTAAATGCTTTTATGGTGGTCTAAAAACGTTTTTCAGCCGCCATATTACTTCCTATTTACTTGCCTCCCCACAAGGGCAGAGTTAGACACAAGGTTGGTTTTTAATGTAGGGAAAACGAAATGGTGAAATATAAAAGCAAGTTAAGCTAAAAGTAAAAAAAAAATGTTTTTTTAAATCAAAGAATTAAAGAAAGAAAAAAATTAAAAGAAATTTCAAAACTCATTAAGATAAATAAAGATTAACTTTAAAGTAGTTAATAAAATTCATGTACATCATATTAAATATATTATGAAAAATTCTATGATGTTTTTATCATAAATTTTTGACAGCATTAATCTTACTTCAAACAAACAGTTCAACTTAAAAATATAAGGGAATCATAATTTTAAATCTAAGTTATTTTTTAACGATGCGATTTTGATTCCGATTCCCCCCAAAATGCACGATTCTTACGATTAACGATTCCGATTAATCATCCCACCACTAGTTGTAAAGCCTACAAATTCCCATTAATCACATGATGATTTTTGTTATAAAAATAAAACTACTGGATTAATTTAATTGATTTTTGGAATATGATATGTTTCATCATGGGTGTGTACATCACTAAAGATTTTACTTTAGTTTTGGATAAGAATTAAAATAATTTCTAATTTTCAAACAAATTTTGATTTTTTTTTTTTTTTTTTTTTCCAGAGTTCTCACATCAACGGAAGTTTTATCGACGGATGAAAATTCAAGTACGGGAGAAGATTCTGATTTTGAAGAGATGGGCAAAAATATTGAAAATATGTTAGCAAATAAAAAGACCAGTTCTCAGGTAAATAACATCTGCGAAAAGATGAAACGTGTTCTTACATTCTTTTGCTATCATGGAGACTAGTTTGTCTGAAGCATTTCTTTTGTTTTTTAGGATTTAAACTTTTTTCTGACAGGGACAAACTCAAAGCCAATCATATATTAGTTTTATTTCGAAATTTTTTTTTTTTATCTAAGACTAGTTGCCTTATGAAAGTTTTAAGAGTCCAGGCTACCCTACTATTTAACCAATACTAAAAGGGAGGATATTATTGAAAGCGATACAATCAGGTTTGTGCTGTTGTTGGTGGGCTAGTAGGGGAGTGGGAGGTTATATAAAAATTTTGAGTCAGAATTAGGATTGAATATTTTGGTTACCAACTCTGCAGTTTTTCATCTTTTTCAAAATAATTTTATTTAAATTTTTTTAATTTAAAAAAAAAAAAAAAAAGATATTGAATTCACAAAATCTTGAAAAATGTGCTGGTCAACTTGACAAGAAAAAAAAAGTACTTTTTTTTTAATGAAATTCATTCCATACAAAGCATGAAGCCACTTGACATAAGAAAGATGAATATAGCAAATACCAAGATGCCTAGTGGCCTTAGTCTTAAAAGATGAAGGCTGTAGATAGGAGGAAAACAATCAGCAAGAAAAGATTTCCACAAACTGATGTTCTGGGAAAGAAGCTACTGGAATAGGAAGCTGTATAACGATGAGGCACGAAAACACCGAATTGATGGAGATCACTAGAACAAGAAATCAAACAATTCTGAATAGCACATGCTGTAATAGTGTTTATAGAAAGACCGAGACTAGCAACATCACATTTGTTGGAGAAGAAGAAAGGACGGAGCCAGTCAAATTAAAGATATGTTTTTGTATTTCATGAAGAACCCTTAAATGGGACAGTAATTCACCAGCCAAATGCGACGATACTCCATACATGGTTTGATAGAGATTTGTAGGTATATAGAATAATAGCATTGGTATGAGATAATGTTTAGAATGAGAAGTAGCAAGAAACTATGGGGATTGTTTGAATATTATGATTTATTTTGTATTTCCAAACTAAATCACCATTTAAAAAAAAATTTTTTTTAGATTAAATGTTTATAAAATTGTACTTTAAAAAAAAAACATTGAAAAGTGGCAATGATTTTTAAAAATTTTTGTTAAATGTTTATAAAATTGTACTTAAAAAAAAAACATTGAAAAGTGGCAATGATTTTTTTTTTAAATTTTTTACCCATGATTGTCTCAATTCGTCGTTTTTGTTGTTTCAGATAAGTCTTGAACGAGAGGAGCAAATGCGGAAAGAATTACAAAAGATGTTGATGGAAGAAACGAATAAAGAACATGAAAACGAGAAAAAGAAAAAAGCTGCTCAAGCCGCGAATGCTCAATCCAATTCAGCGGTTGGCTCAGTAAAAGATGATGATGCTTCGTCTTTTTCTTCATTGGTTAGAAATTTTTTTTTCTTTTGTTTGACTTTTTTTCTGATACAATCTTCTGTCGTTTGCTGTTGACTTGTCATGCATATCTGGTCGTCGGGCCAAAGTTGGGAGCTAAGTCTCATTTATCATTACTCCTATTACTCCTTGTCGTCACTCCTTGTTTTGAGTGTGGTAGTACCTGTCATGCTCCTAGCTATAAAAACTTCAAACATTCCTTGGCAAAAATGAAAATAAACTTTTCAAACTTTATAGTTTCGATTCAACATTTTTATTTCATTACTAGATGTACGCAGCAGATAAAAATCTGACCCCCCCCCCAAGTTCCAATTTTTCACTTTTGACCCCTTAGCAGCTCTTTTTCCTGGATGAAAATGGATAAAAAAGTTTTCCATTGGTCTGGATACCGTATATACAAAATTTCAAGTTTGTAGATTAAAAAATTCATTGAGTATATAGGTTGAACAGTGTCCTCATACACACACATACAAACACACATGTATACACACACAGACACATACACACACATCTCACTTTTATAGATAGATAATCTGCTATATATGCAATGCAAAACTTAATGGAATCATGAGTTTAAAGTTTCAAACATTTTTTTTCATATAAAGTTTTGTTGCTATTTTGTTAAAAAAATAAATATGGCGACTTATAAAAAGAATTTAAAAGAAATTAATTGAAGGACGAAAGGTTAATTCTAATTATTTATAAAATATGATCATTAAAATATCAAATGTGATTATTAATATATTAAATGTAATATATTACATATATTGTATGGAGATATATGAGAATGATCTGTTGGATTTGTAATATTAGTCTTAAAGAATATCGTAGTTCTGATGAGCCTTGAGGAAGATTAAATCTGGACAATATAGGAAGATGTACGCAGAACAAGAGACTTTGGAAGAATCAATGAGAGTTCTTCAGTAAGTAGATCTAGAAAAGGTGACAGAACGAGAACAAGTGATAAAAATGATCTTGAGAGAAAGAGTGATAAACAAAGGCCTGGCCAGAGATAGATTAGTTTTGAAGTCAATTTCTTCAAGCCATCCAACTCGTGCCAATATTTAAAACAGACATCAAAGCAGACCAATGATAATAAAGTTTATTTAATTATTAAATATCTTTATTTTTAAATCTTTCAAACAATGGGAACTGCTTATTAATTCGTAATGAAATATTGTCAAAGAAATATGATTTTATAACAAATTTGTTTGTGGATAAATTATATCTAGTTGTATTGATAAACATGAAGTGTAATCTATTGAAATGAGATGAATGCGTATCTGCGACCCAACAGGTCACCATCACTATTCTTTTTTTTTTTTTTTTTTACATTTTCACCCCAAACAAGGCACATTGCCACTTTGATGTAAGGGGCTACTCTCAGGGACATAAGCATCAGGGGTACTGTGTAGGAAGTTGGGCAGCAAGATGTCCGTTCACATTACACTTGAACTTCTGAATGTCGATACAGTCGGGGAAGCAGGAACCTGGAAGGGAATTCAAAAGTCTAGCAGTTCTGGGGAAGAAACTGCTGGAGTAGAAGGCTCTCTTGCATCTAGGGATCTATACTGTGAAGGGGTGGGATTTAGCTGCTTGTTGGGTTTGTCGGGGGTATTTACGTCAAAGGAGGGGTACAAGTGCTTGCAGTTCGTCGGAGCATTCACCGTTAAAGTAATTGTAGAACAGGCAGAGGGATGCTACATTTCGTCGATGGGACAGAGGCTGAAGCTTAGATAGAGAATGCATTTTAGTTGACAATTCTTAAACTATGACATATTTTTTAAGACCTTCTTGCATAATTAAAAATGTCTCTACATTTATATTATTATTATTCTTTTCATCATTATTATTTTCATTATTTTCATACATAGACTAGATTTTTTAATTGTTAAAAACAGGCAAAAGTTATAACCTGTTGACTTAGAATGAGTGCTTTATTCCACCTAAACGATATGAATATGGTTTATTTTTTTTTATCATTTTTGCATTAAATACTAATCCATTTTAATCTGTGTACCAAACAGATACCATAATACTTAGTTCGCTGCACATTACAAAGGTGCATACAAAATTCAGATTAAGAGAAATATAAAATACAATAAAGAAACTTATATTTTGCTTTCTAATTTTCATTTCTGTACAGATATGCATGTAAATTAGATTCATTTCTGGTGTGTACAGATATGCATGTAAATTAGATTTCACAACTGAATAAAGTGATTCTTTCTCTAAATTTGGTGGACATTAAGAAATATTAGAGAGTGGATGAATCAACATAATAGGGAGAAAGCTGGAAAGAAAGAAATGAAAAAAACTAAGAAATTGGTTACTTGTTTCGTTAATTACAGCTAATTTGAATAATTAAAATGATTTTTTTTTAAAACCTACGTACATTCAGAACAAAGGTGTATGTCAGCATGTACTTTTTGTTATTAAAATATATAGGAAAACCTTAAGGATTTAGGATAGCAGTTGATAGTTGTTGTACAGAAATTTACTTTGAACATGTGTATTATTTTCTATACAAAATTTGTAAAAAAGAAAAAAAAAATCTTTGTTTTCAGTTGGAAATCTCTTTGGTTTGCTACAGGACTTTTCTATTTTCTTTTACGAAACAGGGTGGCCGTAAATTAAAAATCACACGTACGTTTCGAGATGAGTCTGGACGGGAGTTTACTCGGTCTGAGATTGTACGGAAACCAGCTGTGATCGACACTTACGTTCGGATCAGACAAACCAAGGATCCTGCCTTTATGTAAGTCCTCTTTTTCACCCGATATATTTTGATTGAAAACTTTTAATATTGTTTCATTTTTATTAATGTTTGCAACTGAATTTAATGAAAAAGAATGTTTTGTAAAAAAAATAATTTTTTTGTTGTTTTTATTTTACCTGATTATATAGAATTTGTTATGCATTTATAATGATACTGATAGGTTTTAGTCTTTGAGATACATATGCAATGATTTGGTAAAGTCAATGAGGTCTCAACTGAAATTTCTTAATAATTGCTAAATTGTGGAATCTCAGACTAAGTTTATATTTTTAAAAAAATTTTAATTAGTGTTCTGAAAAAAAAATTTATTTGGAATCATTTGATAGACCGAAATTTTACAATCAGCATCGCATTCAGTTTATTTGTTACTTGGGTTATCCTTCCTTTCCTGTAAAATATTCACAGCAAGAACTTGTTTTCTACCATCGCCGAAAAGAAATTTCTTCCTCTGTTTAACAAAAACCGAATAGAATTTCCATGGATAGTTTCTTTTGGTTAACTTCCAATTTGGAGAACGTATTTTCCCTTTAGGCTACAACATAGTTATATTCAAGTTCGATGACAACAAATACTTGTGCTGTTCTCTTCAGTAATCAAATTTTTCTCCATTCCATTTATTCTTTTCAATCCTCTCATAGTGTTATTTGTTGTCCTGCTGACAATCACATTAATCTTTATTGTCGAATGGCTTTTGGCCTTGATGTGTGGTAATTCATTCATGTGAAAGTAAAACCTTTGAGTTAAATATTGACAAAGAAACGATACAAGGGAAATAACTCATCACTTGCAAAGAATCACAGGCATATTTTGGAAACCAAGTAGTCTACCTTGTATCATTTATGATTCTCATGAAGTGATCATTGCACACAATTCATATTTTTTATATCAAAAAAATGTATTCTGAATTTTTTCTTTATTTTTTTAAAAAACTTTTTTCAAAACTTTTTTTTTTTTTTTCAGCAAACAATTTGCCACGTTAGATGATCAAGTTAAAGAAGAAATGAAAAAAGAAAGGAGAAGGTAACGTTTGAGAGTTAGCCGTTTATTTGCACAAGTCAAATTTTTATTTTTTAGGGGAATTGGCAAATTTTTTCTTTTTAAAATTGAATGTAAACAATTGAATTCTTTTAAAGATTAAAAAAATTGATTCATTATTATTATTTAATATTTATTTAAAATAAAAAATACCTTTTCGGGTTTTTAAAGCAGCATCATTTTATGTTACAATTTGTATAGTATTAATTTGTATTAATAAAATCATAAAACGTTATTTCTTGCTTATATCTAACTTTGAATTGTAGCATAAACTTTACCGCGTTTGCACTTCTATCATATACTTAATTAAATCAAAAATGAAATAAGGAAAAATTAAAACAAATTTTTATAATTCCTATTTAAAAAAAGTTGTAAACATAATTAAATTTTGAATTTTTCTCCATATGGTCAAGCAAATACAGTTAATCACTTATAAAAATATATAGCTATAAATCTATAAATTATGAAGAATATTTTTTCAAAATCAATGACTTTGGATTCTCTACACAACTGAAAATTGTGTTTATGTCAAATGAAAAGATTTGAGAAGCTTTTTATCAAATTCACAGAAAACGTTTATCAAAAATCCATTTTGTAATTTTTGTTCTTCAAATCAGGATTCAAGAACAACTTCGAAGAATCAAACGAAATCAAGAAAAAGAAAAAGTTGCTCCTGTGAAAAAGAAAAAGAAGAAAGAAACACCAATGTTGAAAGTAATTTTTTTTTTTATCAACTATTGCCTCTTTTTTTTATCAAACATTTTTTTTTATCAAACATTGCTGTTTTTCTCAAATATTGCGCTTTTTTTTTTTTAAATCAAATATTGATTTTTTTTTTTATCAAATATTGATTTTTTTTTAATCAAATATTGATTTTTTTTAATCAAATATTTGTTTTTATCAAAAATTGGTTTCAAATTCATCTTATTCCTTATGTTCGTAGCCTTTCTTAGATAAGTTTTTGTTGGAATTTCTAACTGAAGTTTTAATTTGAATAAGTTTTGCTTTTATTCTGCGTTCCATACTTTTTATCTTTCTGTCCTGTAATTGGTTACTTTTTCAGAAGTGCCTTCACCAAGGATTGAACTCCAAATCTCCAAGTTTTCTTAAATAATGTGAATAATAATGCTACCTCATCGCAAAAATAAAATTCCGTTCAAAATTTAGTTTTATGCTTCTGAAGATGGTCGCACTGTCACTCATAATACAATCCACAACAACAGGATGTATGATGATTCCCATTAAGGGGAGCACAGTGATGGATTAACTTCATTTATACCAACTCTCAAAATCTGTTTTGTTCTCTTGATAAAAGCTGACACCAGATTCATATTATGATAGATGCGGCAAGACTAACCTTACAGATTAATCCTCGTAAGTTATGAATGCTTTTGGTGCCATTGATCCTTCTACTTACACCTAGCACTGCACTTTGCCCTTATCCTTGGGATGTTGAAATAGGGTTAGTGCCATTTCCATATATATATTTTCACGTTGTTGACTCCCATTTTGTTTAATTCTTCAAATTAGCTCAATTCTATGCCATTTAAACAATGCGTATTACAGCGATAATTAGGATGAATCATAATACTTTTATCCACAAAATTGTTTCATTTTCTTAAAAATTTGTTTTGTTGCATTTTGTGTTTTTATAAATCATCCAATTGAAGTCAAAACATAAATTTTCTCGTTGGTTGTTTAGTGAAAAGTTTCTAAAAGATTTTCTTTTTTTCAGTTGAAATGTGGTGCTTGTGGTCAGATTGGTCATATGCGTACGAATAAGGAATGTCCTTTGTACCAGAAGGTTGGACCTTCAGCCCCCGTACAAGTTGCGATGACAGAAGAACAAGAAGAGGAGGAGGAGAAGAACATGCTATCCGATCATGACCTCATCAACGTCGAAGGAACAAAAATTGTCATTTCAAAGAATTTGGTTGAACAGTAAGTAACGCATGTAACAATATTTTTTCATCCTCCTGAACCAAAATCAATACTTTTTTCATCCTCCTGAACCAAAATCAATACTTTTTTCATCCTCCTGAACCAAAATCAATACTTTTTTCATCTTCCTGAACCAAAATCAATACTTTTTCATCCTCCTGAACCAAAATCAATACCTTTTTCATCTTCCTGAACCAAAAAAAGAAAACGTTTTAAGTTGGATTATTTTCTTCAGATTTTTTTTTGGTGTTTGTTAACCTACAATCAACAAATCGATTTTTAAAAATATATTGTTTTAAGCAAAGATGATATTGCATACTTAATTATCATGTCGAAAATAGTAATATATCAAAACATTATGAAAATTCATGGCGTAGAACAACTACTATTTTGTGTTTTTAGTAAAAAAAAAAAAGCAAGTCTATTGCTATAGACAACAAATGTTGCAGCAATGACAAAAGTAATCTAAAATATTCCTTTGGAGTCATGTCCACTGCGTGGAACCTTTAATAACAGAACTGACATTGGCACAGTAAAAAGTGATGATAGAGATTAAATGAGGAAAGTTTTGATCTGAAAAAGTATTTTTATTAATTATGGCTCAATTTAAGGGTTTTACCATATATAACGTCTAAGAAAAATATGATTTTGCACAATTTTCCATATAAATTTCTTTTAAGTATGAATAACTTTCTACTTAATAATTTTTTGATATATTACTATTTTTGGTATGGCATTTAAGTATGTAATATTGTTTTTGCTTAAAACAACATAATAAAAAAAATCGATTTGTCGACCGTATCTTATTCAGAATGTTCTGGTTGATGTAACCTCTGACCTTGATGAAAGAGTTAAAAACTTTACTGGAGGAACTAAAATTCTTGTTGGATTAAAACCAGATTCCAGTAGCGAAAACAAAATCAAAATTCAACAAATATAATCTGAGTTTTGTTACAGGCATCATATCTCTATTATGGTAGGATTTACTTTCGCTATTTTCATGTAAATTATTAAATTCTAGTACAAATATTTTTGTTTAATAGAATTTTATTTATAATGCAGAAAATTTTCGCTTTCATAATATTAAAGTTTATGCATCTTAGGTAATAATTGTCCTGAATGCATTTTGAGGAGGAAGAGGAGTGTATTTATTACTGAAAACACAAATATCCTAAGTCTTGTAACTTATGAGGTATTGTTAGCAACTTCTTGGAACCTTTAATAACAGAACTGACATTGGCACAGTAAAAAGTGACTATAGAGATTAAATGAGGAAAGTTTTGATCTGAAAAAGTATTATTTTTATTAATTATGGCTCAATTTAAGGGTTTGAATTTTTTTTTTTTTTTTTACCAATGTTTTATATCTTGTGCTGTTTATCAAGCTTCAGCCTCTGTCCCATCACCACAATGTTAAATCCCTGTGCTTGTTTTACAAGAACTTCCGTGGAATGTGCTCCAAGGAACTTACTGCACTTATATCTCCCAACATTTATACTAATGACAAACTCTTACACGTTCACTGTAAACGCAAGATGTCAAAAACCTTTTTTTGACAGTGTTGCAACGTAGTATATGTTGACAAAGTGATTTGCAGTAATTGTATTCGTTAGAGTTTTCGGATTTAAATATTGTGTAAATACATTAGCTGCATTAATGTGTTAGATTGTCGATATTGTGTAAACTTCTACGTCATTCGATATGTGTTTCCCATTTTATACAAAAAGGAAAGTGTTCATTTCATTTGTGATGTCATCTTTTTTGCTTTCTAGTGCCGACCAAATGCGACGGAAATCCTTATTGCTCAAATTTCCTAAACAAGCTGTTGAAACGAAAAAGAAACGACGCACGGGGACAGTTGTACATTGTGATTACCTTAAGGTAGGAACTGTTTCTTTTTCTTTTGAATTAATAAAAAAAAAAATCCTCTTTTTTGTTATTTTTGTCTTTAGTACTTGTTTAAAAAAACCCATGATGTCAAAACAACAACTCAATCTGTATTTCATGTAATAAAACATGAAGTGTTGGATGAAATATAGTTTCAATTTTTCTAATTTTTTTATATTGTTGGGTGATTATAAAGACTTATATTGAAATTATATTGTTGGGTGATTATAAAGAATTATATTGAAATTATATTGTTGGGTGATTATAAAGAATTATATTGAAATTATATTGTTGGGTGATTATAAAGAATTATATTGAAATTATATTGTTGGGTGATTATAAATAATTATATTGAAATTATATTGTTGGGTGATTATAAAGAATTATATTGAAATTATATTGTTGGGTGATTATAAAGAATTATATTGAAATTATATTGTTGGGTGATTATAAAGAATTATATTGAAATTATATTGTTGGGTGATTATAAATAATTATATTGAAATTATATTGTTGGGTGATTATAAAGAATTATATTGAAATTATATTGTTGGGTGATTATAAAGAATTATATTGAAATTATATTGTTGGGTGATTATAAAGAATTATATTGAAATTATATTGTTGGGTGATTATAAAGAATTATATTGAAATTATATTGTTGGGTGATTATAAAGAATTATATTGAAATTATATTGTTGGGTGATTATAAAGAATTATATTGAAATTATATTGTTGGGTGATTATAAAGAATTATATTGAAATTATATTGTTGGGTGATTATAAAGAATTATATTGAAATTATATTGTTGGGTGATTATAAAGAATTATATTGAAATTATATTGTTGGGTGATTATAAAGAATTATATTGAAATTATATTGTTGGGTGATTATAAAGAATTATATTGAAATTATATTGTTGGGTGATTATAAAGAATTATATTGAAATTATATTGTTGGGTGATTATAAAGAATTATATTGAAATTGTTAGGTAATTGTAAAGAATTTTATTGAAATTATATTGGCTGATTATAAAGAATTGAAATTATATTGTTGCATGATTATAAAAAATGATATTGAAATTATACCGTTGCGTGATTATAAAGAATTTTATTGAAATTGTTAGGTAATTGTAAAGAATTTTATTGAAATTTTATTGTTGGGTGATTATAAAGAATTATATTGAAATTGTATTGTTTGGAGATTATAAAGAATTTTATTGAAATTGTATTGTTGGGTGATTATAAAGAATTATATTGAAATTATATTGTTGGGTGATTATAAAGAATTATATTGAAATTATATTGTTGAGTGATTATAAAGAATTATATTGAAATTATATTGTTGGGTGATTATAAATAATTATATTGAAATTATATTGTTGGGTGATTATAAAGAATTATATTGAAATTATATTGTTGGGTGATTATAAAGAATTATATTGAAATTATATTGTTGGGTGATTATAAAGAATTATATTGAAATTATATTGTTGGGTGATTATAAAGAATTATATTGAAATTATATTGTTGGGTGATTATAAAGAATTATATTGAAATTATATTGTTGGGTGATTATAAAGAATTATATTGAAATTATATTGTTGGGTGATTATAAAGAATTATATTGAAATTATATTGTTGGGTGATTATAAAGAATTATATTGAAATTATATTGTTGGGTGATTATAAAGAATTATATTGAAATTATATTGTTGGGTGATTATAAAGAATTATATTGAAATTATATTGTTGGGTGATTATAAAGAATTATATTGAAATTATATTGTTGGGTGATTATAAAGAATTATATTGAAATTATATTGTTGGGTGATTATAAAGAATTATATTGAAATTATATTGTTGGGTGATTATAAAGAATTATATTGAAATTGTTAGGTAATTGTAAAGAATTTTATTGAAATTATATTGGCTGATTATAAAGAATTGAAATTATATTGTTGCATGATTATAAAAAATGATATTGAAATTATACCGTTGCGTGATTATAAAGAATTTTATTGAAATTGTTAGGTAATTGTAAAGAATTTTATTGAAATTTTATTGTTGGGTGATTATAAAGAATTATATTGAAATTGTATTGTTTGGAGATTATAAAGAATTTTATTGAAATTGTATTGTTGGGTGATTATAAAGAATTATATTGAAATTATATTGTTGGGTGATTATAAAGAATTATATTGAAATTATATTGTTGAGTGATTATAAAGAATTATATTGAAATTATATTGTTGGGTGATTATAAAGAATTATATTGAAATTATATTGTTGGGTGATTATAAAGAATTATATTGAAATTATATTGTTGGGTGATTATAAAGAATTATATTGAAATTGTATTGTTGGGAGATTATAAAGAATTTTATTGAAATTGTATTGTTGGGTGATATTAAAGAATTATACTGAAATTATATTGGCTGATTATAAAGAATTGAAATTATATTGTTGCGTGATTATAAAAAATTATATTGAAATTATACCGTTGCGTGATTATAAAGAATTTTATTGAAATTATATCGTTGTGTGATTATAAAGAATTATTTTGAAATTCTATCGTTGGTTGATTATAAAGAATTATATTGAAATTATATTGTTGGGTGATTATAAATAATTATATTGAAATTATATTGTTGGATGATCATAAATAATTATATTGAAATTATATTGTTGGGTGATTATAAATAATTATATTGAAATTATATTGTTGGGTGATTATAAATAATTATATTGAAATTATATTGTTGGGTGATTATAAATAATTATATTGAAATTATATGGTTGGGTGATTATAAATAATTATATTGAAATTATATTGTTGGGTGATTATAAATATATTGAAATTATATCGTTGTGTGATTATAAATAATTATATTGAAATTATATCGTTGGGTGATTATAAATAATTATATTGAAATTATATCGTTGGGTGATTATAAAGAATTATATTGAAATTATATTGGATGATTATAAAGAATTGAAATTATATTGTTGCGTGATTATAAAAAATTATATTGAAATTATACCGTTGCGTGATTATAAAGAATTATATTGAAATTCTATCGTTGGTTGATTATAAATAATTATATTGAAATTATATTGTTGTGTGATTATAAAGAATTATTTTGAAATTCTATCGTTGGTTGATTATAAATAATTATATTGAAATTATATTGTTGGGTGATTATAAATAATTATATTGAAATTGTATTGTTGGGAGATTATAAAGAATTTTATTGAAATTGTATTGTTGGGTGATATTAAAGAATTATATTGAAATTATATTGTTGGGTGATTATAAAGAATTGAAATTATATTGTTGCGTGATTATAAAAAATTATATTGAAATTATATTGTTGGGTGATTATAAATAATTATATTGAAATTATATTGTTGGGTGATTATAAATAATTATATTGAAATTATATTGTTGGGTGATTATGAATAATTATATTGAAATTATATTGTTGGGTGATTATAAATAATTATATTGAAATTATATCGTTGGGTGATTATAAATAATTATATTGAAATTATATCATTGGGTGATTATAAATTACATTGAAATTATATTGTTGGGTGATTATAAAGAATTATATTGAAATTATATTGTTTGGTGATTATAAATATATTGAAATTATATTGTTTGGTGATTATAAATATATTGAAATTATATCGTTGGGTGATTATAAATATATTGAAATTATATCGTTGGGTGATTATAAATATATTGAAATTATATTGTTGGGTGATTATAAAGAATTTTAATTATATCAGCTGCCAACGTCGTAGATTCATTTTAAAGACTCATTTTTTTTTAATTTGGAAAATAAAATTGATAGATTACATAAAAAATTTTATTTTCCTAAATTTCAAATTTGGTAAATCTTTTTCCTTTCTTGTAATGACTGTCAAAATGTGTCGCTCATCAATTTTCAGAAACCGAAACAATCAGCAAATCGTAGAAGAACGGATCCTTTGGTTACGCTTTCATCAATATTTGAGTCGATAGTGAATGAAATGCGAGACATTCCTAATGTAAGTTAACAAATTATTTTTAATTCTTTTTTTTTAAAATTGTTTTTATTCCTTTTTCATCCTTTACCTGTGTTCCATTTTTTGATCCCCGACAAAGAAAGGATTAGACCTAGCAATCTCTCCCGTTTGTCAGTTCATTTGTTCACACTTTGGATTTTTAAAAAATTTTGCACAAACATTAGACATGGTGAAAGTAAACTTTTGCTAGAACGGATTTTCTGGGATAACTCTGGCTACCCTTTTCCCCTACCCCCGGGGGCCATTATAGGGGTAATCCATCCATCCAGTGTGGCCGTATCCGAGATTGAACTCACTACACGAGTTTGTAGTGTAATTCAAAACATTAGTCATGTTAAAAATAACTTTTTGCCAGAATGGATTTTCTGAGATAACTCTGGTTGCTCCCCAAGGGGCAATTATAGGTGTAAAATTGCCCCAAAATCGTTCATCCGTTCATTTATTTACACTTTTTTCAATAACCATGCCTTGGATTTTTTTTAAATTCAGCACAAGCATTAGTTATAGTGAAAGTAAACTTTTTCACTTGTGGAGGGGGACCCTGCATGCTCGGCTTGCATTTTATTATGGTCTGTTACACATGTAATGCAAAAAATTATAGGAAACATGAGTTTAAAGTTTCAAACATTTTTTTGTGTTGTGTATAAGGTTTTGTGGATATTTTGTTAAAAAAATAAAAATGGTGACTTAAATTATAAAAAAAATAATAATTTGTGGATAAATTATATCTAGATATCTTGATAAATTGTAATATTTTGATATGAGAAGTATCTGTGATCCAACAGATCACCATTACTATTTATTCTTGGCTGTTTTTTTTTAAATAATTCTGTTTAAAACACAATTGCTTGCATTAGTTTTGAATTATGATTGAAGAAAATAACTTTGACAGAAAACCTTTTTTCAATTTATAATTTATAAATTTGCCATGTTTTTTTTTCTTTTAGACCCAACCATTCCTATTTCCAGTCAATCCCAAAATAGTAACAGATTATTACGAAATTGTCAAGAACCCAATGGATCTGCAAACTCTAAGAGAGGTATGAAAATTTACCGCCTGAGAAATTTAAACTTTGTGTTCTTTGATAGTTTTTCATAAAATTAAAAAAATTAAGATGTTGGTTGTGTCAGACATTTTGCTTCCAAATAGAAATGCTCATCTGGAACATTTGGAAGTAAAAAAATGGCTGAAATGATTTTCACTCATTTTCTTAGGAAATATTTTGATCAGAATAAAATTTTTTGAACAAAGTTTCGAACCAAGCAAATAAATACAAATAATAAATAAAAAGGACTACTTTTTCAATAAAAACTCAACAAAATTGTCTGTTGTGTGTGTGTTTGTGTTTCTCAACTCTATAAGATTTAATCTTTTTTTCATATCTTTTTTTATTGTATTTTTATTTATCAAAATAAAAAAATAGTTTTAAACTTTTAAAAATCCTATTTTAAAAAAATAATTGAATTCTGAAATGATATTCATGAAATGATATTTTCACTTCCTTTTAAACCAATAAAATTTTCAAAACTTATAATAGTTGAAAAAAAAAGATTAATTACATCGTGACACTTTGAAATTTGAATGCATTTAAACTATCAAATACAAATTCATTTCAACTGGCTTAGAAATTTCTAGCAAATTCTTATTATGATTCAAAACTTTGGAAGCTACTTTTATCCAATAATTTTATAGAAATTAAAAGATTATGGCAACAAAATTAGTTATATTTTTATAACAGTTTTTTCTTTCAATAGTTTAGTGATTAACTTTCAAAATCCTACTAGAAAAATAATTTAAAGAAAAGAAAGGAAACAAACAAATGAAAGGACCCCCCCCACACACACACATACAGGAAGCAAAGTTGCAGCAGTTAGCTTGATATTTTTTATTAGACGATAATTTGTCTTATATGATTCTGTTAATAAGATGGTAATTTATTTTTGTTTTTGTATTTTCTTGCAGAATGTAAGAAAGAAGAAATATACATCAAGGGAAGAATTCCTGTCTGACGTCAACCAAATGTCCATCAACAGTAAACTATACAACGGTCAGTTTCTTTCACTAGGAAATGTATCAGTGCGTGTGTGTGTTTGCTTTATTTTACATTAGTATTATTTGCTCTGAAATTAAGACCTTGGACCAGACATAACTTCATTAAAAATGGATATTCTTAAAATGTATATCATTAATCTGTGTATAGTGATAAAAAATCATATTTTGAACTTAAAGATAAACCCGACAGATTGACAGACATTTTTTTTCTTCAAGTAATTTTAGGGCTGCAAATTTCTCAGACTCTGGAATTGGCAAGATGTCCCATTTATTCTCCATGCAATCTTCTTCATAAAGGTCGACATCAATCAGTTTGCATGTAGTTATAATAATTTTTACACACTAAAACCACATCTTCCTCTGTCTACTTCACTTTCTAACTCATGCCTGAAATATCTAAACCTGTTATGCAAAACATGGAAGACGATATGGTTGAACGATTTGTGATGATTATTATTTAAGACATGCGTAATCTCACTAAGTTTCCAATAAACACAATTGATTGGCTCTTTCCTCCAGTTTGCACATCCACTGGACTGTTATTAATCGTCACAAGACCGTAATATGATTGCTACATTGAAACTATTGCCGATCAAAAGAGTTTGAAATCATGCATGATGGTAAAGCAGGTCTAAAAGACTTTCCTCCTCGAAACTTGCAGAAACGGCTAAGACGTATAGTTTCCTGGCAGCTTCTTTAATTTCCTCCGTGCAACAAATTTATTTTCAAGATTCATAACTCTTTTGAAAAATACTTTTTTTTTTATTTAGGAGCACAAATGAACCGTAATACTAGATTTCCACTTATAAACTTTAATTGTGACAGACTGACAAAAATATTTTAGAGTAAAGCTTGATAGACTGACCAAGCGTTTAAAAATAGAACTAACTTTTATTAAATTATATCAAATGCTTTCTTTCAATTTTCTGTTCATCATTTAAAAAAACAAAAAAAACAAAATCATTAAAAAGTAAACTTTAATGTATTTAATCATATTTCACTTTTTTTGCTTACAGGTGACAAGCACTTAATAAGCCTTATTGCTAAAGCTATGCTTGAATTATGTTTAAACAAATTTGCTGAGGTGAGATTTTTTCTCTTTTAAATCAATATATGACTTTTCGCACACATCCTCACAAACTGTCCCCAAGGTGAGACATGCTCTGCTGTGGACCTGCTTGAATGATCCCTGACAATAAACCTTAAGATGGAGCGAAACGTGACGTTGAATATATCATATAAATTACACGTTATTAGTATGGTGGGATCCTTCTACCGCTCCAGAAGATATCTCACTACTGCTGCAATTCTCTATCTATGTAAAAGCCAAGTACGTCCAAGGATGGAATACTGCTGCCATATCTGGGCAGGAGCTGCTAAAAACAGTGGAGGATGCCCTTTTCTCTACTCTGCAACCTCTCTCCCACAGAAGAGACGTTGCGAGCATATCCTTGTTTTATCGTTATTTCCATGGCAGGTGCTCATCTGAACTCCAATCTCTGGTCCCCCCTCGCCAATCCTTCACGAAAAACACCCGTCTAGCTGAATCCACTGTGAAAAATTTCCCCTATTCTTTATCTGTGCCTAAATCAAAACGTGGATTCCATGAACAAAGCTTCTTTCTTAGAAGTGCACGCCTGTGGAACTCTGTTCCGTCTGCCTGCTTCCCACCTGACTACAACTTGGATGTCTTCTTTAAGTCCAACGTTAACAAGTTCCTAATGTACCGCCCCCTTAAGTAAACACTTCATCAAATCTCCACACTAACGTAATGTACTTGCAATAACACTTATCCCTGAGTGGCTTCCGGGCCTTGATAAGTGGTGACCACTGTGTAAAAAAACAACAAAAAAAAGTATTATTGCTAATAAGTAACATATCCACATAGTCATAAATAAAAAACTAAAACAAATTACTCTCATACATAAAAAAAAACGTACAGAATAATTTTGACAAAAATGATAAAATCCAGAAATGTGAAATTACAATTTAACATTAACTTGATATTTTATCTGATAGGTCCATTAATTCACAAATTGAAAATTTAAGAGGATTTTTTTTAGAATATTTTTTTTACCAAACTCCTTTTAACATCAAATAAATGTTAAACGCTTAAGATTTTTTTTTGTATGAAATAAGTTTGTGTTTCATTTCTAATCAAATTTGTATCTCAATTTACTGTCATGCTTCAATCTATCATCTCATCTAAAAAAAAAAATCCATAATTTACTTCAATCTATTTTCATAAAATTTTTAACATTTCGTTTGTTTTTCAGAAAGAAGAAAAGTTGATGCGTTTAGAGAAAGCCATCAATCCTTTATTGGACGACGACGATCAAGTGGCTTTCTCTTTCATTTTAGAAAATATTATTCAACAGAAAATGAAAGTTGTCGAAAATGTAAGAACATTAAACAATTTTTTTTAACAATTTAAAAAAAAAAAAATGTCCTAACCCGAAGCCACATTAATATTTTGAGTTGCCTTTACTTTTACTTTCAACGAATTAACATTGTTTGGACTATTGTACCTTTTTTAAAAAGCAAAACAAAAACACGAATATCCAGTCATTACTAAAACAGTGCCTGGGAAATACGAGTTTGAATGGAAGGAATCAAACTTAACATTCATTTATGGTGTATTTTAAGATTACAGACGTAAAATATAATTTTTCTTTTTAATGTTTCCTTTTGTCTCATGGAAACAATTATAATTAAAAAATACATTTGTAATATGAACATCTAATGAAGGTTATAGAATGGATCAATCAAAAATCTGTGACATAAACAAAAAAATATCAATCTTTCAAACAAAATTGACAATTTCTGCACCAGTTTTCATTTGCTTAAATCATTAAAACAAATTTTTTTCATTTGCTTAAATCATTAAAACAAATTTTTTTCATTTGCTTAAATCATTAAAACAAAATTTTTTCATTTGCTTAAATCATTAAAACAAAATTTTTTCATTTGCTTAAATCATTAAAACAAAATTTTTTCATTTGCTATAACCATTTAAAAACATTTCATTTGCTTAAATCATTAATTTTTTTACTATAAATTTTAAAGAAAAAACATTTGGTTTTCTAATTTATATAATTCAAATATGAAACTGTTTTCAAAGTGTTACTGTTTTTCTTATCAACCCATATATTAAAAAACAACACATCTTGTTATGTGGCTTAATTTCTATATTCGAATACAAAGCAATGTTTTCAAAGTGGCAGTATTTTATATTATTAAAAAATTTTTTTTTTTACCTTAAATCACTAAAATTTTTTCCCTGGATCATTTTAATTCCAAATAAGGTTTATTTTATTTATTTAAAAATAAATAAAACTTTGTTTATTTTTTCTGTTTCAGTCTTGGCCATTCCATCAACCTGTGAACAAAAAATCAGTGAAAGATTATTATGAAGTCATCAAAAAACCCATGGATTTCAGCACTTTGCTTAAGGTAAATAATGTGCGCGATTGATTTGAGTGAACGTTGGCAGTTTGTTTACCTTTTTATCTTCTGTATAGCTAAGAAAGCGTATATTCAATATGGCAGCCCATGTGGTGGAGAAAGATGTCTACCACAAGTATTATTATAAAATCACATAAAATGGAAAAGCCAAAATTTTTATATCAACAAAAAATATTCTAAATCAAACTTTAGAAAAGTGAAAATTGCAGTTAAAAAAAAAAAAATAAATAAAAATAATCAAGGTTGTAAGTTTTTTACTTTCTCCAAAAATTGATTTTGTGCTTAAAATTAAATTCTTCAACATCCTTGCTTTGCTTTGGCCCAAATCCATTTATTTTATAAGAAAAAACTGATTCTCACCAAATCGCTTATCATGACCTTACTTTACAGAGGACACTGTCTCACCACTTTATTTTTCTTGTTGCTATTTAACTAGATTTTATTTATTTTTTACTTGTTTTATCATTCTTTTCCTGTTTTATTTTCTCTTTCCATCTTTTGCCATGATTTCTTTTTCCTCTTGTGAGAGTTCTCTCTGAAAACAAAACATCTGATCTTGCCATGATGGAGGGTAGATTTGGATAAGTTTTGTTTCATCTTTGCCATACATTCTTTTTTTCTCTCGGGGAAGTTCTCTCTGAAAACTAAAAAATGTTAATTTTGTCACGATGGGGATTTGGATAATTTTTGTTTCATCAAAGAATAGCTTCCCATTGCTACTCATCTTGTGTCTTTCTTAGTCCAAATTGATTTTTGCCGGGAAGCAAAGTGTATCATTTCCTGATACTGCCTGTTGTCTTTTCTGTCTTTGTTGATGAGAGAGATCCTTCTTGACTGAGGCAATTTTTATTTTCATTCCAATTCAGAGTGCCCCCCCCCTTTTTTTAACTGGATTTTCTCTACATTAAACACTAATCTAACCCTGCCCTCGTGGATAGACAAATAAATGCAATTGTAAATAAAAGATTTAAAATGTTTCTATTTAAAAATTTTCTTTTCTACATGGGAGTCAGCACTTATCAAGGCCCAAAGGCCACTTGAGGATAAGGATTAATTAGGGTACAGTAATCACTGAGACAATAGTGTATTAATAGTTAGTGGTAGAAATGGATTATTTAGAAGGGTGGCAGTGGCTCAGCAAGAATTTGTTTACATTGGATTTGAATGCAACCATATTATAGTCAGCTAGAAACATTTTTCCAATTATTCCAAATAAAAATTTTTTGATATGTTCATGTATCGGGCAAAAATAAGTATATTCACCAAAAATTTAGAAAAATCATTGCATAAAAATTGAATTAAAAATAAAATTAAGTTTTATTGTATTTTGCCGAGCCATCATTCATTATTGGTTGAATAACAGACTGGCTTATCTCCCCTTGCTTCACTGGTATTTTCACTTTTATCGGCAAAATACAATAAAACTTAATTTTATTTTTAATTAAAATTTTACTCAATAATTTTCCATAATTTTTGTGTAGATACCTATTTTTTACCTGATATATAAGTATATCAAAAAGTTCTCCTGTTAATTTTATTTGAACTGTAATTTTCACCTGCGTAATGCAATTTTTAATTAAAAAGAGTGTCATTATTTAAAATGTGTTTTTATTATTTATCATTGACGCGTAATCATCCGACTTGATTTTAATTGTGTTTCCTCTCTTCACACAGGGCGTAGGGGAGGTCAGGTTGGGAAATTAATTGGTACTTATTCAATGAAATTAATTAATTAATTGGTACTTATTCAATGAAATTAATTAATTAATTGGTACTTATTCAATGAAATTAATTAATTGGTACTTATTCAATGAAATTAATTAATTGGTACTTATTCAATGAAATTAATTAATTAATTGGTACTTATTCAATGAAATTAATTAATTAATTGGTACTTATTCAATGAAAAAAAAAATGGAAATAAAAGAAATTCAACCTATAAGTTTCATAAATAAATTTTTTTTTTTTCATATTTGGATTCTTCGGACTACTGTTCTCATCTTGAGTGTTTTTGCATAATGTTTTGGTCGATGTAACCTCTGGATTGGAGTTTCAAATGGAACCCTTTATTTTCTTCACAGGGGAGCATGTTCTTGTTCTGTCAGCCATGATTGGATAGAAATCCTAAGTAATTGATAACTTTATTTTTCAGTCGCAAACACTGAGAATTGAATTTTCAACCTTAAGGAGAATATCACCTTTATGATTGATTTTTCCAAGTACTTTAACCACTGCTCCATGAGTCCGCAGTGTGGGCGACCGAAAAAATACAATGCGAATTACTTAAGACCTCTATTCAGTCATGGCTAATCGAACAAGAGCATGCTACCCCGTGAAGTAAATAAAGGGTTTTGTTTAAAATTCTGTCCAGATTCTCGAGTTTCATAGACACGTTCCTGAGTTCGACAAGATACACCTGAAGAAGATCGGAGGTTACATCGACTGAAATGTTGTGAAAATCAACTCAAGATGAGCACGATAGTCCAAAGATTCCAAATAATATGAATAATCAATCCTCGTCTCAAAAATTAAGAAACAATATTTTTTATAAAATAATGTGTGGCAACAAATTTTTCCGTACTGTTTTAAGGAGGTTTTTTTTATTTTATTTTTTTAAATTTTTTTTTTGGTGATACAAAAAAATTTTTTTTCTTATGACAAAATGTTTTGCGTTAATGTTAGGGGGTAGGTGTTTCAAAATTCCCACTGTTTACTATGCTAAAATCACAATGACTAATGTATATCTATTAACCCTTATCCTCGAGTGGCCTCTGGGCCTTGATAAGTGGTGACACCATTGTAAAAAAAAAAAAAAAAAAAAAAAAAGAAGGTCTGCCAGGGATTCTTAACGAAAGTATTTTTCGCAAATGTCTCATAGGAAATTTTTTCAAATAGTGTGTTCCGAACTGCTGACATACCTTCGCAATAAATTGCAAGCAGTTGCAATGTTATGGGACCATATGTATTTCCGATTAATTTCCAAAATGTAACAAGTTTGCAGATTATGCTACAGCATAATCTGCAAACTTGTTACATTCATCGTGATTTATGAAAATGATTTATTTTTTATAATTTACTCTTTCTGCACGATTAAAACAAATATTTTCTTCTAATTTATTAATTGCCGTCTGTTGCATTGATTGAGCATTTCACTTTATGTCGATTTATGTGTAAACTGCTGGAATATGCCATGGCAACCATCATGGAAAAAATGTTCTCTGCATCAGTTATTTTGTTATTAGTTATTGTTTGTTAGTTATTTTGTTATCAGTTACTTTGTTATCAGCTGTTTTGTTATCAGTTATTTTGTAATCGGTTATTTTGTAATCGGTTATTTTGTAATCGGTTATTTTGTAATCGGTTATTTGTTATCGGTTATTTTGTTATCGGTTATTTTGTTATCGGTTATTTTGTTATCGGTTATTTTGTTATCGGTTATTTTGTTATCGGTTATTTTGTTATCGGTTAGTTTGTTATCGGTTAGTTTGTTATCAGTTATTTTGTTATCAGTTATTTTGTTATCAGTTATTTTGTTATCAGTTATTGTTTTCAGTTACTTTGTTATTAGTTACTTTGTTATCAGTTACTTTGTTATCAGTTACTTTGTTATCAGTTATTTTGTTATCAGTTATTTTGTTATCAGTTATTTTGTTATCAGTTATTTTGTTATCAGTTATTTTGTTATCAGTTATTTTCTTATCAGTTATTTTCTTATCAGTTATTTTCTTATCAGTTATTTTCTTATCAGTTATTTTGTTATTAAATATTTTAAATCACCATTTGATATCATAAAATTCTGTGTTTCTGAAGTGAAACTATGCTCAAAACTCTAACTAAACAATTTGTATACAAATATTATTTTCCTCACAATAGATCATCTACTTTGACAGAGGTCATCAATAGTCGGACAAATAATCTCTAAAATTCAGTCTACAATCTCAACACCATAATAGTTCAGCTACACAAATCAGAATCAAATGACTTCCAAAATGTTTGTAAACGTTGAACAAAAAAAACATTCTTTCCAATTTTTTTTCACTTTTTTTGTCAGAATGTCCAATTGCATAAATATCATCACCGTGACCAATTCATCGAAGATGTTGAATTGATCCACACGAACAGCAGCAAATACAACGGCCCCGAAAGCAGCTACACTAACACAGCGGCTAAAATTGTGGAGGTTGCTAAGGAAAATTTGTCTGAGGTATGGAGAGTCAATTCTTTCTTCATCATTTTTTTTTTTTAACATTTTAACAATTTAATCACAAAAATCGTTTGGTCAATATCAGTCATCAAATTAATCTTTATGAAATTGGTCAACTCAATTTTCCATTATTATGTTTGACTTGGGATTCTGACAATTTGTTTATCATCCTATTTTATATCAGTGAATATTGAATTTGGTTTTAATTTTTATTTTTCCTCACCAGTTTTTTTCTTTTTCTTTTCCTAACACACACAACATGTTGGGGATATTTTCCTAACACACACACAACATGTTGGGGATATTTTCCTAACACACACACAACATGTTGGGGATATTTTCCTAACACACACACAACATGTTGGGAATATTTTCCTAACACACACACAACATGTTGGGAATATTTTCCTAACACACACACAACATGTTGGGAATATTTTCCTAACACACACACACAACATGTTGGGAATATTTTCCTAACACACACACACAACATGTTGGGGATATTTTCCTAACACACACAACATGTTGGGGATATTTTCCTAACACACACACAACATGTTGGGGATATTTTCCTAACACACACACGCACAACATGTTGGGGATATTTTCCTAACACACACACAACATGTTGGGAATATTTTCCTAACACACACACACAACATGTTGGGAATATTTTCCTAACACACACACACAACATGTTGGGGATATTTTCCTAACACACACACACAACATGTTGGGGATATTTTCCTAACACACACACAACATGTTGGGGATATTTGTATTATTTTGATTAATCGGACAATTATTCTCATCTTAGATGTTGTTTCGGTCGCTGTACCCTGCGATCTTCTTTGGGTGTTAAACACGTTTCCTTTTCTCTAATAAGGAAAAGAGGGGTTAGCTCTGCATAGCAAGAATTCAAACCGTGGTTTTGAGGGTGGGTCTGTGGATCATAAAGAAATACTGGATACAGAAGAAAGATTGCGGATCAGAAAACTTGAAGAAGTGGAACGTATGGTAAAAAATAACAATATCATTAGTATAGAACTTAATCGCATTTGGATCCCCCCCGAATTACAAATTCACAGGAGAAAAAAAGAAATAACAAAACATATGCCAGCCCATGGGAGGTAACTTTACAAAAAAAAAACCCTTCTTCCCTTGGAGTTATCTCCCTTGCATGGTTTTTTTAAAAAAAAAAAATGAAAATACACATAGATATCGATTCTTTTTCATGAAACATTTTTTCACTAATATTAACAATTAGCACAGATATCCCGAGAAATTGGGTCATAAGAAAACCCTAAAAAAAAATCTTAGCAACCCCTGAAGATTGAACTTTCTTTATGACCTACGAACTTTCTTTATGACCTACGAACCCACGGTTCGAATTCTTGTAATGCAGAGCTAACCTCCTCTTTTCTCTTAGAAAAGGAAACCTGTATTCAACACCCGCCGAAGAAGGTCGCAGGGTACAACGACCGAAACGCTGTGCCAATAACACCCAAGATGAGAATAAATGCGCGATTAATCGAAATAATACAAACATTCACATCTCAAAAATTCAGAATTGCATGTTGCAGCCTTGCCAGTTGCATAAGATCGCTATGCGAGTTCTTCAAACTGTTACCATTTCTGACATTAGCAGCGATCCCTTTTACTACTAGAAGAATGGTATATAGTGATCATGTTTGGTGTGCGATGCTGTATGAAGGGGAGTTCTAACCTCCTACCCAATCTCGCTTACCTGTCTTCAGCGTAATGACAGAGCAATGAACAGATGTCGGATCAAATAAGACCCAACCTAGAAGCTTTGATACCCTGTTGGCAAGGCTGAATATCCCAAGGCTTGATGAAATTGTAACGTATTCTATTAAATTGTGCTAACGGTTATATCTCATAGGATTAGCAAATCTCTCGACAAAGGCTTCATTTCTTGGGCAATTGCTCTCGACATATCAAAGGCCTTTGATAAGGTTTGGCATAAAGGCCTACTACACAATGTTTAGAAATGTTTTCTCGATCATTAAATCATTTCTCTCAGATAGGCTCATAAGAGTAGTGGTTGATGGGCAGAAATCAGAGGCCCACAGTATTAATGCTGGAGTCTCTCAGGGGTCCATCCTGGGCCCAACTCTCTTCCTGATCTACATCAATGATCTCCCAAAACGCATACTAAAATATTTCGTTGACATCTATGCTGATGACACGACCATCTATGGCAACACATCAAAATGATGATGTTCTCTCTGATTTTCTCTCCTCTGATCTTGAGTGTGTGGTACAGTGGGGAAAGAGGTGGCTGGTTACCTTTAATGCATCTAAGACCAAGCTCCTATCTCTTCATTTTAAACGCTCTGATCCCCATCTGGCATCAATTGAAATGGATGGCTCTCGTCTAGGGGAGGCCCCATGTTTTGATAAGCTTCTGGGTTTGACCTTTACTCCTGATCTTAAATGGAACACATACATCAAGTTTGTGGCCAAGGTCGTTGGGAAAATGGTGGGATCCTTCTACTGCTCCAGAAGATATCTCACTAATGATGCAATTCTCTATCTATATAAGAGCCAAGTACGTCCAAAGATGGAGTACTGCTGCCACATCTGGGCGAGAGCTGCTAAAAACAGTCTATCCTGCCTTGACAGAGTACAAAATAGACTTCGTGGCTTGGTGGGGATGCCCTTTTCTCTACCCTGCAACCTCTCTCTCCCACAGAAGAGACGTAGCGAGCCTGCCGTTGTTCTATCGTTATTTCCATGGCAAGTGCTTGTCTGAACTCCATTCTCTGGTCCCCCCTCGCCAATCTTTTTCAAAAAACACCCGACTAGCTGAAACCACCGTCAATAATTTCCCCCACTCCTTATCTGTGCCTATATCAAAACGTAGATTCCATGAACAAAGCTTCTTTCTTAGAACTGCACGCCTGTGGAACGCTGTTCCGCTTGCCTGTTTCCCTCCCGACTTCAATCTGGATGTCTTCAAGTCCAACACAAACAAATTCCTGATGAACCGCACCCCCCTAAGTAATGACACTTTATCAATTCTCCAATACTATTGTTACACTATCCCTTTGATTACTGTACACACAATAACCCTTATCCCCGAGTGGCCATTGGGCCTTGATAAGTGGTGAACTCCATGTAAAAAAAAAAAAAAAAAAAAAAAAAAAAAATTTAATTCGGCCACATTGAGAGGAGCGATTCTTGGATAAAAATGCATTCTGGTAGATTTAATTTTGTAATAAAAATGTTTTTTTAATAGGATTTTTTAAAAAGGTTTCTTTTACTACTGTATGCTCTTTGCATTTATGATTTCAATTAATGATTAATATGGAATAATGATGTGTAAGTCACGTAGAGGTGGGAAACTCATGCACATACTAAGACGTCACGCAAGTTTATCAATTTAGAAAAAAAAATATCCAAATGCTCTCGACTATTTCATTTTGTTGTTCCTAGAATTTTCTTAACCATGATTTCTGTTTTTTTTTTTCTAAGGCATTTTCTGAAAAGTTCTGGTTATGTGCTTTATATTATACTTATCTTTTTATTCACAAGAAACTTTTTATCAGTTGCGATAATTTTGTATTAATTTTATCACTTGTGCTTTTGTAGTATGATGAGCACCTCAGCCAACTCGAGCGTGATATTCAAGCAGCCCGAGATGCTGCGCTTGATGCTGTGGAGACGGACAGTATTATGACGGGAACATCTTTCAACATGGATGACAACAGTGTCTTGGGTGAGTAGCTGTTGATGTTCGCTTAAAAATTGTTAATTCACATTCCAAATTGTTCACATTAATTGATCAAGTAGTTTTATTTAAGAAAGAAAATCAAATATATATATTGTGCAATTTGAATTTGAGGCTATTCAAATTGCACAATATATTTAAAGGGGAGCTAACCAGTGAATGGTGAGATTGTTGATCTGTTTTAAAGCATATAAAATTTGATTTTCTTTCTTAAATAAAACTACTTGATCAATTTGCAAAGCAGCAGGGAAATACCCTAATGTTTTTATCTTGTCATGAAAACTGTTAGGAATCGTGTAGCAAAAGAAATTGGATAAAATAATACGTTTTATTTTTCTCGCTTGCCAAGAAAAAAAATAATTCAGTTTCTACGTAATGTTCTTTACTGTTGATTTTCTTTATTTTGTTGTAATCATGGGTGCAATATGATGACAATTTGGAATTGAAAATTTCTAAATTTACGTAAATATTTGAAAATTTCTAAATTCACGTAAATCTCTATATAAATAAAATGAACTCATTTTTTTCCGTCGGATTTTGACCTTAATAGGATTAAAAATCAAGACATTTCATGCAAATATAATATGCACAAACGGCAGAACAATATCTGAAGTGTGTTATAGGCTTATTATTTCTCAAATTCCTCGATAATCTTAGATTTCTATACTTTTTCTGCTGAGAAGTCACGGCCAAAATCGGTTAAGATCAATGGAAGTGGTAAAATATTTTCTCTCTAATAAATTCCTCCTCCCCCTGCCACCATTTAACACCGTTTGGGGATCGTTCACAAGGAACAGTTGAGAAGAGAACACCGGTTTGGCTTCGTAGTTCTTTCATGTGAAGTTATTTAAAATCACTAAACTAAGCTGCAGTGCTCTGTGGCGTAGTGGTTAGCGTGCTGGACGATTCACATTATATTTTCACGTTCGCGCCGACCTACCGTAGTCGTTTTTTTTTTTTTTTTTTTTTTTTTTTTTTTTTCCTAAACAACTGGAATGGACTTTTCTTGGTGGCCGAACTGTTAACGTTGCAGATGTTTTTTTTTTGTTTTTTTTTTCACACTTTATTTTCCTACTTTTACTCATGACTCCGGGTTTGATCCTTCCTACTTACCTACCATAACATTTTTTAAAACTCCCCCCCCCCCGGAAACAAACACTCGGGCAACGCCGGGTACCCCCGCTAGTATTTGAATATTTCTAAATTTATGTAAATATTTGAAAATGACTGCATGAAATGCACAGAAATTTACATTGTGAATAAATATTTGAAGACGATAGGAAAAATTGGAAGCATGAAAAACTTATTAAAATGGCTGGATTTGAAAAGCTGTAAAACAATATGCAATCACTCAAAATCGGGGGAAATAAGTTCATCAAGCCGAGATATAGGTAGACGTGCTCTTCTTTTTTATGAGGACAAATAACATTGTGGGAGGGAAACCCTAAAAAAAATGAACCATGATCATTTTTATTGCATTTTAATTATTTGCTAAATACATTGTGTTTTAACAAAGTAAGCTAAAATAATTCAAATTCATATTTTTTTATGTCGATGCAACTCATGATGCTAGTCAACTAATGTATTTTTTAATTTTGGGCATGCTGCTACTGGAAGTGGTGACAAGGCAATTTTATTTTTATTCTTTCAAAAACAAATATTTATTATATAACTTGAATTTTTATTTTTATAATTTTATAAACATTTATTTATTATATAACTTTAATTTTTATCTTTAAAATTAAAAGAAACAATTTTTATAATTTCATAAACATATTTATTATATAACTTCAACTTTTATTTTTTAATTTAAAAAAAAAAAAAACAATTTTTATAATTTCATAAACGTATATTTTTAAAAATTTATTTTTTATTCACTTTCATCCCTAACAACATATATCGCCACTTGGACATAAGGGGCTACTATTTCGGACGATGCATAGGAAAGATTAACAAGATGTTGGTTTATGTTACATTTAAACTTCTGCATATCAGCACAGTTAGGGAAGTAGGTAGTAGAAAGGGAATTCCAAAGTCTTGCTGCTTAAAGGAAGAAACTATTAGAGTAGAAAGCTTTCTGGCATTTAAGGATCTCAACAGTGAAGGGGTGTGATTTTGTTGCTAAGCCTGTTTACCGGGAGATATGTACGTTGAGGAGGCACAAGAGTTCATCAGCGCAGATTCCATTAAAATACTTGTAAAATAAGCATAAGGATGGATGCAACATTACAGTGATGGGACAGTGGTTGAAGCTTAGTTGACAAAATGGTTTTAATAGATTATAAAATTTCAAATAAAATAAAAACATTTAAAAAAATATTTTTATTAAAGTGCAAATAAAGACTAATTGTGTTATTTTTATCTTTTTATAATTTTGTTAATTTTTATTGTACTCTTTTCAATAATGCCCTTTTTTTATATTTCATTTCAATAAATTGTTTCACAACAGAAATACCGAAGAAAAAAGTAAAGGAACTGATTTACCTTGTCAGCGTTTCCAGTAGCAAACACTAAAGTTAGGAAGTACGTTAGCTGACTATAACCCAAGTTATAAAAAACTCTTATTTTTATAATGGAGAAAGGTAGTTTGCTTGAAGCATTGCTGCTAAATAAATATGGAAGAGTATAAGAAGGCTGTAGCAATGCAGGGAACCGACTGTTGTATTGGTGTGACGTATGGACAAAAACGGACAAACGAAAGGTTTTGTTTGTTTTGTTATTTTATTTAACTTCGTATGTCCATTTATTTTTCAAGATAATCACAATATAAATCAGTAAATAAGAACTTACTGTTTGATGTAACTGGGATGGTGAAGGTCTTAATATTTCAAGATAACATCTCTTTTTCAAAAGAAAAGGGACCAAAGAATGTTTGATCATTTTTTTTTTACCTTTTCTCTTAGGAATGGATAACGAGAGTTTGGACAGCAACAGCATTCGCGAAGGCATCATGACGAATGATGATTGGCCGGATGTGGAGCCGCATTCCTCAATTGCAGAACATCAAATGGAAGAACAACCGTCGTCGACGTCAATATTTAAAGATGTAAGATATGAATTCTTTAATATGAAAACACATTTCGCTTTTTTCAACTTTAAAAAAATTTTTTTAAAGTTGAAAACACATTTTGCTTTTTTCAACTTAAAAAATTTTTTTTTCCCTCTTTTCAAAAACATTTTTATTCAAATATTTTCTGATTCAAGTTTATCTTTTTCATCTTTTATAAATCATTTCATTTGAAAAACAATTTCTACTGAAATAATCATTTTACAAGAAAAATGTAGACAAAAGTCCCAAAAATGTCATTTATTTACTCTTTTTCAAACTACGGATTTCTATAATCAATTTTTTTGTAATAGATGTTTTGATGAAACAAAATTTTATCTCTGTTTGCATAAAACCCTGGAATAATTTTTTTGTAATAGATGTTTTGATGAAACAAAATTTTATCTCTATTTGCATAAAACCCTGGAATAAATTTTTTTGTGTATTCTGAGACATGTTTCTATTTACTTGCCTCCCCACAAGGGCAGAGTTGGACACAAGGTCCGTTTTTAAGGTGGGGAAAATCTAGCTTCCTAAAAAGTGGCACTCTGGATAGGAACAAAAATAAAAATAGTCTCAGTCAGAAAGGATTTTTCCTTCACTGACCGAGGACAGAAAAGGTGAAGTGTATCATCAGAACAGATACTACACTGTGATCTTGACCCTAAGACAACATGACCCCACTTGCCAATGGATTTCTTTGCTTTCGTTTTCATTCTGGCTATGTTGTCACCTCTCCCGCATTGATTACTGCCGAGGGCGTGCATTCATTCACAATTTAAAAAAATATAACAAAAAACTCAACAGAAAAAACAGACTTCAACGCTTTCTCTAAATATCAGTTACATTCTGGGTGTGTATGTGATATCATCGACCCTATGAACACGACTGTCAAGGTTGTGTTTGTCAGTTAGTTGATAAATTCATTTCCCCATCTCCTGAAACACGATCTGCCTTCAACTGAGTCAAATTTGCAACTAACCTCAACTCGACTGTCGTAAAATGTTACAAACACTAGACTATAAAGCGTTACTACTGTTGTAAAACTCGGTCGCTCCCAAAACTGCCCATAGACCAACTCTAAGTATATCTACTCTTGTTCGGTTCTTTGTCCCAAAATAACTGCCACACCTTGATTAACCATCTCATTTTAGTTCACTTGCTGAACAACTTCCTATCCATTGTTCTGCCGACAAACCCATTTCCTCTTTCTTTTATTTTTTCTCTTTCTCACTTCCCAGCACTTAAGGAGGGCGATAGTACAATATCTTTGCACAGACATCGCAGGCATAAAGCGACATAATATAAGAATTTTAGATTGTGGCCCAATTTGCATGTGAATTTAATCAGCATCATTCACTGCGTATCTCAGGATTCCACTTTCATCTGTTAATCGAGTGATTGTGTTGTCTGTATTGCATCCTTGGAGTTAGCCCGCAGCAGTTCATTTTCAAATACTGTGGTGTCTATGCGTGGTTACAAGTCTCTTTCTAGCAAGCCCTTCTTGCATGGTGTCTTCACTAGTTTCGTCATGCTCTTAAACATTTACGAAACAAATTTAATCCGATTCTATTTCGGCGATGGAAGAAGCGACCTGATGACCAACTTGAAACATGGCTGAGAACAATGAAACATTATCAGTTCATGTATCCGTGTTGTGACTGTCCGTCGCTTGTATGAATGTTGGCAATGAATCGCTATGCTTGATCAGCGTTCATTTGCTGTTGCAGTTAATTAAAAAGAGCAGCTCAAGTTACCATCACAAATTCCAGTTCATCCAATTTACTAGAAGAAGGAAAAGAAAGATGAGGTCAATCAGTAGACTGAAACAAGTTTTTTTATAACTAACTAGCATGGCTGCCCGGCGTTGCCCAGGTGTTTGGAAGTGTGTGTTGAGCAAAAAAAAAAAAAAAAAAGAAGTGGTACTAGGCATTTAATGGCCAAAATTTCTTATGACTTCATCATAAGAAATTTGTGTATTGCTTCCTGTTTAGTAAGTTTCCAAATCAAATTTGTATCTTCATCTCCAAACATTATCATTTCTTGCTTTCTTTGCTTTGGATTTTTCTAATTTTTTTTTGCTTTTAGTTTTCATTATTCTCCATCTTAGATTATCTCTACATAATGTCCTAATGTACAGTCGGAAATTATTTACACTAAAAATTTGTTTCAGCAGATATCTAAAGAGAACCAAACATGCTCAAAACATGTTATCAAAAGAATTAAAATATTAAATAAACAATTTAAAAAAATTAATGTTAGTAGCTCCACTTCTTAAAATATATAAAAATGACTAAACTTGCTGTTTTTTATGTTGAATGTTATTTTTATTTTATTTTATTTTTTTTTTTACTCAGAGTTTTAAGCAAACATAAATTGTTTGGGAGCAATGATCCATTTTACTGAAAAAAATTTCTGATTGTATATTAAATATTGTATATTAGGACATTACGCCTTAGTGTCTTTTATTATTAGTCCTGCCTCTTCTTTTGCAACTCTGAGCTACACAGTCTTACATTTTAACCCATTAGTCACTGTAGTTGCAAATTTCCTCTTTCCATATTTGTCACCCATCTGAATCTGTTTGTAATCCGTGTTGTTGTTTTGTTTTTTATTTGTTTATGACTTTGTTTTCACAATCACAATTTCGTCTGCACTTCACATGTTCCCCATATACCCACAAGACGCACGACTCTTCACATAAAAAACATTTTGTTGGTTTCTTCATGTATTTCTTAAAGATATTATATTTAAGTTTGAAATAGTATTTTTTCCTCTCAAATTTTCTTTATCCTTTGTTTTGGCTGGTGATGGGGCATCCTATTGCATGCAAAATATTCACCCAGTATTTCAGAAACTCCAACTGAGAAATCCTTTTAGGATTTTAGCTGTCTCTTTAAGTGCAATGTTTTGGACCAATCTTGCTAATATATACAGTGAAGTTGGTTCACTCAGTATATTTGACAGATAGATGTTAAGTTCTTTTTCAGTGGTTCTTATGGATACTGAAATGATTGAAATTTTTATAAGATTCCAGCTTCTTTTTATAGAATAGTTGAGAACCTTGGTATTTAGTTCCTTTCTCCCTCTCAGATATGTTTAAGCTGGAATTATTATGGATACTGACTTCAACTAGGGCTGCTATTCTCTCCTTGTCCCATATCACTTAACCATGACAGACGGATGAAAATGCTATTTCAAATTTAACTATGACAGACAAAAATCTGCTATTTAAAACTATTTCAAACTTAACCATGACAGACGGACGAAAATGCTATTTCAAATTTAACTATGACAGACAAAAAAAAATACTATTTCAAACCATTTCAAACTGAACCATGACAGAAGGAAAAGAAATGCTATTTCAAACGAAAATATGACTACCTGACTGACAGTCGTCAATAGATACATGGCCTCCATAAAAAAAAAAAAAACATGCTTACAGTTTAAAGTTGTTGAAGGTGAAAATAAAGTTTTTTGTTTTTTGTGCTTTTTGTTTGTGTTTTTTCTGCTCCTTGTCCAATCAGCATGTTTTTCGATGCATGTTTGTTTTAGGGTCGCACGATGCATGAAGAGTCCGACTTTGTAGACGTAGAGGGAGATGAGGAAAGTGCAAATGGAGACTCCGACTCGTTTATGTCCCAAGAGGTTTGTATCTCGTCCAAATGGTCGCACTCTTCCTTTTTTGTGAAGCCCTGACGTTACTCAATCATCAACAGAAATGGACGCTAATTTTTAAGAAATCATCCTCATCATCCAGCTGTCATATATGTTGAACTTTTTATATGGAAAATCTTCATACATGCACTCTGGAAATGGACAAATCATTTTTTTTTTCGGGAGGTGGGGGGGGGGGGGTTAGTAAAAGCGATTTTATTTTCCCATTAAATTATCTTTGAAATGTGTTTGCTACAAAAATGTTCAACATTGTTTTATGGCATTAGAAAAAGAAAAAGGAAAAATATTTAGTGGTTGTTGCAAGGTAAGGTTTTGTTGTTAATGTTTTATGAGGGAACCATCTCATGAAAATAGTGATAGGGTTGAAAAAGACTAGCAATCTCTTTATTGTAAGAAAGAGGCTGTAAGGACGAGAATTGAACCTTCCCCACTTAATTTCAAAGTTGGTTTTGTACTCTTGTTAAGGCAAGAAACTCCCAGCTGTCGTTTACCCTGTTGTCAAGGCTAAAAATTTGCCAACAGCAATCCATGCAAAAGGGTAATTCTTTGTTGAGAACGGGTCCACTTGTTGGCCGTGGATGGTTACTCATGATGCCATAGGATGGAATCCTGGTGACTGAGCCATTCTTCCACTTTGGCACTTACTGCGGCTAGACTGGAGGTTAGAGAAGCCTGATCTCGTCAATCAACTAGTAACTGAGCTCCAACCCGTGTCCCATTGCCACAAATGTTGCATCTCTGCATTTACAAATATTTTAATGGAATGTGCTCTGATGAACTCGTTGCACCTCGACGTACATATCCCTGACAAACCTGCTTAGCAACAAAATCACACCCCTTCGCTGTTGAGGTCCCTAAATTTCAGGAAGTTTTCTGCTCTAATAGTTTCTTCCCTCGAACAGCTAGAGAATGGAATTCCCTTCCTGCTACCTGTGCATCAAATAGTGGCCGTTTTGTGTTGCTGTAGTTTAATACAATTATTATTTTATGTATCTATGAACATAAAAACACCCTGTAACATGAATTACTTGGATTTAAGCGTGACAATTACTTACGTGGATGAAACATGGAAACTTCTGTGTAGTGTAATTGTTATATATATATATATATATATATATATATATATATATCAATCAAGGCAATATGAGTGAAAAGTTTACCCTATAAAAGCAGCAAGTGTAAACTTAAAACTAACATAAATATGAATATTTATATATTAAATCCCAGCCAAATAAAATATGAATATTTATATATTAAATCCCAGCCAAATAAAATATGAATATTTATATATTAAATCCCAGCCAAATAAAATATGAATATTTATATATTAAATCCCAGCCAAATAAAATATAAATATTTATATATTAAATCCCAGCCAAATAAAATATGAATATTTATATATTAAATCCCAGCCAAATAAAATATAAATATTTATATATTAAATCCCAGCCAAATAAAATATAAATATTTATATATTAAATCCCAGCCAAATAAAATATGAATATTTATATATTAAATCCCAGCCAAATAAAATATAAATATTTATATATTAAATCCCAGCCAAATAAAATATGAATATTTATATATTAAATCCCAGCCAAATAAAATATGAATATTTATATATTAAATCCCAGCCAAATAAAATATAAATATTTATATATTAAATCCCAGCCAAATAAAATATGAATATTTATATATTAAATCCCAGCCAAATAAAATATGAATATTTATATATTAAATCCCAGCCAAATAAAATATAAATATTTATATATTAAATCCCAGCCAAATAAAAAAGCTCAGTAATCACACAATAGGAAATAGAGTTTATCATAAGGAAAAGAAATCAGGACTGTAAATTAAAATTTACTAGGAATTTTAGCGTTAAACACAATACTTCAAAAATAATTTTCAAGAAATCCTTATTCTGCGGAGTTTCAAAGAATGAATTTCTTGAAAATTGTTTTTGGAATATTCTGTTGAACAATAAATTTCCTTGTAAATTTAATTTAGTCTTCATTTCTTTTCATTATATATATATATATATATATATATATTCATAACTTACTATATATTTATATGTAGTTTTATAAAACTTCTTTGACCAATGTACATACCGAACATTAACGTTTGGTGTCGATATGCTTTGGTGAAACAAGTGTGTGCAGTATTGCATCTGTTGCTGCAGAATATACGTGGACGGAATATGTGGCTCTTGTGCAACAGTTTGTGCTTATTCTATCAAGCCAACAACACTTGTGGGTTCATATAATTTAATGTTAATTTAAAAAAATGAAAATAAGACAAAAATGTTTGTTATAAAAGAAAAACCCCTCAAATTCTATGAGTTTGATTTGCTCCGTTTCAAAATTAACACAAAACTCTTTTCTTCATGGGGGAGTGATTGTGCAGAAGCATCAGCACTGTTGCTGATCAAATTTTTTCAACTAACTTCTCTCATTTTTCATTTCAGCATGGACAGGTTGAACATTTCTCATCGTCCGATAACAATGACTTGGCACAGGATCTGCAAATCACACCTGAAAATTCTGACAACGAAAATGATGAAGATGATGATGAAGACAATGATGAAGATGATGACGATGATGACGATGATAAACATTGTAAGTTTTGCCATTTAAAAATGCCATTATTTTGCCTTCGCTTATTTGATGTGGAATCGAAATCATGTTAGATTATTTTTTCCGACAAAATTATCAGTGACTATAAACCTATAAATACAGAACGGTTAAAATACATAAACCAAACTCTCCTTTATAACCGATCATATCACAAGTTATCACCCAATCTATTATTCCCTAACCAAAGTACTCAATGATCTTAACCCATATTTGTTGATAGCTCAAACATTAGGTTGGAGTGCTAAATATTTTTATTTTGATTCTAACTGATGACACGCAAGTTATTTTTAAAAATTTTTTGAAATCATAACTTTATATTAGGTACAATATAATATTCAATAGGGAATAATTGGTTCTGTAATACACATAAGAAATCTGTATGAAAAGCATATTTTGTGACTGGGCAAGGCTGCCCTCTCGCCTATATATCTATAAAAGTGAGAGAGTGTGTGTGTGTGTGTGTGAAAACAACTCGCAACCTATATACTCAACAAATTTTTGATCTATAGACTTAAAATTTGGTATATAGGGTATTCAGACATGTGGAAAACTTTTTAATCAGTTTTCATCCAGAAAAATGGGTTACTAAGAGGTCAAATTGAAAAATTGGTACTTAAGGATCATTGGATTTTATCTGTTTGTCAACTGTTTTACGAGGTTTGAAAAGACTTTTTTAAAGATTGTGTCAAGCTGGTCTAATGGTTATCGTAATTGAGTCACGGTCTTTAGGTTTGATTTCGATTGCGGTTGATAATGAATATTTGAAAGCCTTAATTGAAGCCGATCCTCACCAAAACCACACGAAAAGTTGCTGTTGAAGTTGAGGTCGACCACTCAACAATCATTTGCCATTCAAAACAAATAGGGAAGTTCAAAAAGTTGGATAAATTAGTGCCGCATAAATAGAACAATAATAAAAAAATCAGCGTTTTGAGGTGTCTTCCACGCTCGTTCTGCGCAACAAAAACGACCAATTTCTTGAGCGGATTGTGACATGTGATGAGAAGAAAATCTTCTATGACAACCGACGACGTTCGGAACAGTAGTTGGATGCCGGAGAAGCTCCACAACACTTCCTGAAGCTAAAATTGCATCCAAAAAAGGTTATGGTGACTGTTTAGTGGTCTGCAGCCGATTTCATCCATCACAGCTTTTTGAATCTGGGTGAAATGATTACGGCGGAGGAGTACTGCCAACAAATTGACAAAATGCACCAGAAGTTCCAACGTATGTGCCCAAGATTGGTTAGTATGAAACGACCAATTCTTCTCCATAACAATGCTCGCCCACATGTTGCTTAACTGACTCTGCAGAAGTTGAACGAATTGGGCTACGAGACTGCCTCATCCACCATATTCATCAGACCTCTCGCCCACCAATTATCACTTTTTCAAGCATCTCGACAACTTTCTGCGCAAAAAATGCTTTAAAAGCCGAGATGATGCCGAATCAGCCGCCAATGGATTTCTTTGTTAATGGGATAAACTTGTTCCTCATTGGCAAAAATGTGTTGATTTCAATGGTTTTTATTACGATTAATAAAGTTTATTATGAAACGAATTATGATCTTTTGAACGTTGAACGTAAAAAAAACATTATTTTTGCACTAACCTAATATCAAAAAAAAATTTTTTTTTTTTACTTACAAGAAGTTAACTATTTAGAAAAAAAAACATAATCCTCGCATGCATATATCTCAGTTTCTGTATGAATTAAAATATAATATTTATTTGTATTTTACGACCAGGCAATGCTCGGCAGTCTGCTCGTATATCTATAAAACACTTGTCTGTGTTATTATTTCAAATAGTCGTTTTATATGCTTATCCACTAATTGCATTAATGACGCATTTGTCAATGTTTATTTTTATTCTTATATTTTTTATTTATTTCCAGATAAAATGGAAGGAAGTGGAAACCAAGTTCTAGCAACCACCCTGACTGAATACATGGAAGATGATGATTGTGCACAGCAGTATGGTGGTCGAGATGGGAATCAGTTCTTTCCATCGGGTGATAATTCCAATTTATATAACATGTCTGAGATCGGGGCAGGTAGTGGTGGGGAGGATGACGATGACGGACAAAGCTTTGACCCGTCTGCATTTTTCTTGAGTAGTACGTTGGCTCAACAAATGACCAATCAGCAGCAGCAACAGTCTGGTTCCGAAATGATGGACATTAATAAAGACTTACAAGTGTCGGAGTCAGACAGTGATGAAAACGATTTTGAACCGATCGCGCACGATCAGTCGGATCCCAACAACGAAGGATTTGATATTGACGAATTCCTTCACTGACATCAAAAGAAATCCATCTTTTATTTATTTGTTTATTTTTATTTATATTGGACTCGGGGGGGGGGGGGGGTTATTCATTTCAAAACAAACAAAATGGATGATTTTTTTTATGTGTATCTGGAAAAAAGAATTTTTGTTTTCAAATTAAAAAAAAATCTAAAAAAAAAAAAAAATAACAAAATAATTAAAAAAAAAAAAAAAACAGATTGAAATTATTGGTTCAGCGACGATTGTTAATTTGCTTCCTTCTATGGAAGCTGTCGTATTAGTTGATGATTTTTGGAACCAAAACGTTTTCTTAAATGCCTTGGCTTCATTTGAGTTCAATTAACGGATATTGTTTCTTGTCGTCCGTTACTGGTATACGTTGGTTAAAATGATGATTTTGTTTTACGAGGGTACAAATCAAGTTTATTTTACTCCATTTCTAACCGTACTTGTGTCATTCCGCAAATATTTTTTTATTATGAATTTTTGAGATGAGGATTTATTATACATATTACTTAGATTCTTCGGATTACTGTTCTCATCTTGAGTGTGATTTTCACAATGTTACGCTCAATGTAAATTCCGACGTTTACCAGGTGTATTTGTAAAAATTTGAGGGAATTTTTCTGTCGGAACTTAGGACCCATGATGCAATGGATAGTAAAATTCAGTTGTAAGTTACATTCTTCTGGAGCTTGAAAGTTCAGTCTTCAGTGTAGGCAACACCCAAAATACAATTGCAAATTACTTTAGACCTCTATCCAGTCATGGCTGACGGAACGAGAGCATCCTACCCCATGAACTAAATAAAGGGTTCCATTTCAAAATTCTGTGCAGATTCCTGAGTTCAACAGATACACTTTAAAAAGGTTGGAGGTTAGAGCAAACGAAACATAAAAATAAAACTCAAGATGAGAACAGTAGTCGGAAGAATCTAAATAATACGAACATTTTTTATTATGAATTTGTGAGTTATTCAATTTTCTCGTCTTTCGGTGATCATAGACCTTATTGATGCTATAACTGTTATGAAGTAGGAACTGTGTTCAACTAATATCAATTTTGTCGTTTGTGTAGAAACATCTAAATGTTACTGCAGGTGAGAATGATGAAATTGCTTAAAAAACAAACAAATCTCACAATTTCTAACATCGATAGTACAGTAAAACACAAAACTAAAAAAAAAAAAATCTGAAATGAAGCGAAAAGATCATATCCAAAAAAGTTTTACTTTTATGAAGAAATTCATTTTTAAGTAATTTATCAGAATTCGTATATAAATTTAGTATTAGACTTGTTGAGTTATCTCCCTTGGTTTGTTGATGATAAAGTCTACGAATACTTATAAAATTTAATTTTCTTATTTAAAAATAAAATTACTTGATCAATTTACCTCAGTTTTGGAATATGATATTTTTGTTTCATTATGAGTACATACATCAAGACAGGTTTTTCTTTATTTTTGTTTTTTAATATTGATTTTTCACATTTGTTTTTTAATAGTTTTTTTTTGGGGGGGGGCGAGAAAATTAAAGATTCTGATTCTCACTCACTTAAAAAAAAAAAAAAAAACTTTTTAAAAGTTGATTTTAACTCTTGGCTTGATATTCTTCTTTCCGTTGTTATATTCCCAATGTTTCGATCGATGTCATCTCCGACCTTTAGGTTTTCAGACTTGGGAACGTTCTTTTTAAGCTTGGAAACCTTCCAGTTAAATTTGTAAAAGGTGGAAAGTTACACTGATCGAAATGTTATGAATCTGACAACAAAGTTTAGAGTTGTGATCCGAATAAATGAAATTATTTGCATCTCAAAAATTATGTAACATAATTTCATTTTGATTCAAAATCTTTAAAACAAAAATAATCTGCCATCAGTTAAAACAAGTTATTTCATTAAATTTTATTTAAAGAAACATTTTGTTTGTAAATTATGACCCCAAATTGTTAACCGATTTGGTTTCCTTTAACTAATGAAACAACACCTTGGATTTTTAGTGATGAGAAACTTTCTCTGATCTGTGAATCCAATAGCACAGCCAGATGTTTACCTACAGATGCCGTTCATCTAAAAAGATCGGTTTCCAATAATTGTACTCAATCATTAATGATTTCACAGTTAACTTATCTTATAATTTCTGTTTGTTCCTATTAGAGTTAGACACAAGGTCGGTTTTTAATGTGGGGAATATCCAGCTCTCCAAAAAAGGGGCACTTCCTTTCGGATGTTGCGGACATATCTGTTTAAAAAAGTTTGTTTTATATAAATTAGTGTTAATAATAAAAAACTAATAAAATATTTTTAAAATGAGGTGCAGAGATGTATAATATTAAATGATAGGTAAGTCTGGCCGTGGTTAATAGAAACCCAAAACATTTCTCTTCACTTTTTGGTCTGTGATTTTCTCATTGAAATTCATTCAAAATTGAAAATGAAAAGCAAAAAAAATTTTTTTGTGCTTGAAATTTGGCATTAATTCTACTTCAAAAAATAGAAGCATTTTAATGCCAAAAAAACTGTCCATTAAATCGAATGACAATTTTGTGTAAACATAACAGATTTTAAGTTTCTCCATTTGTCATCCCATGAAACATTTTTTGAAAGACTTTTCTTGTTCATAAATGTTCTGATAGTTTAAAAAACTTTGTTTTTTATCATTTTTTCATAAATGTTCTGATAGTTTAAAAAACTTTGTTTTTTATCTTGCAATTTAGAGAAATGCTATGGGAATTGACGGATGTTATTCTAATTAGAATAACATCCGTCAATTCCCACAAGAAACCAAGAAAGGCAGTTTTTGTTTTTTACTGTTCTGGTGAATCTATTGAGAATTTTTGTGGCGTTGATGATGTCATCAGAGCACTGAGTAAAGCAGGCAATAATGTGATTGCAAAAGCGTTAAGAGCGGATGTCAACCAGAAGAGGAGTTTGTATGCAGTGTGGTGATATATAGAAGTGAAACCTGGCAATGAGTTGAGGACATGCGTTGCATGAAATGATATAAGAATGAGATGATTTATGTGTAATATGAGTCTTAAGATGGCCGTGATGCCCTTAGAAGAAGATTAAATCTGAATAATACAGTGGAATATCAAATGGTGAACTGAGGATGAAGAAGTTCACCCAAGAATGCAATAAAATTGGATGACATCAAAGGATGTAGAATTCTTTGAAAAAATTAGAATGAATTCCAAAACTTTCTGATTTTAAATCTAAAACAAGTTAAGAAAACGCCCCAATTTTAAAGTCATGCCAAACTAAAACTTTGGTTCTTGTTCTCTCTTGCCAATTGGAACAATTTTGGAAAAATTTTATCCAAGTTTGAAAAGAGTTTTAATCTTAACTGTTATCAAATTTAATCGCAAGTAAAAGCAAGTAAAACTCATAAATCACCAAATTCTCCATTGGATTTGTTGTCAAGAATTATTTTTTTCAATTAAGAAAAAAATAAAATTTTTTTCATTTTCTGCACGTTTGAAATTATTTCAAATGCTGCGTGTGGATTTGTCAGTTATTAAACGCACAACAAAAGTGAAATCTATTTCGTACGGAATCGTTTTAGGTGTGCATTGCTCATCATATTGCATGACTCATTTTTAGAAAAGAAATTTGACAAAGTTGTGTTGTAGAAGTAGCAAAAGTTGGTTTGGTTCATTTTCAAACTTATTCAGGCAAAATGTACTTTGTAATCTGCTGAAATGTTAATCATTTTACATAGTTTTTAAGGCGGAAATAATAAAAAATACAAAACAAACAAAAAAATAAAAACAAAAAACTATTAAAGAAATGTGCTGAAGAAAATAGAAACTGAAAATATTTTTTGCAATTTTTTTTTAATCATTTCATTTAAAAAAATTTTTTTATACGGTTTTAGTTGTTTTTAGCCTTAAAAAACAAATAATATTTTGAAGTTTTGTCATATCCTTTACTTGTTTGAAATTTTTCTACCATAAAACATCAGGGTAAGGATCTTTATACGTTTTATTTAAATCTGTTTTTTTCGTTTTCCCGCAATGTCCTTTGTTCATTTTTGTAAATGTCTCCATCGTTAAGATCAGCCATTAATGTACACAATCCAATTATAAACCGTTTTTTAATTAGTTGCGTACAGATCCGTAAAATCTTTCTGTCGTCGGTAACCAAAACATTTTCATCTTCACAAGTTAAACTAGATTTTCATTTTGATCTGAAAATAAAAAGTTGTCTCCTAAAAATTGGATTTAAAAAAAAAATAACAGGAGGAAGAAGTCTATCGAAATTGCTTTTAAATATAAACCAGAAAAGTTAAATGAATATACGTTTTTTTATTTTTATTAAAAAAAAAGAAAAACTTTCTGCACAGGCTTTTATCAATCTTATCAATATCCATTCTCCCTTCCACGCTTTGAGAAGACATATTTGCATCAAGGATAAAACCTTAAATCTGCAGAAGACAATCACTACGAACTGATTGCTAACTTTTAATCATCATTTTAAGCCATCTGTTCGGTATGGATTTTAGACGCCTTAAACTTAATCTCGTCTATTAATTATGAATTATTACTATAGAATTACAATTTTTTTTTCTTAGGGTTGGGGGGTTACAGCAAACGAAACGTAAAAATAAAACTCAAGATGAGAACAGTAGTCGGAAGAATCTAAATAATACGAACATTTTTTATTATGAATTTGTGAGTTATTCAATTTTCTTGTCTTTCGGTGATCATAGACCTTATTGATGCTATAACTGTTATGAAGTAGGAACTGTGTTCAACTAATATCAATTTTGTCGTTTGTGTAAAAACATCTAAATGTTACTGCAGGTGAGAATGATGAAATTGCTTAAAAAACAAATCTCACAATTTCTAACAAAGATGGTACAGTAAAACAAAACTAAACAAAAAAAAAATCTGTAATTTACGTGTAATGAAGTCAGAAACTCTTGAAAAAGAACATTTTTATATTCTAATTTTAATATAATGTTTTTGATAATTAAACATTTTTAATATTATAAGAAATTATGTCTTAACAGTTTTATGAGGGAAAAATGTCCTCCCATGAGAGTGTGCGTGTTGGACTGTGAGGAGTTACTTGCAAATATAACGAATACATTTTGATATCGAAATATCTTGATTACTTTCAGAAATGGAGAACATTGCATTAATACTAAATAATAAATAAATAATAAATTAATACTAAATAATAAATAATAAATTAATACTAAATAATAAATTAATACTAAATAATAAATAAATAATAAATTAATACTAAATAATAAATAAATAATAAATTAATACTAAATAATAAATAAATAATAAATTAATACTAAATAATAAATAAATAATAAATTAATACTAAATAATAAATAAATAATAAATACTATTTAATAAATAAATAATAAATTAATACTAAATAATAAATAAATAATAAATTAATACTAAATAATAAATTAATACTAAATAATAAATAAATAATAAATACTATTTAATAAATAAATAATAAATTAATACTAAATAATAAATAAATAATAAATTAATACTAAATAATAAATAAATAATAAATTAATACTAAATAATAAATTAATACTAAATAATAAATAAATAATAAATTAATACTAAATAATAAATAAATAATAAATTAATACTAAATAATAAATTAATACTAAATAATAAATAAATAATAAATTAATACTAAATAATAAATAAATAATAAATTAATACTAAATAATAAATTAATACTAAATAATAAATAAATAATAAATTAATACTAAATAATAAATAAATAATAAATTAATACTAAATAATAAATAAATAATAAATTAATACTAAATAATAAATTAATACTAAATAATAAATAAATAATAAATTAATACTAAATAATAAATAAATAATAAATTAATACTAAATAATAAATAAATAATAAATACTATTTAATAAATAAATAATAAATTAATACTAAATAATAAATTAATACTAAATAATAAATAAATAATAAATTAATATTAAATAATAAATAAATAATAAATTAATACTAAATAATAAATTAATACTAAATAATAAATAAATAATAAATTAATACTAAATAATAAATAAATAATAAATTAATACTAAATAATAAATTAATACTAAATAATAAATAAATAATAAATTAATACTAAATAATAAATTAATACTAAATAATAAATAAATAATAAATTAATACTAAATAATAAATAAATAATAAATTAATACTAAATAATAAATTAATACTAAATAATAAATAAATAATAAATTAATACTAAATAATAAATAAATAATAAATTAATACTAAATAATAAATAAATAATAAATACTATTTAATAAATAAATAATAAATTAATACTAAATAATAAATTAATACTAAATAATAAATAAATAATAAATTAATACTAAATAATAAATAAATAATAAATTAATACTAAATAATAAATTAATACTAAATAATAAATAAATAATAAATTAATACTAAATAATAAATAAATAATAAATTAATACTAAATAATAAATAAATAATAAATTAATACTAAATAATAAATTAATACTAAATAATAAATAAATAATAAATTAATACTAAATAATAAATAAATAATAAATTAATACTAAATAATAAATAAATAATAAATTAATACTAAATAATAAATAAATAATAAATACTATTTAATAAATAAATAATAAATTAATACTAAATAATAAATAAATAATAAATAATAAATAAATAATAAATAAATAATAAATACTAAATAATAAATTCCCAAAAAGTAAAGATGCCGTGACATCCTAGCTATTTTTTTTTCTCCGAAATTGATGTTAAAACTTAAAATGACTGATTTATGATTTGCATCGTGTTTCAAAACCTGAATCTATGAATATATTGCGCCAACGTATAGATTTTAAATTCTAAAAGTGACCTTTATATTATGAATGGATCAACTTGGGGGTGCATATATTTGCTAGTCTATGTTTTAAAATTATTAATTCCAATATTGAAGAAGGTCAGAGGTCACATTGGCCAAAAAGCTGTGAATATAACAAGCAATATGAAAATAGTTGATTCTTATTTCTGAAACTTCGAAACAATGTTAAATAAAATTTAGAAACATTTATTATCTGAAAAAAAACAAAAGCATTTAATATTAATTTGATGTTTTTCTGATATCAAATATGAAACATTTTTAAGAAAAAGGTAAAAAAAAAAAAAAAAATGAATCTAAGATATTAAATCAATTTGAAAAACAGGTTCATATTTTTCTACTTTGAGACACTTGCTTTCTGTTCATTATCTAAAAATCATTTTTTTAAGTTTTCCGTCCTCGAAATGTGAAAATGCATTTTTTGATCTCACCCTTTGAATTTTATTTTGAAAGTTGTTCACTTGATTTTTTTTTTGTTTTTTACGAAACAAATATAGCCCCCCCCCCCAAAAAAAAAAATTTGACAGACAAAACAAAAAAAAACAAAACCCTTAGGCATTCTGGCATATTTCTCTAGACATTTCACTTTTGCATTACTTCCTGTTTTCTAGATAGTGACAGATGATTTGGTGTCTCCGATGAAACATTTTCCCACAGATATTTTAATGAAAGAAAATTATTACATTCTTAGATGAATTATTATAAGTATTATTATTATAATTATTTTATAATTGTTATAAGTAGTTTCGCATAAGAATGATGCTTTTCTGTAAAAAAAAAAAAAAAAAAAGTTTTTCTTTTAAGGTTTCACATAGAAAAAGAAAGTTAAGTTACAAGAAATAAATATCACATATTTTTAAATAAAAGTAAAAAGTGTTCACATTAAAATGTTTATAATAAATAATATTATATATTATAATACAAAATATCTGTTGAAAGATGTTTCGTCGGGGACGCCAAATCCTGTCACCATTTAGAAAAGATATTTGCCAGAATGTCAACCCTTCACCTATTATTTCTGACTCATTCTTTTGTATAAATCAACTTTTATTCGCCATAGTCAAACTTATAGCCACGAATCAAATTGAACTAAAGTTAGAAAAAAAAAAAGAAAAAAATAGTTTTTCGATGCATTTTTTGCGTGAGGCATTTTATTTTGTTTTTGTCATCTGGTCATAAAGTTTAAAATATCTTTTCCATCGTGTGATGCACACAAAGGGCATCCATCAACTAATTTCTGGTTTTTTTTTTTTTTTTTTTTTTTAGTGCATCCAAGGCATTTTTGAAATAGATTCTTTTTTAAATTTTATTTTATTTTTTTGCTGCTGTCAACTTTGAAAATAATTTCTTACTATGTAAGTTTTTAATTCTTTTGAATTATTTTGGAGCGAAGTGAAAGATAAAGAAATTGTTTATTTGGTAGAAAATTGATTGAAAACAAAACCTTTTGATTTAAAATCAAAATCGGGAGGCAATTTTTGTTGTTTTCTTTGAAAAATTGTTTCGTTTTTTTTGCCAAAACAAGAAAAAAAAAAAAACTGCCATTAAAATCATAACTGTATATAAAAATATGTATAAATCAAACTGCTATAAATGTGCGAGCAACTAATTTGACATTAAAAAAAATTGCTTCCTAATTAGATGGGGAGAAAACGGGTGGTGAACTAATGTTTTAATAAATTTCCAAAAATGTAAACATAATTTAAAGCAATTTTTTTTTTTTAAAGAAATGTTAAATTCATTTTTGCTTTATGTTGCCAGCAGCAAATTTTTTTTTTTTTTTTTTTAACAAAAACCGGAAAAATACATTTTTTCTTTTTTCCATGATACACCAAGTTTTTTCCCCATTTTCTGGAGAAAAAAGTTGTTGAATTTGTACATTTTGTCCATAAAAATGTTGAGTGCAAAAATCATTGTAAATATCAAAATAAAAAAAATACCATTATATAAAAAATAAAAATCATTGTAAATAAAAACATTTATTTTTACCAAACTGTAAATTCTCAATTTCAGCAAAGATTTTTTATGTACATTTCAATTAAAAAATATAAAATATTAAAATGTTTTACTTATTTATTTTTTTTTTTTTTATTTCAGTTTTTTTTCTTTTTATTAAATTGAATGAAATTGTTATAAAACTATAAAATGGTTGCTTTTGCACAAATCCACCTATTTAAAAAATCTACCAGAAAACAAAAACCATGCTAACATGCAGACATAATGTTGCTAGTCTCAGTCTTTTCTACAAATATTATAATGCCTCAGAATTGTGATCTATTCTCTGCTTCCTTTGGTCCAGTTCGTTTGACTCGTTGGTCTAGTGGTCTCAATCAAATTGTTGTTTTAATACCTCAGTATAATACAGTTTCCTATTCCAGTAGCTTTTTCCCAAGGATTGCAATGTTGTGGAACTCTCTTCCTGCTCCCTGTTTCTCTTCTAACAGCCTTAGTCTTTGGAAGACTAAGGTTAATAGACATCTCCAGTCTTTGCAATAATCATATTTCGTTCTTGTTAGCTCCTTACATCAAGTGGCTTCATACCTTGTCTAAAAGGATTTTCATAAAAAAAGTGTAAATTATTACTTCAACTTGATTCAAATATTATAATTAGATATTAAGGTGTGTGTGTATGCGTGGGGGAGGGTAGTCTTCATGCTTCAGTTTTCTCCAATCTTGATCTAAATGGAGTCTAAAATCGTTATTTAGTAACGTAGCATTTATTTGTATTCTTCAGATTATTCTTTTCATTTTGAATTTTTTTTTTTTTTCACATTTCAGTCGATGTAACCTTGGGAATCTGTACAGGATTTTGAATAGAACCTTTTATTTAATCCACAAGGTTCCTTATTCTTGTTCTGTCAGCCATAACTGGGTAGAAATCTTAAATAATTCACAATTGTATTTGGAGTGTTGCCTGTGCTGAGGATTGAACCTACACAAGAGTGTAACTTGCAACTGAATTTTACCAAGTGCTTTATCCACTATGCTACAAGTTCTACCTAAAGGGTTCCATTCAAAATTCCACACAGATTTCTGAATTCAGCAATATACACTTGAAAACATCGACCAAAACGTGAAACTAACACTAAAAATGAGAATAGGAGTCAAAAATATCTGTGGACTTAGAACTAACTTAGATGATGTAAAATGGTTTCTTCTTGCAAACTTTCCGGATATCTTAGCACTAAATGAAACTAACTTGCACTCCTCCATCCCCTCCAACATCTTTAACATGTCTGGTTATCTTCTACTTTGCCGTAAGGACTCTGACAGACACATGCATGGACTTGGAGTCTATATTTGCAACACCCTCCCCATGACTAGGGAATCTGAGCCAGAATCCGATGATCAGTCCTTCATGTGCTTTAAACTAACTTTACAACATAGCGTTAGCTACCTATATTTTCTTTATTGCTCTCCCTCGACCTAGGACTGCACTTTAATCAATCATGTCTCTGACAGCATAGATGTAGCACTCTCCCTTGACACTAGCACCCAAATACATGTATTTGGTGACTTTAACGCCCACTACAATAATTGACTTTGCTTCTCTAACTGCACTGACACAGCTGGTAGCATCATCCATAACTTTTCTATATGCCATTCCTTGTCACAGACAGTAACATTCCTGACCTGACTCCCAGATTGTCAGGATCAGCAAGCCTCATTTTTGGATCTATTTCTGACAACTGTTCCTGAGGATTGTGTAACAAATGCCCGTTTCCCACTTGGGAATGCTGATCACGCTGTGATAATGATAAATATTACTCCAAACTCCCGACCCCAAGTTGAAGAGCCATTGCTCAAAACGACAAGGAACTACAATAAGGCTGACTGGGATGCCATCAGAGATCACATCAGAGATACTCCATGGGGAAATATCTTTTCTCTTCCTGCAGAACCGGGTGCAAATGAGATGACTGAATGGTTCAAAGCAGCAATTGAAGCACATGTTTCCACACGGAAGTTCTATAGCAAACCCCACTCTCCCCAATGGTTTGCTTCTACTTACATAGCTGCCATTGCTCAGAGGCAGCATGCATACCGCAGATTTATCCGGCAGAAGTCCAGTATAAACAAATAGAAGCTAGAAGTAATTGTAAGAAAGAAGTAGTGACAGCTATAAGAGAATATACCGAAACCATCAGAAAACGCATCGAAGCTCAGAAATTAGGAACCTGTGATTTCTGGAAAATCTACAACAGTTTAGTAAATAAAGGGCAATCAATAATTCCCCCACTATCCAACAATCATGAGGTTGTTTGCATGGTAACCGAGAAAGCTAACCTGCTTGCCTGTCAGTTTGACTCAAACTTTACTTTGGACCCAGCAAACCACTACCTCCCTGATTTTCCTTTGCAGTCAGAAACCACACTAGATGATCTGAAAATCACCCCTTCTCAAGTACATGATATAATAAAAATCCTAGACACCGAAAAGCATGACCTGATCTCATCCCGGCTGTACTACTAAAAAATTGCTCCAATTCTCTCCAACCTTTTCAGCAAGTGCATTAACGAATCAAGGAAAACTGCTTCTGTGGTCCCAGTTTACAAGAATTCTGCCGAAAGAACTAACCCATTAAATTATTGCCCCCATTAGCCTCCTCCCTCTTTGAGTCCATAATTAATCAAGCTCTAGTCCACCACCTTAGTTGCTAAACTTCTGTCCAACCATCAATATGGATTTAGGCAAGCCCATTCCACAGCAGATATCCTAACTGTAATCTCTGAATGCATATATCATGCACTAGATAAGGCAGAGCAGTAGCTCTAGATATATCTGAAAGTACTTTATTCAAACTCCTCCTCTAATTAACATTCACAGGAAACATGAGTTGGAACAGATTTGAATTGTCAAGGTTTTTTTTCTTGGATACTTGAGGCTAAAAAGCATGATGGTCGTTTCACTTGGCCTCATACGGTCAAAATGAAAAAAAAAGTGGAATGGGGACAAAAATGGTTGGTCTCATTCAATGCTGCTAAGACTAAGCTTGTTTCCTTCAATAACTACAAGAAACCTTCTCTACCACCAATAGCAATGGCCAAGAACACATTGCCTGAAAGTACTTCTTTTAAACTCCTCGGCCTAACGTTTACAGGGAATATGAACTGGAATAGATACATTGAGAGCATTGCCAAGGCTGCTGCAAGGAAGGTTGGCTCCCTCTACCGTGCTAGAAAACTACTTACGCCTGCCAGTATCCTATACCTCTATAAGGCAACCATTCGCCCATGTATGGAGTACTGTTGTCACATCTGGGCTGGTGCATCTGCTGCTTGTCTCTCGCTCCTGGACAGGGTTCAAAAAAGAGTCGCAAACCTGATAGGTCCTGAACTGTCATCTGGGCTTCAACCTCTGTCCCATCGACGAGATGTTGCATCCCTCTGCCTGTTCTACAAATACTTTAATGGTGAATGCTCTGACGAACTGCAAACACTTGTACCTCCCCGACGTAACTACCCCCGACAAACCCGACAAGCTACTAAGTCTCATCCCTTTACAGTGGAGATCCCTAGGTGCAAGAAAGCCTTTTACTCCAATAGTTTCTTCCCCAGAACTGCGGGTCTTTGGAACTCCCTTCCGGGATTCTGCTTTCCCAACTGCAATGATATGCAGAAGTTCAAGTGTAATGTTAACAAACATCTTTCTACTCTTCTCCCTTCATAATGACCCCGCTAATTAATTCCCTAATAGTAGCCCCCTGCTTCAAAGTGGCACTGTGCCTTGTTTGGGGTGAAAATTGAATAAAAAAAAAAAAAAAAAAAAAAAGGCTGCTGCAAAGAAGGTGGGCTCCCTCTATCATGCTAGAAAGTTACTTACGCCTGAAAATATTCTGTACCTCTACAAGGCTACCATTCACCTATATATGGAGTATTGTTGTCACATTTGGGCTGGTGCATCTGCTACTAGTCTCTCACTCCTGAACAGGGTTCAAAAGAGAGTCGCCAATCTGATAGGTCCTGAACTGTCATCCAAGCTTCAACCTCTGTCGCATCGATAAAATGTTGCATCTATTTGCTTGTTTTAAAAGTATTTTAATGGTGGATGCTCTGACAAGTCCTTGTACCCCCTTGACATAAATACCCCTGACAAACCCGACAAGCAGCAAAGTCCCACCCCTACACAGTCGAGATCCCTAGATGAAAGAAATCCTTCCACTCCAATAGTTTCTTCCCCAGAACTGCTAGACTTTGAAATTCCCTTCCGATTTACTGCTTCTCCAACTGTACTGGCATGCAGAAGTTGAAGTGTAATGTGAACAGACATCTTGCTGCTCAACTTCCTACATAATACCCCTGCAACTTATGTTTCCGATAGTAGCCGCCTACATCAAAGTGGCACTGTGCCTTGCTTGGAGTGAAAATGCAAAAAAAAAAATATACAGAAAATACCACATCATTTAGTTGTATGGGAAAACCAGGCTAAATTATCAAACCAAAACGGATGAAAATGTTATCACATGAAGTCAAAGTGTTTTTCGTTTAAATTATCAAACCAAAACGGATGAAAATGTTATCACATGAAGTCAAAGTGTTTTTCGTTTTCAAGAGAAAACAAAAATACTTAGATTTAAGTTAAAAATAAAATGAGAAAAAAATGCTACTAAAATTGCAATTTTCTGTTTTATTTGAAAAACGTATTAAAAAAATGTCGAGTAAAAATCGTAATTTGTGTTGAGTTTGACACGTTTCGTTGTTTCCAAATAACTTTTTTTTTTATATGTAAAACCATGTTTTAGTACAAATAATAATAAAAAAGATTCAACTTTTAAGTTACAGCAAGTTGAATACTCTACATGAAACATGCATAAAACGACAACTGGGAAAGAAAAACGGACGATAAATAAAATAAAAAAGGGAGATAATTTCAAGGTCCACGTTCTTCTTTGTTGTTAATCATATTATTGTAACTTGATAACTCTGTCCCTTCTTAGTAAAACTTGTTGAATTATTTATATATATGTTTCTTTTCTTAGTAAAACTTGTTGAATTATTTATATGTTTCTTTTCCTGGTTGCATGATTAAACTTGCTATACTTACACTTTTAAATGTTTAGACCTTTTTTTTTTTTAATAACTAAAAAATGGTTTTAAGTAAAAACAAATTTGAGAGCAAGGGAAGTCTGCCGAAACTCATTTCAGTAGAAAAATTTCCAACCATAAGTTGCTTGAAAAAAAAAAAAAAATTGATGATAAATAAAAAAAAATGTTATCTTTTCAACGGATGATCAGGTTTTGAATTAAAGTTCAGCCAATAATTATTGTCTGGCGTTGACTGTGGAATTGAATTGGCTATTAATTCTTGCCATGAAAGAATTTGGAAGAATTTCTCAGATTCGATTGCATTGGTTGCCGTCTGAAAAAGAAAAAAAATTATGAAAACAGCTGAAATAATCAGAAAAAAAAACATGGAATGTGGAAAGCAACCAATGTAAGCAAGTGATGAAATGATGAAAATAAACATAAAAGTGACGGAATATACCAAAGGCATGTGGACCCGATCTCATCCCGGCTGTGCTATTAAAAAATGCTCCGCTGAGGTTGCTCCAGTTCTCTCCAAATTTTACAACAAATGCCTTAACAAATCTTGCTTTCCTGACTGCTGGAAAACCGCTTCTGTGGTACTAGTTTTCAAGAATTCTGGCAAAAGAACTGACGCATTAAATTATCGCCCCATTAGCTTTGTCTTGATTTTCGCCAAAATATTTGAGTCCTTAATTAATTAAGCTCTAGTCCATCACCTTACAGCTGCTAAACTCCTGACCAACAATCAATATGGATTTAGACAAGCCTGTTCCACAGCAGAACTTTAATCTCTGAACGTATATACTGTTCACTGGACAAAACAGCGGAGGGTAGAGCAGTAGCTTTTGATATATCTAAGGCTTTTGACAGGGTATGGCATGATGCTCTTCTAAGGAAAATCAGATCATATGGTATCACTGGAAGAATACATAATGTAATTAAATCCTTCTGAAGAGAAAAATCCAGGTTGTCCTAGACAATAAACAATATGATGTAAATGCGAGAGTACCTCAAAGGTCTATCCTCGGACCTTTATTATTCATGATATTCATAAATGACCTCCCTGATAAAATTGTTTCTGAGATGGGTATATTTGCTGATGACACCACAATCTATAACAGGCACGAGGGGAAAACAAATGAACACATATCTAAAGGAATGGCAGAACCTCCAATCTGTAGTGGAATGGGGACAAAAATGGATGGTCACATTCAATGCTGCTAAGACTAAGCTTGTTTCCTTCAATAATTACAAAAAACCTCCATTACCACTGATAGCAATGGCCAAGAACACATTGCCTGAAAATATTTCCTTTAAACTCCTCGGCCTAATGTTTACAGGGAACGTGAACTGGAATAAATACATTGAGAGCATTACCAAGGCTATTGCGAAGAAGGTGGGCTCTCTCTACCATGCTAGAAAGTTACTTACGCCTGAAAGTATCCTGTACCTCTATAAGACCACCATTCGCCCATGTATGGAGTATTGCTGTCACATTTGGGCTGGTGCATCTGCTGCTTGTCTCTCACTCCTGGACAGGGTTCAAAAGAGAATCGCCAACCTGATAGGTCCTGAACTGTCATCTAGGCTTCAGCCTCTGTCCCATCGGCGAAATGGTACATCCCTCTGCCTGTTCTACAAGTACTTTAATGGAGAATGCGATGATGAACTACAAGCACTTGTACCCCCTCGACATGAATACCCCTGACAAACCCGACAAGCAGCTAAATCCCACCCCTTCACAGTAGAGATTCCTAGGTGTAAGAAAGCATTCTACTCCAATAGTTTCTTCCCCAGAACAGCTAGACTTTGGAACTCCCTTCCGGGATTCTGCTTTCCCAATTGTACTGACATGCAAAAGTTCAAATGTAATGTGAACAGACATCTTGCTACTCATCTCCATTCATAATATTCATGCAACTTATGCCCCCAATTACTTCAAAGTGGCACTGTGCCTTGTTAGAGGTGAAAAGTGAATAAAGTTGAACCCAAAGGAAATGAGATTGCCACCATAGATCATCATAATATAAATGTGTGATGTTGCTAGTCTCAGTCTTTTCTATAAATACTATTATGGCATGTGTTCTTCACAATTGTCTGATGTTTTACCTGCTTTTTTTTGTTTCTGCTCGTTTGACACATTCATTCAGTGATCTCCATCAATTCGCTTTTATATCTCATTGTAATACAGCTTTCTATTCCAGTAGATTCTTTCTAAGGACTACAAACCTGTGGAACTTTCTTTCTGCTGACTGTTTTCCTCCTACTTTTAAGACAGTTTTTTCATGACAAGGTTAATAGTAAATCTACTATCTTTCCAATAATCGTCTTTCATTCACGCCTTGTCTGGAGCGACTTTCATCTAAAAAAAATAGCATGTCTCACATCGTAGACGCAACTTTATTAAGTTGTATTTGTTGTGAAGCAAAGCAAAAAAAAAAAAAAATGAAATCTTAGATAATGGGGTGTCTATATATATATATATATATATATATATATATATATATATATATATATATATGTATATGTATGTGTGTACGTAAGGAATTGGGTATATAATGTTCTTTGTAGGTGTGTGTACATAATTGCTTACAAATATACATTACATATATATACAGTTTGACAAGACATATAACATTTTATCAACAATCGTTTCCTTAACATCAAAGGGATGGAACACCTGGGGAATGACATCTTTCCAAACAGGAAACCATTCATTCGTATGGGTTGATGAATTGGCCAAAGCTGAAATGAACATTCCTTCCAACGACATGACAAGAAGGTTTTGGTTAGTAGTGGGGCAGATTGCTGAAACAATCTTTCACTTGGTGATACAAGCACCAAAATTGGCACACAAGTGCTTCAGAACTCCTTCTTTCAGAAAAGCATGTTAGCCAACTTCAAAAACAAAATGGCCGCCATTTTTCAAGATGGCCGCCATTTGTACCAGTACAAAACAGTATTTGCAGTAAATATTGTCAAAGTAATGACATTTTGATGATCTGTGCATCAAAATATATGTTTTTTGGCATGAGGAATCGAATTCTGCAATCAAAATTTCAAAATCATTAAGCGTTATGGTGACATGATGACAATTATATGAACTAACACTGTCTCAGTGAAGTTACCGATGTGGTATCTCAAATTGTTGTGACAGAAGCACAATAAACATCAACAGACTGAAGTGATTTGCTTGAATTTAACCTGAATCATTGTTTTACTCTTTGCATTTACAGCTACACATTAATGTCATCCAGCCCCAGTTGCCAGAACTTTCAGGTTGCATTGTACCTTCAGGGTGTAGCGATAACATTCGCATGATCCCCGACATACATCCGTGCAACAACAGACCTGAGCAATAGGTGGGAGGGTTGACCAGAAAACTTCTCAGGTTTCACCTTTTTTTGCCAGCCCCAGTTGCCAGAACTTTCAGGTTGCATTGTACATTCTGTTGACTGGCCCCATATGCAAGCAGATTGGAATGCAGATCATCTAACATGCTGAATGAGAGATGCACTAGTTGATGGAATGGAGTCATAGGGTATTTGCCTCTGAGCAAACAAGTGCAGGCTTGCCTCATCAATCTTGGTAGTGTTGCTGTGTTTGTCATACATAGTGACAACAAATTTCCCAAAAGGCCGAAACCACGTCACAACCAGTGAAGGCATGAAAGAAGAGCATGCCACTACATTTCTCTTGGTCGAGGTTCATCGCCAAGTTATGAATTGGGAACCATGTAATGGACTGTCCCTGGCCGAATTCTAGCCAAAGCATTTCTAAGCCAACATTCTGAAGATTCGCAGACACCAACTGCTATGACAAGGATGTCTGTGTTACATGCCTTGATCAACACAGACTTTGTCTTCTGTTTGGTTGCATGAACTGTGTGTGTGAAAATCCTGCAATCAGCTTCTTCATGATTGCAAGGTTGTAGATCTTCAAAGTTGATGGATTTGTTTGGCAAAACCTTCTCTCGTTTGCTCACAACTATTTCTGGTCTTAGCATGAACAGACATCCCAATGTAGACTGGAAGTGGAGTCTCTCTATCTCTAGAATGCCTTTGTGTTATAGCACTTTCTTTGTACTTGGCAAAGCAGTTGTATTGAAGGAGGTGAGCCATTGCCAAGTCAGTTGTAGTTGCTTCAAACCTGAGCTGTGACTTGATATCCACTCCATGCTCAATCATACAGATGAGTTGAAGCAAAGCTGAGGGCAAGGAATTCTCATACAGACTGCCTTCAAACTTACACTTATGTTACACTAAGCAATATCTTAGCAGCTTTGGCAAGGATGATTACATCAGTGTAGGAAGATGCTTCCGACAACACTGTGGGCCAATGTCTTTGTTAAATACTAGGTGCACATCTTGATCTTTGTTGTAGGCTACAAATCTAGATATTTCTGACAACAGCTTTTCTTTCTGTCGAGTTCACATCAAGTATGTCTGTCCCAAACTGCTCAAGTCACTCCTTGTATAGACTAACCAGTTCAGCAAGTCGGAATGTGGCTGGCTCATCAGTGCTGTATCTTTTCTCAATGACATAGGTCAGGAGTTCCGAGAATATCAAAGGAATAAAATCCTTTTCTTAGGATGACTCGAGTGTTTCTTTGTTCTTTTGGGCAATGTGTGCTCACTCTCTGTTATACAGAGCAGCCAAACAAGAGCAATGGTATTTCAGTTCTAGGGCCACCACGTCTCCACCAATCAACAGAGCCAGTAGTTTACCATCATTGAGGTTACGGGCACATTCGTTGAGCCTCTCATTCACTTACATGGTCATGGCTTGCCACAGCTTTGATGTTGGTTTGTTCTTTTCACAAAGAAAACACTGTTGCATCTCCATATTAGTTCTTCACATTTTTGTGCAAGTTTCATCAGGACCGTTCTGAATTTCAGCCACTCTTTTAGTTGCACGTTCAAGCTTGCTGTTGTTGAACATTCAATGACATGTTTGATGCTACTTTGCACTGTTTCGTCTCAATGTGTCATAAATGCCATCTCCATCATCTAGTCGAAATGGGTCTACTTTTATTGGTAACAGGTTGATTGCCTGAAATTGCAAGGAATAGTCATCAGAACTACACTCATATCATGTAGGAGGAGACTTCAACTCCTCTCTCATGTCTGTCTGACAGAAACAATGCTTTCCCCAATCAGTTTTCGCTCCACTAATAAATGGGTTGTTTGCAGACATTTTGCATATACAGCTGAAGGCCAGGAGCGATCCTTTTACCACCTGACTGTACAAAATATACAAGCACATTGAAGTATGGGATACAACTAGGCTCAGGCATCTGTTGCCCAACACCTAATCAGATTGTTCACCTACGCCGTTTAGATCCCGTGTGATCTGTACACCTTCCAGGTAACTAAAGCCCTGTTACTCTTGGCTTGGCTCTCTCACATTGGCACACCCTGTCAATTCAGGTGCAGCTAACTAACAACTACACGACAACTAATTACAATTCTAGTTTAGATGCATAAGGGGCTTATTAGATATGAGCCGCCATTTTGAAAAATGGTGACCATATTGTTTGCTTCTGCAGCCATTTTGAAAACTGGCAGCCATCTTGAATTTTTTGATGGCTAATGTTCTTTTCTAAAAATGTATGTTCTGAACATCGTTTGTGCCAATTTGGTGCTTGAATCACTAAGTGAAAGAGTCTTATTGAATATTGAGATAACCTGCCCCACTAGATATTATCGGACAGCTTTTATTCCAAATGTTTTCTTGTTGGAAGATTGCATGCATCTTTAGATTCTGCATTTCTCCTCGTACAGGACCATTACAGGCCTTGTCACCAACACTCCACTCTTTTCGTCTCCCTCCTGTCTCTCTTTTACTCTGTCTCTTTTTTCTAATTCCTAACCCTTCTTGTATATATTCAAAATAATTCTTGCTATGACATAATTCAACTCACATCTTTTAACATGTGACTTTGAATCACATTTTTCTAGTCAAATTTATTATGTTTTATCCCTAAGTTTGAAAACCTATTTTATTTATGTCTACCACATATTTTCCTTGTTACTGTTTCTAAGTTAACCCAAATATTTTACTAAACATTCCTTTTTTTCAAACATTCTCTCTGCATACCTTTTTCTACATAACAGTAGCAAAATAATAACAATGTTCATTATCTAACATTAAAATCGACTATCAGCAAAACCCTGGCATAATCT